>NC_092823.1:54586926-54913592 GCF_023375885.2 Dermacentor andersoni
TTAAATGCAGCAAACAAAACAATAAAAACTTTGAGTACAGACTAACGTTGGAAGTCTTATTGTTACATTACCAAACAAAAGAATTCCAGCAGAACCAACCTTGGGTTGCTGTCTTGGTAGGTGATATCTTGCGCACAGCGGCGAGATACGCGAATGTGCAAACAGAAGGTACGACTCTGCCCCCACGACCACCATGGTGGACTTTGCAGAGAAATAATTAACCGTGCTAGTAAAAGCACAAAAAAAAAATGTGTTCAATTACATGACATGAAGTGCTTCGGATACATGCAAAGTAGAGCACAAGCAAAGTTGATGTATTAAAATAGCATTGGGCCTCAAGTAATATTCTGATACCATGAGCAACCTTAGGTCTTAAATTAGTAATATGCTTGCATATTTGAAGTTTGTGTCCAAAGTTACTCCCAGAAATCGGCACTCAGAAGCAGCATGGAGCTGCTGAGCATGAGGTCGCGGGATCGAATCCCGGCCATGGCGGCAGCATTCCGATGGGGACGAAATGAGAAAACACCCGTGTGCTTAGATTTAGGTTCACGCTAAAGAACCCCAGGTGGTTGAAATTTCCGGAGTCCTCCACTACAGCGTGCCTCATAATCAGAAAGTAGCTTTGGCACGTAAAACCCCATAATTTAATTTCTTTAGAAACAGTATGAATGGCATAGTGGTTGAAATGAATTGATGGATGGGATGGTGGAAATTTTTTTACTGGAATGGAACAACATGAATGACATTTTAGAGGAGTAAATGTTGGGAGTGTTATGTCAGTACCAGTTTAAGATATTTTGTAGATCAGTGTTTAATTTGATAGTCAAAAGATATATAGACCAGTTGGAAGCAAAGGTTGTAGTGTCATCTGCATGTAAGAAAGCTTCAGTTTCAGCATAAGAGTACGAGTTACAGTACAAGAGCGGGGTTGAAGATTAATATGCAGAAGACAAAGATAATGATCAATAGCCGGGCAAGGGAACAAGAGTTCAGGACCGCCAGTCAGCCTCTAGAGCCTGTGAAGGAGCACGTTTATCTAGGTCAATTACTCGCACGGGACCCTGATCATGAGAAGGAAATTCGTAGAATAAAAATGGGTTGGATTGCATATTGTCAGCTCCTGACTGGTAGCCTACCATTATCATTGAAAAGGAACGTGTACAATCAGTGCATTTTACCAGTGCTGACATATGGGGCGGTGACTTGAAGACTAACGAAACTTGAGAACAAGGACCGCACAAAGAGCGATGGAACGAAGAATGTTAGGCATAACATTAAGAGACAGGAAAAGAGTGGTGTGGATCGGAGAGCAAACAGGGATAGCCGATATTCTAATTGACATTAAGAGAAAGAAATGGAGCTGGGCAGGTCATGTAATGCGTAGGTTAGATAACCGATGGACCATTAGGGTTACAGAATGGGTGCCAAAAAAAGGGAAGCGCCGTCGAGGACGGCAGAAGACTAGGTGGGGTGATGAAATTAAGAAATTCGCAGGCGCTCGCTGGAATTGCTTGGCGCAAGACAGGGGTAATTGGAGATCGCAGGGAGAGTTCTTCGTCCTGCAGTGGACATAAAATAGGCTGATGATGATGATGACGACATGGGACGCCCTATATAAAGCATAGAAGTGCTAGTGTGCGATAATTTGCAATACTGCAAGTTCCCCCTGTTAAGTACCAAAATAACTTTAGCTGTTGTGTCAACAATATTTTAGTCTGAAACATTGTATTTATTATGCGAGACAGAGGGTACAGTGATGTGACAAGCCATTTGTTTTATATTGACGGAATGGATGTTATTGAGACCATGGCTGGATACCCTCAAATGCTATGCGATGTCAATAGTTTCAGAATGGAACACAGAATGGGCACAAAGTGTAAGCAGACGTAGTTATGGACAGCAGGGGAGGGATAGGTGGTGGGATAGAAATTGCAGGCATGGATCAATTTAGCTGATGCTGGATAGAGATAATTGGAATGGTTGAAAGAGGTCATTGTCCCACAGTTTACATAGAATACACTGATGATGACAATGTTTAACAGATTTCAAGCAGGAGACATTAAGAGCTTAGCTGTTTGGGAAAATTGGGAATGGAACATTTTGTTTAAGTAGCGCACAATGAGAGCAAAGAATTTGGAGGACGCTTTAGCTTCACCTAAGAGGGGAATGTGATAGCATTCAAAGATCCCTGACAGCTTCTCGTACTTCCTGGAAGCTGTAGCTTATGTAACCGTTATGTTTTCCTGGGAACGCTGGTGGCGAATGCTACGCTCGAAGGCAAGCT
Source organism: Dermacentor andersoni (assembly GCF_023375885.2). Taxonomy (NCBI): domain Eukaryota; kingdom Metazoa; phylum Arthropoda; class Arachnida; order Ixodida; family Ixodidae; genus Dermacentor; species Dermacentor andersoni. Next base: position 54,589,214 of record NC_092823.1, read on the forward strand.
TTGTGGTTCTTTTTCTTTCCCCCCACGGCGGGTGCTGTGCATACACTGAGGCGAGCGCCATTTGGATGGTTTTGCAAGGAATCAAGCGAGGCATGCTGCTCCTACTGAGACGGACCTTGTACGGCAGCTGCAAAAGGGGTTTGCGTCAGAGTTTCCACGTAACAGAATTATATTTTCCTGTACATTCAAATTACAATCCGACGCTATCATGTCTAGAGGTTGCGTGTAAGTTGTACTTCACCAAATTTCTGACGCATTTTACTTTGAGAGATTATATTGTATATTCAGATTACAATCCGATGCTATCATGTCTAGAGGTTGCGTGTAGGTCGTAATTTACTAATTTTCCAACGCATTTTACTTTGAGAAATTCAATTAATTCAGTAATGACCATGTGTCACGCCGAGGGCCTGCATGGCACACATCGGGATGTGTGCTCTAAGATGATTTTTCTCATGCGGATAACGTTGCCGATGCTGCCACCGGATTTTCTGCTACAGGGGCCCTTAACGCTGTCGCGTTAAGAAGAGACGCCAGGACAAGCATAGTGCTACCTTTGTGCCATTTCCTTTTGTTCGTTTTTACCATGAGCTACGTATACAGCAGGAGGAAGGGCCCTAGGACTTTGAACCTGAATTTAATATCCCTTGCCATTTGATTTAATTTGAGAATTTATTAGTGTAGCCTCGTTGTCAACGAAGTTGCACCTGACACAATAATAGCTTAGTTAAACCCAATAGTCATTATAACCATATCTCTCTGTTCCACTACAATAGTGGTCAGGCAATCTATTTACTTCTTTATATCTGATAATTCGTTATATCTGTGTTCGTTGAATCGAGGTTTTTCTGTGTTTGGAGTTTTCAAATGTTTGTTCCATCCTAATACTAAGCAATAACAGCTTTTGCAGTTTGCAGGGAGAAAGATTGATGCAAGTCGAGAGCCTTCCGAATGACTCGGATACAAGCTGCAGTTGTTGCGCAGGCAAACCAGTTCTTGAGCAAACACATGGAGGAAGTCACTTACGCCCAATAGTTTCCAGTTGTTAAATAAGGATGTCTCAACAATTAGGCTGCCTAAGAATTTGCTCTCAGTTTAGGCAAACCAATTTGTTACTTGACCAATTTCACTGCTTTTTGGGTTCCTTTGAAATGTTTCACAGTGCTGACAGTATTGCATTTAGCTCCTCAACGAGCACTATGCTGTGAAGTTACTGGCATTGTCAATTACTGTCATTGTGCAGCAGGTCTGACTGTCTTTCCTTTGTTTCTCAACCGCAAGCTTCTCAGTTGAGCTGAAATCCAATTTATAAAGGTACCATGTGTAGACAGTGGACACTTAGTCATAAAAAAGCTCTTTCAGATGTCTTTAACAGGCACTAAAGCAGTCATGCAAGGCATATATAGGCATCACAACTGTCTTTTAGGCATGTATAGGCTAAATTAATAACTTCAGCTATGCATCTGAGGATAAATCGTGATTTTCTAATAAACACAGACCCCATAACTCCTGTTTTGTGAAATTCAGTTTATTTGCAGAGTTGAACGGAATGAGGCAAGTTGCGTAAGTTACAAAAGAGTTGCCTAAAGTTAAGTGTGAATAGACACCATGAGAAAAGTTGGAGTAATCTGTGACAAACAAGCATCATCTCAAAGTTTTTGGGTTTCATGTTGTTTCTTTTTACCCTGAGTATTAGTTTTTATGCAGAAAAGGAATGCTCAACAAGCACCCAAGTTTGTGGTAGATACTTGTACTTTGAAAAGTTCGACGATCCAATGCCATTAGGAATTTCAGAATGTTTGTTGGTCAGAACCATTGACAACCATTTACACTGGCCAAGTGTTTGTAGGGAGAATCGCCTTCCTTAAGCCAGGTTCCCTGGTGGGTTGTAACATTATAAACAAAATGAGGCTAGGACAAAACATAAAAAAAGGCATTTTTAGGTTCTGAAATTCCAATATAGGCACCAATATCAGTATAGGCAAGATAAAGGTGCCAATAAAATGTTTGTACACCTATAAGCTTGTGCTTGTATGTTAAATAGGCACCGTAAGGACGTAAGGTAAAAAATAGGCATTTTACCTAAAGTTCCATTCTCTAGTTACGTGTATCAAACAAAACAAATAAGCCTTTAGTTGCCAGACTTCACTGAGCCTTCATTTTTTATTTTGTTTAGAACTTCTAAACATTCAGTTTTCAATTTGATACATGAAGGTAATTTCTCTCAAATATTCGTATTCGAGAGAAGGAGACTCGCCGCCGGCTGGCCCTCCCATTCCTCACAACCACCAGCTGCCAGATCCACTTGTCATCAGTTAATATGGCTTGTAATTTCTGTCAATTCAGCTGTAAAATGTTTGGCTGCTAGCAAGATGCAATGCACACACTGGAATCTAAGTTAAATGGGTAATTAAGTGCTGTACAACCAAATGCAATGCGTATAAGTGTCTTCATTGTAATCCACAGCAATGTGCGATGTCATGTGATGTTTACGCACTGCTTAGGCCACCACTTTAACGTCATTCAATGCTTATGCACTGACTGTACCATTCGGACTGCGAATACAAGCAGTGAGGGAAGTCTAGTCTCTAGCCTTCACAGCTTTGCCTGTTAAGAACGATTGATCGTCATCATCCAGAAAAAAGTAAAACAAGGTTGAAAGCCTGGGTGAAAAATAAGATGCAATGATGTGAAACTTATACCAGCTGTATGGGTGACATTTGTCAGCCTGTTATAAAGGAGAAGCCACGTATTCAGATCTGTTGATTTGCAGGTGTCCTTACGTTTAGTGATGCTACAATTGGTGCAATTTGATGCCTTAGAAACACACTGCACTGGCTGCAAGCGAGTCTGTGTGCCACTTGTCTGCGGCTAGCTTACGAAGCTATGCAAATGGGATGCAGAAATGATTGCTGAGTACCTCACTCATACAATGTGTATTACTAAACATGAGAGTGGGGTGGCACTCGCACAACTAAAGGTATTCGAAAAGTGAGGCAGGACAGAAATGGATGACAAGATGGCAAAACAGAAATATATTAGGTCACCAAAAGTTGGAACATCGAGGTCGGCACCTGGCCGTTCTCCCACAGAAAACTTGTTTGGGCATGTTGCCATTTCTAACATAACAGTGGACACGCAAACAACAGCTAAATTCCGACTGATCAGAGACCACAGCGTCACACTAACTGAAGTTGTTTGCTTCTGTGGTTATTCCGTGCAAGGCTCCAAAAACACTTCCATAGGGTCCGCGGCTTCTTGTTCAGACACTTGATCACGTTTTGCGCTTGCCACGCTCACCTCCACATGCCATCGCACATCACTGGTTCTGGTCATGACCACTTCGTAGCCTTTCCTTCTCCTGGACATCTGATTTTGGATTAGTTTCCTCTGATATTTACAGTGGTCGCACGCGCCCAGTCCTTTCGAATCTGCGAAGAGGGTGCAGTCTTTGGAAAAGAACTTCCCATTGTAGGACGGGCAACTGCCAGCCAAAGGCTGTAGTCCTACTCCGGAGCACAATGCGAGTTTGCTAACGCTGTCAATGAATGCCTCGGCATACTTGCGCGTCGGGATTGGCTCTTCACGCCACTTTTTCCCCCGCAGGTGCGCTTCTGCCGTCGCAGCACCTCCGCCGTTTTGCTGCACTTGAATTCTGACCGACTTGGTCATCACTACGCTGCTGTTGGGTTCGGCGGCGTCCACTTCGCACTCGGCGTAAAGAAAGGAATCTTTGGCTTCCGCCAGGGTTATTTCCGACCATCCTCTTGGAATCTCGAGCTTCGAAAACGACAAACTCTCAGCCGTTTTGACGTGTTCGTTCAGTGAGCTACCTCCGTCACAATTGCGGGCCTCTGACGACGTTGTCGTTGCGTCAGAACATCCATTTTCCACTGTAATTTCCTGTTCTCGTCGCTTCGGCTTGGGCAGTACCTGACTGCAAAGGTTTCGCTCCTTTCGCTTCTTCGGTAGCGACTTCGTATAGTATTTCGGCGCCTCGGGAAAAATGGTAGGGATGGCATCTTTTGTCAGCTGCGGTCGGTCGCGGGGGATCTCGACGATTTCGCCGTTGATTTTCGTCCGAAATGTCCGCTCTATGAAACGGGGGTCGAAGTGACGATCGCAAACGACGCTTCTGTGGTCGAGGGCCCTGTCTGTTCGCCGGATGTTGCGCGACCACGCTTTGAGGCGTTCGGGCTCGAGCGGAGCGCGGAAGATGGACCGAGCTTCTTTGCAAGAACGGTAGCCGCTTTTGCAGCCCTGTACAAAACAGGTTCGCTCTCGATTGTCCCGGCGCCTCTCCGTCATCTTGGTCGTTTCATCTCCGCTGCCTTCTGTGATATGACATGACACGAGCACGTGGACGAGTAAACACTGCAAGTCTTGTTTTGTTTCTTTTTCAACTGTCGCACAACTGAGTTTCCGCACTGACACCGCAGCACCACGGCACACTGAATGTTGAGCGTCGATCTAGTATCTCCCACTCGAACCCGCTGCTCGGCTGCTCACGCTTCCTCGCAGAACGCGCCAACAGTTCTGGGGCACAACATAGAATCAAGAAGCAACTGGCGCCAAGGGGTTGCGATGGCTCACAGCTATGGTGGCTAGAAGGGGGCAGTGCGACAGGCGGGAGCCGGCGGAGCGCACAGAGGAGCGATTAACGCTGTAGATGGCGCTATTTGTAGCTGGCGTGCAGCTTCCGCAGCTTTTAGGGGGGGGGGGGGGGGCAGCGCACGGCCGCTAGCACGCGCGTTCACTTCGCCTCGCGTTTGAATTTTTAATATGTAATGCGCGTTCGAAACATTACAAAATGTTTGCAGCTCAGAGATGCATTATTAATAATGGTAACTCTTCTTCGTAGAGCAGAAAATGCAAAGATCTGTTATTTGCAACACCGGAACACGCAGCAGATGTTTAGCCATGCGATTTAACAAAGGAGGAAGATCGCATCTGAAGGTCACTCTGGACGAGTTGGTTTTTACTAAAAGGCTTGATGTTAGCGCAAGCTAACGTGGACCGTGAACACACACAAAAAAAGAGCCCGAAACGCCGACTTTCAACTTTTGTCATTCGGTCATCTAGCTGTCGCAAATATAGCCAGTAGGCGCAGAGAAAATTGCATACGCTAACAGACAATAACAACGCTGGGGCTGCGCACATCACCACGTCGTTCAGTTCACTCTCCTCGTCCGCATGGGCCAGCAACATGCCCTTTAAGAAGCTTTAGCTTTGTAAAAAAAAAAAAAAAGTACATATGTGGGCGCATTGGCGAACCTCAACATATGCCCTATTTTCAATCACTGCTTTCGTTGTCCAGGTCCACAAGACGAGAGGAAACACTTTATTACATAGTACAGTAATCCATATGCACACATCAGATCGAGTTTAGCGGTAGGCTCTACTTCACTCTGCTTAATTTCAAAGATATATTTGGCGCTCCATTTAAAGAGTCTTGTCCTAGTTCAAAGATTTTGTGAAAAAGTGCAGCCTAGCTAACACCACAAGCTCGCATATACCACTTGGCGGAGTGTTAAACTGCATAAAATCACGCACACTGAAAGCATAAAGCCTCTCTGTTGAAAAAAAAAGAATAATAACATGAATGCAACCTCTAGCACTTTAATGAGCGTGGCTTGGTTGCACAGGTTCTTCTTCCGTTTGACAAGCGCTTTCTTGGTGAATTATTTGGGGGCATCCGGAAAGACCGTAGAAATAGCGTCGTTAGGCACCTGCAGACGATCACGTGGAACTTCTACTACTTCCCCATTTATTACATCTGTACTTCAATTCAAAGTGCTGTCCGCAAACGACACACTCTGCATGGTGTCAACTCCTTGACAGCATGTTTGATGTTTCGCGGCCACAATTCACGCCGAGCTGCGTCTGAGAATGGATGTCTGAAATGGGAAGCCTTGGATTGGCACGCTCTGTACCCGCTTCTGCACCCGGATACGAAACATGTTTGCGCTTTCGACGCCATGAGTCATCATCATCATCAGCCTATTTTATGTCCACTGCAGGACGAAGGCCTCTCCCTGCGATCTCCAATTAGCCCTGTCTTGTGCAAACCGATTCCAACAAGCGCACGCGAATTTCCTAATTTCATCGCTCCACCTAGTCTTCTGCAGTCCTCGACTGCGTTTCCCTTCTCTTGTTATCTATTCTGTAACCCTAAGGGTCCAGCGGTTGTCTAACCTGCGCATTACAGGACCTGCCAAGCTCCATTTTTTCTCTTAATGTCAATTAGAATATCGGACCCGTTTGCTCTCTGATCCAAACCGCTCTCTTTCTGTCTCTTAACGTTGTGCGTAGCATTCTTCGTTCCATCGCTCTTTGCGTGGTCCTTAACTTGTTCTCAAGCTTCTTTGTCAGTCTCCAATTAAGTCTCTGCCCCATATGTTAGCACCGGTAAAATGCACTGATTGTACACTTTTCTTTTGAATGATAATGGCAAGCTTCCAGTCAGGAGCTGACGATGTCTGTCGTATGCGATCCAACCCATTTTTATTCTGTGAATTTCCTCCTTATGGTCATGGTTGCCTGTGATTAGTTGACCTAGGTAAACGTACTCCTTCACAGACTCTAGAGGCTGACTGGCGATCCTGAATTCTTGTTCTCTTGCCCGGCTATTCATATTATCTTTGTCTTCTGCATATTAATCTTCAACCCCACTCTTACGCTCGCTCTGTTAAGGCCCTCTATCATTTGTTGCAACTCGTCTGCATGTGTTGCTGGATAGAACACTGTCATGAGCAAATCGAAGGTTGCTGAGATATTCGCCGTCGATCGACGTCCATGAGTACACACCGCGTTATCTAATGCATAACACATAAAACAGGAACAGCACAATATCCCGTGCCAGGCACCTCAAAATAATCACAGTGGCACATGTGCGACACTTCCCAGCTTCCAAGTGATCACGATCGACGTACAAACAAACGCGGTCTACACTTGCCCGCCAAACCTCGCTGACCCTACGTACACTGGCAAGGGCAGCGCCGTGGCTTGTACTTGCACACCAGCGCGCTTCAGCGCCCCTAGCGGCGCCGAGAATTTCATCGCTCATCGCGCCTCTCCTTCGCACGGCGTAGATCCGTCGGCCGGCACACTGCCCACTTATAGCTACTGTATCACAGCCGACCGTAGATGGCCATACCTGGCTCCCAGAGCGCCTACATGCTCCTAACGACTGCGCTTGTTTTCGTTTTGAATAGGTAGGGTGGTGTACAAAACACGTCTATGACGTGTTTCCGGCTTCCAAAATCGCTTCCGCCGCATTATTATAGCAAAAGCTTAGCCTTTAAATCAGCATGATAAATCTAGAGGACGCCATCCTATGGCGCGTGAATTTGTACACCACCACTTGGTTAGGTAGGTGTCGTGAGCTAAAGATCCACGCGTCACGAACGGCGGAAACGTGTATGGAGGAGTCTTATTATGAGCTATGCGGGACACAAAACGAGTATACGCCAATTTAGTTGGTTGTAGCCTCCGAGATAACCCCAAGCTTCGGAAGTCATAAGTTGGTGAGTGCGGTGTCGATTAGAGGCACTAGGGGGCAAGCAACCACATCGGTGCATTTGCTTGTTGTGATCACTGAAAACAGCGATCAGACAGTGTCAATACAGGGCCAGGAAATACCTCGCGTAAAATAATATAAATATGCCGGTATATGGACAAACGAAAGCAACAGATATATGGAAATACAGAAAAAAAATCAATAACAGTAAAGGGGAAGAGAAATGCGGCCATAATGAAACACTATGGGGATACAATAGGTACGAAGCGCTCCGGGATATGTGGAAAGGTTTAATGGTTCCATAGCTTACATTTGGAAGTACGGTTGTTTGCTTGAAATCAGGGGTGCAATCAGGTCTCGCTGGTTACCAAAGCTCAGTTGGACGCCTCGCATTGGGCGCTCACGGGAAGACCACAAATGAAGCTGTGCAGGGTGATATGGGCTGGACAAGTTTTGAAGTGAGGGAAGGTCACAATAAATTTGAGTATGAAGAACGACTGAGGAATATGGAAGAGAGTAAATGGGCTGTGTGAGTATTCAGGTATTAGTACTGGAAAAACATTGATTCACAGTGGAGGAAAAGAACTAGGAAGCTTAATTACCAGTATGTAAGCGACCTGTATTGTGAATAACACGGCAACAAAGAACGTCAAGCGGAAAATCAGAGAGGCTGAGATAACCTTATGGGTGGCGCCAATAGAAAACAAACCTGACATGAGTAATTAAGAGGAAAAAAAAAACAAAACCAGGAAAGAAACAATTTATGATAACTCAAAGGGAAGCTCATTACTTTTCGAAGCCAGATCAGGATGCCTTAGAAAACGCACTTATAAAGCGAGATACAGCGAGGTTTGTTACTTCATCTACCTTACACAAGACCGTCCTCAATTCCTGAGGCGTCAGCAATTGCCTGGCTGACAATCTTTCGGAGGCTGGACTTGGCACTTCTTAGCGTACGTTATCGGCCAAAAGCATCCTTACCGGCATTTTCTGTAATAAACTTGCACTTGAACTTTCTTCGAGAGCAGTAGTCTTGAAGTTTACTTCTGAAGAATGCACTTGTTAAAGAAGCAATTTCATTTGGAGTCTTGAAGATTTGTGCATTGTCGATGTATATAACTTCAGACCAAATGGTTTTGATATGTAGAACTTGCACGACGCTCAAACTTTTATATCTGTTTCACTACATAGTGGATCCAGTACATTTGTCAGCCATGTTCTTTGACTTTTTCTCAGCCAGGGTGGACCTTCTCACCATAGTTCTTCTTCTCTGAGCAGCTGTAACTTAATGTCCCTTTTGTAATGTAATCAGAGTAGTTATCAGTCCCAACACACTGTCGCCATTTAGTTTTGTCAAGAGTTGTGCTGAATTTCAGACATTGCTGCCCATGAACTGCTGCCATTGGATGGTGATCCTCTGATGCAATGCAGCTTGAATGTAGAATTGCTTCAGAAAAGGTCGCATCTATTTTACGTGCAAACGCCTTGAGGGAGCTAACCATAAACTTCTCCAACCTAACTCCGAACAATGTGCCATGAATGTTTCGGTCTCGGTAGCATGGTCTTCTTTATAGGTGCTACTCTTGATTTAGCCTATTGAAGCGCCGTGGACACTGTCCAAAATACCTAGATAATACGCAGGCTCCATGAGCTTTCCAGCTGGCATTCGAAACATGCACATTTGCACAGTTTGATTTTCTGGCTCAGCATTCACCAAACAAGGGACCGCCTGAGCAGGAATATAATGTAGCTCTAAGCACAAGTTTCCCCAGCCTACAGTTCTCGTAGCTCGTCGTTTCAGTCAATCTTTCGTTGCCACAGCTCTTGAAAAAATTACTTCGCTTGAATACTGAAAGGTGCAGTCATTCCAAGGGGGTCAAATATTCTTGACACAGTGTGCAGGAGAAACCTCTTACATTGTCTGCGTTCTGTCTGCAGAAACCCAAGCGCAGATTTTGAGACAACTGTCAAAATGTTTGTCATGGGGTCCTTTATGAGTCCGAGCCGGAATGGCGGTTCCCTCGGCTGCAGCAATGAGCTTATGCTGAGAATTCGATGGCCATTTTCTCAGCAGCATACCCGTCAACTCAATTGGGACGTTAGCTCCTCTGTACAGTTGTCGTGCTTCTTTGTTGCAGATCTAACGAGGAGGTCACTACATAGAAAGATTCAGCTAGTAACTTGGCTATCGCTTGTAGGTGACTTTGCAGAAACATCAGGTGTTGCTAAAGAGTGACATTTAGCATGAATGGACTCGTTGCTGTCCCAAAGAGCACTGTGGTTATTCTCTGCTCACCGGAAAGCATCCCTGTCTTCTTTCGTGATACGCATCTGTAGAAAGGCTTTCAAAGGAATAGCTTTCCTTGCCTCTCCCCTCGCGCACTTCATGGTTTGTCAGTTTCTGGCAATTTAGGGTCAGCTTGGGAGGCTAAATGTCACTAGCTAAAAATAAATAAAATGTATAAGGATGTATTTTTTTTTAATGCGAGGGTAAATGCCTCAGGGCATACAGGGGTATGGGGTGGAAGTGAATAAGGAGGATTAAATGAATGAATAAATGATTTGCTGATCTAATGAAGTCCAAGAGGGATCGATAATGTGGTCCCTGCGTCCAGGATGTATTTAAGATGGATAGCTGGGCGTGTCGGTTGAGCATGATCTGATGTGAAAGGCACAACGACGACGACGACGGACAAAGCGAGACAAGAGAACGCCCCGTGTTGTGTGTGTTTCTCTCTTTGTACGTCCTCTTCTTCGCGCCTTTCACATCAAATAAAAATGTCCATTGGTTGGTTTTAAACCTTGGCCCCCCGCCTTAGAAGCTCGATGCTCCAAACATTAGACCATGTACACACGGTTGAAAAAGGGGTACTAAACACGTGCAAGTTGCCGCTTGACGCATTGCACAGCAACAATTTAAGTATAAAACGTAAGTGCACGTACCTTCTAGACGGTGATGAAGAAAGTTACAGGACACATTCATACGTGAAATTATGCTCTGATATACTATGTTTTATTTCGCGTACACTCCTAATATGAACACTTGTACAATCGCCTGCTTATTGGCCACTCTCTCGGAGTGGGTATGGGCCCATTCTTTGGCAACAAGAAATTCTCTGCATTTCTCTCACTATACTGTTGTGCTGTGGCGGGTTTCTGCGAGATTATGCACATTGTGTCTTGTGATTGGAGAAGTGTTAATGCTGACTAAATGTATCACTTTCTCTGTGTTACGGTGGTTTAGTGGCACGTTCGCCACTGAAATCTGCAGCGCGTCTCTTGTAATGCACAAGCTATCACTTACAAAGACATCAACCTAAGGTTCGATCTGCTCGAATTTTTTTTTAAATATCGGCTGTGAATGCAGTTTGATTAATCCCAAAATGTATAACATGAGTAGCAAAGTCGGTCATAAGATTAGGACCTTTTTCTAAGCATTTCTTCAGTGACAGAATCAGGTCTGGGTGCTGACTGATCGAGAACGATCCGTACTCTTGCAGTTACAGTGTCATGTGGAATTGTGATTTTTCTTGCGAAAACATGTCATGTGGAATTGTGATTTCGTTGCGAAAACATTTTCGCCCTTATATCTGACAACAAATGACAGTGGCAAATGACAGTGACAATGACAGCAATGACAGCGAAACTGCAGCTGGACAGCTGGATCTAATACACCGTCAGGTCATACGTATAAGTATGTTTATTGTGCTGTTTCTACAATATGTTTATCCTCCGTTTTTACATGTGCTCTTTAGCGCATGTGATAATGCAATATTTCCTGTTGTCTTGCCTTGCAGATGCAGAGAGAGAGAGAGAGAAGGGAAGACGGAAAGGCAGGGAGGTTAACCAGACTGAGTCCAGTTTGCTACCCTACACGTGGGTAGGGGAATGGGGAGTGAAAGAGGGAGAGAGAGAACTTAGATGTAGGATGTCTATAGTCGGGCACTCAAGTCTGTTGCCCTCAGGTAGTGAAAAAGTGCTCGAACTGCTTTCTGGGCCAATGAACTGTGAGGCCAGGCTCCCAAGATCTTCGCTTCCGTAAATGGCCTGTCATCCAGTCTATTTAAGGCACACTGGAGAGTCTCGCGTTGATTATCGAAGCGAGAACAGTGGCACAGAAGGTGACTGATGGTCTCTTCACACGTGCACTTAGCGGACATTGGTGAATCCGCCATTCCAATGCGATAGCTGTAGGAGTTGGTGAATGCTACTCCTACCCACAGCCGACACAGCAGCGTTGCGTCACGTCGTGGAAGGTTCGCTGGTAATGTAAGTTTCAGTGATGGGTCGAGGCTGTGTAAACGACACTTAGAGTTCTGAGGTGTATGCCAGCAACCTAACGTGATTGTACGAGCGAGACTGCGAAGCTCTCTTGCAGCGCCGACTCTGGATAAAGGTATAAGGAGTGTCGGTGAGTCAGCCTGGGCACGTCGGGCAGCGTCATCGGCGAGGTGATTACCAACGATGCCACAATGTCCCGGCAGCCACTGAAATATGATATCATGTCCTCTTTCAGAAGCGCAATGGCAGGTTTCGTTGATTTGTGACACCAGCTGTTCATAATTGCCACGTCGTAAAATTCTCAAGCTCTGGAGGGCTGCTTTCGAGTCACAGAATATTGCCCATTTGTTGGGCGGTTCTTTTTCAATGTATTCGACAGCAGCGCGAAGAGCGGCCAGTTCAGAGCCTGTAGATGTCGTTACGTGTGATGTCTTAAACTTGATGACGATCGATTGAGACGGTAGAACAACGGCGCCCGTAGAATTTTCCGAAACGGAACCATCCGTGTAAACATGAATTCGGTTAGCGTATGAACAATGCAGAAGTTCCAATGTGATCTGCTTGAGAGCCGCGGTGGTGAGGCTAGCTTTCTTCACTATTCCTGGAACAGCAAGGTACACAGGAGGCTTCTTCAAGCACCACATAGGGGATGGCGTTCTTGTTGCGGGTGAGTGCCTCAAAGACAAAGAGACAAATTGCGGTTAGCCGCAATTGATATGGAGAACGCTGCCCTGGGTCTTTTCTCAGGCAGTCGAGCGAGATGGTGGTCAGGGACTCTGGATATATGGCGAGCATGCACCCGGAGTGCGTCGATATCTATATAGGTCCTTATTGGGTGGTCTCTCGCGGTGGCAATTGTTGCCATGGTTGAAGCATTTCGAGGTAGCCCCAGACATGTTCGAAGGGCTTGGCCTTGAATGCTCTGTAGGACATGGATGTTAGTTTTGTTAGCATTGGACAGCACTGGTGTGCTGTATCGCAAGTATCCTAGGAAGAGCGTCCTGTATAGTTGAAGCATAGATGCCACGGATGTGCCCCACGTTTTGCCGGCAAGAAACCTTACTATATGGGAGATAGAAGTAAGCCTCTTCTTCAAATATGTGATGCGGGGGCTCCATGAAAGGTCTCTGTCTATAATAACGCCTAGGAATCGGTGAGTTTTTGCGTAGGAAATTGGTTGGTGGTCAATAGAAATGGGGTACCAGGTCATGGGCTTGTGGGTAAAGGCGACTAAGGCGCACTTCTCGGTCGAAATGCTGAGGCCTTGCGCACGCAGGTACGATGATGTTAGGGTCACTGCTTTTTGGAGCCGTGCACGCACCTGGAGACGTGTAACTGCCGAGGCCCATATGCATATGTCGTCAGCATATATGGAAAGGTTTACTGTATGTGGTAGAACGTCGGCAAGGCCAAGGATTGCAAGGTTGAACAAAGTGGGGCTAAGAACCCCACCCTGAGGGACGCCACGGTAAGTGTAATGGTCAGCAGTTCGGCCATCTGCACTGTGCACAAAGAAGGATCTTTTGAATAGATAGCTCCGGATCCACCGAAACATGCGTCCACCTATTCCATTATTTTCCAGGGCATCAAGGATGGCTTCATGCGTTACATTATCATAGGCGCTTTTCACGTCGATTAATAGTGCAACCGATATACGCTTGTGGTGTTTTTCCTGTTGTACAGACAAGACTAGGTCGATGACGTTGTCAATAGAGGAACGGCCTCTTCTAAAACCAGTCATGGCATCGGGGTATACGTTGTGGCGCTCAAGATACCATTCTAGGCGGGTGAGAATCATTCTTTCCATGACCTTCCCGACACAGCTGGACAGCGCAATGGGTCGGTAGGACGCTAGGTCAAGTGGCGACTTTCCAGGCTTCAGGAGTGGTATCAAGCGGCTGGACTTCCACCGCTCAGGAACGACGCCATGATTCCATGACTGGTTATAACATTCCAGCAGTCTGCTTCGGCCATCTTCACCTAGGTGGCATAAAGCAGCGTAGGTGATGCCGTCTGGTCCTGGCGACGATGAGCGCCTGCATGAGGCCAGAGCAGCGTCCAATTCCTCAAGTGAGAAGGACACATTCAGTTCTTGGAAGCGTGTCGCAGGAACCTCACCCAAAATTTCACTATTGATGGTGACCACACTGCCCGCAATCTTCACACAGAAATCTTCGGCTATATCGACCTGTGAGCGGCCTTGATGGAGGGCTAGGGCTGAGAATGGGTGTCGTTGCTGTGGAGACGAGCCAAGGCCGCGCACCGTCCTCCATATGATAGACAGTGGCTTGCGGGGGTCAAGTGATTCGCAGAACGTCTTCCACTGTTGTTCCTCCAACCTGTCCATACGACGTTGGATTTTCTTCTGTATACGTCGAGCGACTCTAAGGTCATGAATTGACTTCGTGCGCCTGTATCGCCTCTCGGCTCTTCTGCGAATCGTTCGAAGTCGCTCAAGTTCCATGTCAAAATCCGTACGTTTTTTAGCAGATGTAAATGTGTACTTAGACGATTCCAGTACACTTGTAATAAGGTTTTCAATGGTTCCGGTAAATTCTTCTTTGCATGCCTCTTCCACCTTTGTCTTATACGTTGTCCACCTTATATATGCTTGTCGGGAAGTACAAGAGGAGAAGCTTCCAAATCCAGTGATACTTAAGTAGGTGGGAATATGGTCACTACCATGAGTCTCGATGTCAGAGAACCATCGAACATTTTGACCAAGTTGCCGTGACACCAAAGTCAAGTCTAAGCAACTGCTATAGTTCGCACCGCGCAAGTACGTCGGACTGCCATCGTTCATAATGCTAAGTTCATGGTCGGAAGCAAATTCCACAAGCTTCCGGCCCCTGGAATCTATTCTGGAGCTTCCCCAAGCCAAGTGATGAGCATTAAAGTCTCCCGTGATAATCCAGGGTCCAGTAGTCGCCGTCAGGATGTCTCGCAATCGGTCGCCGTCGAACCGACTATATGGGGATATGTAGGCGCCGATAAGGGTGAAGGCCACTTTATTCTTTGTAATGCGGAGACACACGTATTGGTTTCCATCATGAGGCTGCACTGAGTGGGGGATGTAAGTCAGTTCTGTACGGATGTAAACAATTACTTTGCTGGATTGCCCGCACGTCGACGCCATAAAGGCTTCGTATCCAGAGAGTCTTAGCGCTTTCGACACGTTTGGTTCACATATCACCAACACAGGAAATCGGTTCGTGAAAACGTATTGGCGGAAACATGAAATCCGTGATTTAAGTCCTCTGGCATTCCACTGGAAAATCGTCGCGCTACGCACTTCATCACGGAGTCAAGGCAGTGGAAGAGCCATTGTGCTTATGCAAGATTTGCAAGCACTGGGCTCAGGGCATCCAACACTTGAACTGCGTTTCGAGCTGTTGGCGTATTCGAGTTGCCCACAAGCGTGCGAATCGCATTTATCAAAGACCTGAGCATTGTTAAAATTCGGCGGTCATGCTCTGTCAGCTCATCTGGGTGAGGGGTGGAGCATTGCGGTGCCTTTCCTTGTTGGGGTTTTTCCACAGGGCTTATCCTTGGCAGTGGTGGCCATTCCTCATCCACGGCAGTCTTTTTAGATGCTCCGTTATCTATACACGGTTTGGAAACATTCTGCACTGAGGTTGGAGCAGATTCAACAGCAAGAGGCTGTGCGGCACGCGTATTCTTTGTGCGGAGAGCAGAATTCCTTGATGAGCGTCTGCGACGAGAACGACGTCGCCTGACGTCAGCAGCTGCTTCACGATGAGTCGACCGGTCCCTCACCATTTTCTTCAAGATGGAGAGTTCTCGCTTAACTCTAGGACAATCCTTTGATGAGGCATCGTGGGGCCCTTGACAGTTCGGACACTTATAAGTTTTTGCCTGGCAGTTGCCTGCAGAGTGTTGTGCTGCACAGCGGGAACATATAGCAGACTTTCCACAGACGGCGCTCACGTGGCCGAATTTCTGACAGTTTCTGCACTGAAGCAGCTTGGGAACAAAGGGCCGGACAGCATGTCGAAAATGACCTACCTTCACATGCGATGGAAGGCAGTCACCTTTAAGGACGATTTTCACGCATCTGGAAGTTCCGAGACGGGCCACCTGTAGTATGTGGGTCCCATGATTGGCAGGCTTTATCAAAAGTGGTAAATCCTCGCCTGAGATGGCCGCATCAATGTCATATATGACGCCTGTAGTAGTCTCTTTTCCCATCGGGATGATGGTACGGACGTTCATGCCACCGAGAACAGTGACAGCTCGCAGAGAATCTTACGCCGACGCTTGTGCGACGTCTACCGCGACAATATTCTTCCGAGGGTTGACTCGTACGTCCTCAATGCCATTTGGCAACAGTCTCTCGAGTTCAACCGATGCAACTTGCCTGTTGAGGAACCTCATGTTGTCGGAAGGTAGCACAGGTAAGAAAAGGATGGTGTACTTCGGCGAACTCTGCGGAGTCCTCATAGTAGATGTGTCCACAGAGGCCCCAAGCATCCGCCGCTTTGCTTTCTTACTCAGGACAGTCACGTAGTCGTCGTCGGAGCTGTCGTCGCTCTCGGTCGAGTCTATCAGGGTAGCCTCGCTGTCGCTCGAGAGGCTGTTCCGCTTCCTTGAGGCTGCCGACGCGGGCGCCGCTACATCAGGTGGGAGTGCGGGTGGCTCCACTTCCATTCCCGTCGGGCAGGGAACAGTGTTCCCCGGAAGAAAGCGAGAATTACCACAAAATACTGGTGACGGAGAACAAACACTCAGCAATAGGATCACTTCGTCGTCGTCATCCCCTTGCAGATGCAAGTGTTGAAAAGGCTTTCGCCGTGCACGTCAGGCAAACTACCGCAGAACAACAAAACAAACAAAGTTGTGAGTTGGTTTCCAACTCGGGTGCCAAGCGTAACAACCGGAGATCTTGACACAACTCTAACAAAACGGCCGACTTGCGATAGCTCCTGTACTTGTAATATTAAGTACTGACTTTAAACTGTTCAACTTTCTGCCGCCAGATTTTTGTTGACTTCACAGTTTCTACATACCAATTCTCGCGCGCTTCAGAGACTTTTCAATCTATAATGCATTGAACAAAAACAGGCACTGTATGTTTTATTTATTTATTTCATACTGCCAGCCTGGATGTCAGGCTTTAGGCAGGAGTGGGGTACATAACAATACAGCATGTAGGAATACAATGTACATTTGGTCGAGCAAGTACGGCATGAGAAGAACCCACATAAGCTATACAAAGCGGAGTACAAACACTATGCCACGACAATGTGAACTATCGTTAGCTATTGTGGAATGCACTTAAGAAAGAAGACACCGTCGAACACTCAACCACATTGGCAGGTAGGTTATTCCATGTGCGAATTGCGCTCGGGAAAAATGAGGCTTTGAACATATTTGTTCTGCACAAGAACTCGCTCACCTTCTTTGAATGGAAAGAACGGGTGTGTGGCTGGGTAATTGAATGAAAATATGCATTTTTATTTATTCCAAGTTGGTTATGGTAAATTAAGTAGAACATTTTTAGTGTTTCCTGGTGTCGTCTTACCTGTAGGGTCTCTAAATTGGCTGTTTGCAAAAGGGCTGATGGAGATTTTTTCCAACTATAACAATTATATATGAACCTGACGCATTTGCGGTGGACATTTTCAAGTTTGGTAATATTGCACTTTGTGTGTGGATCCCAAACAATTGCTGCATATTCCAGAATTGATCTAATGAAAGTTTTGTACGCGAGCAGTCTAATTTCTGCGGAGGATTTACTAAGGGTTCTTCTTAAATATCCAAGTTGTTTCATTGCCTTATTTACGGTGTACGTTATGTGGTCATTCCATTTCAAATCTGATGTAATTATGACTCCTAAGTATTTGTATTTTGTAACCTGAGACAAGGCGTTGTTATCGATGGTGTAGCGGAACTTCAAAGGATTAACTTTAGGTGTCACAGTCATAGCTACTGTTTTTTTATAATTAATGCACATTTGCCAAGTTGAGCACCAGGCTTGAATTTTACGCAGAGACATATTTAATAATTCCTGATCGTCGTTGCACAAAATCTCATGGTAAAGTATACAATCATCGGTAAACAGACGTATTTTAACTGATATATACTGTATGTTTTGTTGGATAAGCGAGCCCTCAGCCGCGCTGGCACTGATTACCATCGAAGTAAGCGTTGTAAATGCATTCTCGATCATGCTTGTGTAGAACCCAACCAATACAGCGCTCACTACTTTAAAGAGTAACCCCGGCAATTTTTTTTACCATGTCAAGGTGATGGCATTTTTAGGTTCCCGAGACCCCATAATAGAATTTTTCGGCAAATTCGCAAATAGCCCTAAATAAAGAAAATGGCCGACGATTACGCTTCGTGGTAATGCGATTTTTGAGTGCAGCTGCTGCCTTATTTCAACAACAGGCAACCTCATACAGAACACGCAGTGCCGAACAGAGGCTGTTCTGCGCTTCGGATTGGGCCGCACACACCGCAATCCGCCGCTACCGAGCCGGCGCTCCGGCGACGCGCCATATTATAGCGGGCCACCGCCGCGGAGAGGGTGGGGGATTAACAATTATTATTTAATGTTTCTTCTGAGGTGGGATGAGTAAACGGGTGAAGAACAGGGGTATTGAGTAGAAGTCACACACTCATTCACTCACGGACAGGCCTCAATGTGGCCGCCCAAGGTTGGGGTGGAAAGTAGAAGTAAGGGGACGAAAGGCTATAAGTGTATTTCGAGTCACTGCAACGGCACTGCGCCAGGTAAGGGGAGGCATAGGGCAAGAGTGGAAGCGGGAGAAGGACAGCCAGGCGCAAGCACTGTCAAAGGCGACAAATGCCACTGAGGAACGTGCCCCGCAAATGGGGAAGCAAGAGACACGGCTCTGAGAGCTGTACAGCCACGCGACGCGGAGACGGAGGAGCGCCCGCCGCCGGCACCGCGGCACTGCCGCGACAGCGGGAGAAGGGACGGCGAGGGCGGAGTGGATGGTAGCGGCGAGAGTCACTGCTATGGCGTTGCGCGGAGGAACGGAGGAAGGGGGCGAGAGGATAGATGAGAGCATGTGATCCGGCTTTGGAGGAGGAGCGAAGAGAGCAAGGCTCGCGCCATGCGCGAGAGATTGCGACAGGAGAGCAGCGCGCTGGCTCTGGCTACGGAGCTGGTTACGGCGAAGCACGACGGCGAGGCCGACGCGAAACGTGGGAACGGGCATCAAAAAGCCGCGCTCTAAAAAAAGAGACCACTCTTTCACTACTGTTAAAAGCGGTGCAAGCGCGGAGCTCGGGATGCGCGGCTCTTCGTTGTAACGCTTGGGCTTCGCGCTCCCTCACGATGAGGTCGGTACGTCGACGACGATCCCTTCATTCGAGCGAGTTCCCGGCAGCGTTCACGAAACGCCGCCTGTTCTTCGGCCGAACGCATTACGCGTGGCCCGCTCCCGCTGCCGTTCCTTCAACGCAGCCTGCTATGCGGCAGAACGAACCAAGCGCGGCCTCCCCGTCTGGCTGCCGGGCCTGAACTGGCGGGAAATGGCGGGAGCGAGGCAAGCGACAAGCAATCACGCCCTTTCCCTTCTCCAGAGGGAGGGGACGCCTGTGCTTGGCTCGCGCCTTGCACTGTGTCTACTTCTGCATATAAAGCCCGCTTTAAAGGGCTCATATGATGAATCGGTTAGCGTGGTGGTCTCGCAACCCGGAGATCGGTGGTTCGAATCCACAGCCCGACAAGCAATTTTTGTTTTTGCGCGGCTTGAGTTTTTTCGTACAGCAACACCACCGCCGACACGAGTGAGGCAATAAAGCTTCGCTTGAAAAGCGCAAGAAAGAAACCGAAGCCTGACCGAGGAGCTGAGCGATCTTCGTGTGACGTCACGAGCGGTCCACCAGCGTGGAAAGCGCGAAAGGCACGCCGGTCCGCGTATTTCCAACTGCTTGTAGGTACAGCGGGGCGAGGCACTTGCGGAGACGACGGACGTTTGTGCGCATGCGCGAGTAAGAGCGGGTGCGAGAGAGGAAATGTGGGGAGTTTTGCTCCTTGAAAGTACGACTCTGCCTAGGTACTATGGAGGAGTTTCTTGGCGCGCGTTGTATGCGCTTGTCCCTAGGCGTGCCGGCAGAAGTCGCGGGGCACGGTAGTGCTGAACTCACCATCGCAAGTTGGCGGCTCGACGCAATTATATTTATTAGGTGATGTTTTTACTAATGAAAACAATGTGTCATTATTTCGCATTATTGGTGGCGCCTCCAGCACACCAAAGCGGCAACGGGGACATCAAAGCTAGAAGCCGAACTGGTCCGTGGGTTGGGCCTCTGCGAGCCCCAACCCACGGACCAGTCCGGCTTCTAGCTTTGATCCCCCCGCTACAGCTTGGGTGCCCCGGATATCCTGCGCCGCCTGCTTTAATATAACCTCAGGTGCTATCCTGAGGCCTCCGTTTGCCGTTTACATGTGCCCTCCTGGAGCAGTGCTTGTAAAAAATCCGATCTATCGTCGCGAAGAAAAAAGCGACCCGCGGCTTATACAACATCAGTCAGAACATTGTCCCTTCAGACACAGCGATCACCAAGCTGCGTCCGCGCCCACTGCCTCACCGCGCGGGCAGCCAGCGGCGGGGTGTATAAACCAACTCGACCGCACTCCGCAATGCCGACATGTCTAGGGGACAAACGAATACAACGCGCTCTAAGAAACCTCCTCCGTAGTGCCTAGGCTGAGTCATATATTAAAGGAGCAAAAGCCCCTAGATTTTCTCTCTCGTGCCCGCTCTTCCTCGCGCCTGCGCAGAAACGTCGAGCTCCGTCAAAAGTGCCACGCCCCGCTGTACCTACTCGCAATTCTAAAAACGCCGCCGGTCCCGCCAGTACGGAGAACGCTGGGCGCTTCCGAAAGCGCCCAGCATTGGTGTGGTATGGTATAGTATTCCTTATGCGATGACGTACACCATCCCTCGCACTCTTCGTCGTTTTCGGCAGTGGCAGGACAGTGGGGCTAGTTTCGGTATTGGCAATAAAGCGTCGCCATTATACACTCTTAAAACGGTTGCACCCTTTGGGGTGTATATTTGTCCCACAACGATAATCGTCATCTGCCTTGCTTGCGTTTCCTTTCTTGAAACTCGGCGCTCGCTACTTTCCTGTCGAGAATGCTGCATCACACTGATAACGCGCATGCCGTTCGTGACTGGGAAGTACCGGGCTCGCAGCGTTAAAGAACGGAAACGCGGGCAAGACAGATGACGATTATCGTTGTGGGACAAGATACGCCCCAAAGGGTGTAAATTTTTCTAAGAGTACACTCTTAAAAAGGTTTACACCCTTTGGGGCGTATCTTGTCCCACAACCATAATCGTCATCCGTGTTGCCCGCGTTTCCTTTATTTAACGCTGCGAGTCCGGCACTTTCCAGTCACGAACGGCATGCGCGTTATCAGTGTGACGCAGCATTCTCGACAGGAAAGTAGCGAGCGCTGAGTTTTCAGGAAAGGAAACACAAGCAAGGCAGATGACGATTATTGTTGTGGGACAAATATACACCCCAAATGGTGCAGCCGTTTTAACACTCTTAGAAAAATTTACACCCTTTGGGGCGTATCTTGTCCCACAACAATAATCGTCATCTGTCTTGCCCGCGTTTCCTTTCTTTAACGCTGCGAGCCCGGTACTTCCCAGTCACGAACGGCATGCGCGTTATCAGTGTGACGCAGCATTCTCGACAGGAAAGTAGCGAGCGCCGAGTTTCAAGAAAGGAAACGCAAGCAAGGCAGATGACGATTATTGTTGTGGGACAAATATACACCCCAAAGGGTGCAACCGTTTTAAGAGTGAAGAGTGTATACTGGCAGCCAAAGGAAAATTCCGTAACTTACACTCTTAGAAATATTTACACCCTTTGGGGCTTATCTTGTCCCACAACAATAATCGTCATCTGTCTTGCCCGAGTATCTTTTCTTGAAAGCTCGGCGCTCGCTACTTTCCTTTCGAGAAGCTGCGTCACACTGATAACGCGCATGCCGTTCGTGACTGGGAAGTTCCGGGCTCGCAGCGTTAAAGAAAGGAAACGCGGGCAAGACAGATGACGATTATTGTTGTGGGACAAGATACGCCCCAAAGGGTGTAAATATTTCTAAGAGTGTATACATATGTGGCTTTATCTTTTCGACCTACATAATAAAAAAGTGACGCTGTTATGTGTAGAAATAAAATGTGTTCTCGGCTATATTATTTTTATTTTTTTTGCCGTCGTATATCTTGATTTAGACGCTTCAATTGTTGCAGCACAGGGTGGCGCTTTCGGTCTTATCGCATTTCTCTATGCTTATCGCTTCGGTTGCCGTTTTGTTCGTCTGCTCCTGCCGCTTTCTATGCACGTGTACGCTTTTTCGTATGCTCTGCAGTTAAACATTTCGCTTCTGTGCCCGCGAACGTTCCGGCAATGTTGGAAAAACTGAGAAAAGGACACAAGGCGTGCTGCGCGGCTGTGCGGTGTGGCAGCTCGGGGGGCAACGCAAGGACGCAATTTTTCCGTTTCCCCGTGGACGAGAGGTAAGCGCACTTTTTCTGCAGTCGTTAAGAAGAAACAAGCGCTATCCTTATCGAAACAGCTTCCGGACGAAACGAAAGTTCTTCCACGGTTGATCTTTAGCGAACATCTTTTTGGTGTGGCGCGCGGCGCGTCTTTCTGCGGTGTTGCTAGAAGCTAAACCTACTTGTTAACAGTTGCTCATGAGTCGATTGACGCTAGCTGATGCGCAGACAGAAATTTTGCTTCGGCTTATGTTAGCGGTTGCTCTTCATTTTTTTCGGCGAGTAGAAAACATGCAATTTATATATTCCGAAGGTATTTGAACGGTTGCTGCACAAACTCGTTACTCTGGAGAGCATTGCGGCCTCTGCTCGGACCACTTCACAAAGAAGGACTATGCATGGACCCTGCCAAAACAAGACTTGTAGTCTGTTATGTCGACAGTTGGAGCGGCAGAGCAGTCCCTGACCGATGAAGGTAAAGAAAAGCTGTTAGTGCTTGCAAATATATGTGCTCCTGTAGTTCATTATTTTCGTACAGAAACCAAGTGCCAAGGCACGGCGCAAGTGCCGTGAGCACGGACAGCTCCGTCTTTTCCGCTTCGTCTGATACGGCGCCGGATGTCATGTTACGTTACGCAGCGAAATTTGTTCCGCGTGCGCCTAGAAACCGCGTTCTTGTCCGTTTCTCTTTATCTCTTGCTCATCTGCGGTGCGCGATGTTCCAGATTATAGGCTATACTAAAAATCCCAACAGTTTTCCCTGACAATGAGCGAATTTCCGTTCGTAAAAAGTCGCGCCGCGCTTAGCGCTACAGCATAGGATAAGGCGAAGCCAGTTGAAGCGGGCTGCCTGCAACAGAAATTTGCAGCTTCACGCGAAAGGCGAAGCATCGATTGCGATAGCAAATTAGTGGACAGCTATAAGAAGTAAGGATTGTAGTTTTATCGGTCGTATAACCTTGTAAACGTAGGTACACTAACTAAATGAACAAGCATGGTGTCACACGCGCGCAAGCAAACGTGAACACATCTGACTCGAAGACCGCGGTAACTCGCTGTTAAACTTTTTCTACAGCGCAAAGGACAAGGACGAGACTAGTGCACGTACACAGCGCTGTGTATGTGCACGCGTCTCGTCCTTGTCCTTTGCGCTTGGCGCTACAGCATAGGATAAGGCGAAGCCAGTTGAAGCGGGCTGCCTGCAACAGAAAGTTGCAGTTTCACGCGAAAGGCGAAGCATCGATTGCGATAGCAAATTAGTGGACAGCTATAAGAAGTAAGGATTGTAGTTTTATCGGTGCAGCCAGAGCAAACTGCAGCCTCGGTCACGTGCTACCCAAACGGTCCACTGATTTTGACTTTGGCCATGGGCAGACACAAGCTGTGTTCTTCTACAACCTGTTTGATCGATGCTACTTCTCCAGTGAAGTCATCTACCGTCACGTAAGACGAATGGACAATGTCCATAGTGGCGGCACTATCTCGCAGCACCCTGCATGGTTTGCCATTAACTTGCAGGTCATGAATATATGGGCTTAAAGGTTCCATATTCTCGTCTTTTTCATCCACGCAGGAGAAAACTACGCTAGGCTTCCCGCAGTTTACAGCGATATGTTCTAGTTTGTGGCATTTATAGCAGCGGATTGGTCTAAAAGATTCGAACTTTCTTTTCTGCTTTCTTTTTGTCCGGTTTCCCCCGTTTGCTTTCTCCTCTCTCTTTTCTGAGGGCTTTTCCTCCACGTCTACAGGCTCCGGTCGTCTAATCTGCGAACCCTTTTCGAACGGAAATGGTTTCCGCGGTCCATTTCGACGATCCCTATTTCCGTCCTCGGCGTTCAGCTTTCTACGCGTTTCGTACTCTTCGGCTAATTCAGCCGCCCTTTCCACAGTGTTTACTTTTCCTCTGCCTTGCACCCACAGCTTCACAGCTTAGGGGATGGTTTTGTAAAACTGCTCTAGACACATGCATTCAATGATCCTACGCTTCCGCGCTTTTCAGCCGCTCGATTAGGTTGGCCTTTGAGCCGTATGCAAACTCCAAATACCCCTCGCTATCCTTCTTGCCTGTGCTTCTAAACCTTTGCCGAAAAGCTTCGGCTGAAAGGTGGTATTGCTTCAGAAGACTAGCCTTAACTTTCGCATAATCATATGCATCCTGCGCACTGATTCTGCGATTACTTCCGCAGCCTCACACGGCAACATAGACAGCAACCGCTTTGACCATGTACTCTGACCGAAGCTCATCTTCTCGCAAATCCTTTCAAAATTTGCGAGGAACAAGCCTATGTCGTTTGCGAGCTCAAATGGCGTTAACAGCCTGTCCATGCGGTATGATTCTGCCTCACTTGATCGTCCCAGAGCCTCTTCACTTCCTTGAGACAACTCCAAACGTTTGCTTTCAAGTTCAAGTTGCATTTTAACGCGACAGCGTTAAGGAGCTGGTGTCGCAGAAAAGCCGGTGTCGTCGGCGGCGTTGGCCGCGAGCGAAAAATTCCGGAAGGCAATTCATAAATAAAAACAACTTGCAAGATGTGCTGGGTGGGAATCGAACCAGGGTCTCCGGAGTGTGAGACGGAGCCGCTGCCACTCAGCCTTGAGTTCGATGGTTCAAAGCGTGACAAAAGCGCCTCTAGTGAATGCGGTGTTGCCTTAGAAACGTGCCGTAGAATGTTATACTGCGGTGTATATCGGTAATTAGAGCATGTAAATTACAGAAGTCGCAGTTAAACGAGTAGCGAAGTACGTTTTCGCTACATTTCTTCTGCGCTTGGCGCACACGCAGAGCCATCTTGCGGCAAACACAGAAGACCCCCTCATCGCAATGTACTGCGCAGGCCCGACAGGTGGCGCGCCACTCGCCCGCTTCTCCCCTTCGACTCGTTTGAGCGCATTGGGGCCGTGCGGGGACCGGTGCGAGGATGCCCCAAAGTTGTGCTGTGGACTTGGAAGTGTTGTATATGAAAACTGTCTTTGTGTGACTCAAGAGCATGCCGAGCGAAGGAGTGGCCGGTGCGAACGGGGTGCGATAACTCTGTCGCGTTCCTCTCTTGAAGGCGAAGCTTAAGCGTCCTCCAATTTTTCTTCCCCTTTTTGTTTGACTTGCAACTGTCGCAATGGTTTACCCCTGTAATGTACAATCCGGTTCTTACACACTGCGGCGCGCATTCCCGTGTTATCCCGCCACAACTGCCGCCCCGTTGTATTGAGGGCGGACGACAGCAGACGCAGCCGGCAGCAACAGCGGCAGCTGCCGGTGCAATGCCCCACTGCGCAGAAGAGGTGCGCGGTGGAATCACGTGTCCTCTCTTTCTTCTGCGCCGTACTATCGTTCATTATTTTTTTGTTCACGTTACGGACGTTAACCAGCCCCTTATACCCCCTCCCCCCTACGAGACACGCATACGGTTCATTCATACAGGTGTCGTCAGGTAAACAGCTTAACAGATGACGTAACCGTAAACACAGATGACGTAAACAGTAAACTCGACAGATGACGTTGCTTCGAACAGCTGAATGTCTTTGCAAAATCGCTTCAAATTAACCCGATAAGGATATGTGAAGTGCAGCGGGTGAAAGCAAAACGTAGTTTTAAATTAGGAAATGTTTATTCATTGAGATATATGCGGTGGCATGTATGCGGCGTGCCCGCTACACGCGTTCACTGTGATAAAATGGTGTGCGCTTGTTGCCGACGTAATCTAGCACTTATTTCTCTTACTGATTATCTCAAAAAAGCGATTGATGAAAGTAAATTTGCAGCCTCGATATTCGTTGATCTATCGAAGGCCTTCGACACAATTAATCACACATTTCTTTATGCTAAACTTGAAGCCATCGGAATAACTGGTCCGCCTCTACTTCCAATCCGCAGTTACTTACAAGATAGAAAAGAAGTCGTTAACATTTCTGGGTACTACTCTAAAGAAGCTACTACTAACATTGGTGTACCACAGGGGTCCATATTAGGCCCTCTACTTTTCCCTAAATTATATTAATGATCTGCCTAGTTGCCTCTCCACATCGAAGTGTATTCGGCACCGTGATGATACTACTATATTTAGTTCTAACAATTGTCTATCAACGCTAACATGTAAGCTAAACGAAGATCTCGTGAAAATTTCCCCATGGTGTCAACTTAACAAGCCGCAGATTAACCTTAGTAAGACCAATTTTGTCTTCTTTGCCTCACATCAGCGATCGCCTGAGCTCCTTCAATCTATTTCCATCAACAATCACCTAATCACTGCACTTGATCATTACACCTATTTAGGTGTGGAATTTGATCGTGATCTTAAATTTCACCTTCTCATACCTAATGTGAAAAAGAAAATGGCATACGGAATACGCGTTTTAATCAAACCACGTCCATATTTCTCATTTTCAACTCTCACGTTGCTTTATTATGCTTCTGTTCATTCTCATATTAACTATAACATTGAATCATAGGGAAACACTTATGACAGTCACCTAACTTTGTTGCAAGTCATTCATAATTGAGCTATTCGACTAATAACATTTTCACCTCGTAGCATTAGCGCAAATCAGCTGTTACATGCACATAATATTTTGAATGTGACTGACCTTGTTAAATATAACCTGGCCATATTTATTTTTGGGGCATCAAACAATGATACTCCAGTAACCATCATACCAAAGACATCCCTTACTAATGTAAATAATACTAGATTTGGAGGAAATATGGACTTCATTTTACCCTTCGTTCGCACCAACTATAGTACGCAGTCATTACACTTTTCAGCGTTATCTCTGTGGAGCACATTACCATTCCCTTTAAAATTGTTCAAAGCTCACAGATTTCGTACAGAACTTTAGTATTTTCTTTTAGCTTCCTCCGACTTTCCCATTTGAGTGTACTATGTGTTGTATTTTTAACTTTCACTTTGTTTCTCTATAGGTCTCTCGCATTTTTTTTACTTTTTTTTTCTTAAGCTCTTCTTGTAGTTTCACCTTTTTTTGACTAATCCAAATCCTTGTTATTGCGTAATACATTCATCTGCTGATTTTCTGTTCATTTATGCCTTGTCTCCTAAAACCTTTATTATCGTAAATTTAACATGTTGCCATTGTTGTATTAATTCTAGTCATCATGTACAGGCGGTCCCATTTCAGTTTCTAACTATGGGACCTCCTTCTGTATATGCTATCATGTAATTATACCCATTTTTTGTCTTGAATAAAACTGATTCTGATTCTGACGTTGTCCTTTAAAGCTTGCGCACATTCAGCGATTTCATCGGCATCAGCTCGTATTACGTTACCCGCCGTGGTTGCTCAGTGGCTATGGTGTTGGGCTGCTGAGCACGAGGTCGCGGGATCGAATCCCGGCCACGGCGGCCGCATTTCGATGGGGGCGAAATGCGAAAAGACCCGTTTACTTAGATTTAGGTGCCTGTTAAATAACCCCAGGTGGTCCCAATTTCCGGAGTACCCCACTACGGCGTGCCTCATAATACGAAAGTGGTTTTGGCACGTAAAACCCCATAATTTTTTTTCGTATTTCGTTGTTTGTCGCATCCCTCTGCGCTGACTGATGCAACGCCAGCCAAAGATGTTAGAAACGCCGAATGTGTGAAGGAATTCCACAACTTGACGCCGAAGCTATTCACGTTCATATGCGCCGACCTCTAATTGCGTGTGCGCTACGCCCTTCTAACCACTTCCATACAGGAGCCATGTTGCTGGCATTTAAAAGCAACGCTTACTGCGTGTTCAGTATTACACCTCATTGTGTTTGCTCTCGCACGCTCTCTGTAACCCCAAGAAATCGCAGGTGACGTCATCGATGAAATCCAGCTGTGGTTGTGTTCTTTACCCAGTCGACGTGAGCCATATTGGCGTTTTGAGCCAACCAGAGGGGCTGTGGGAAACCTGTAAGCCAACTATATCTGTCATAATGGCGCATAAGAAAATGTGGCGGAATTTGACAGTACCCAGGATGACACCCCCATCACTTCACGTGCGCTAACCCACGCCCGCTGCCTACTCGTGCCTGATAATCAGCAACGTCATGATTCACGCTACGCCATTCTATCAACGGCGGGGAGATAGGCGCCCCTCTTCCTCATTGCGTGCACTCTTCCTTTCACGCCCACGCTCTAACCTATCCGGACGCTGCTTTGCTCATTACTGTCCCCACTAGTTCCGTCAGCTAGGCTTCCTTCCTCATTTGGGCACGGCCACTCGTGGGAGGAATCGTATTAAAATACACGTATCGCTGAATCCCGATAACTTCCTGTGCAATGCTGCCACATCTAAGTAACCAAAAGCTTCCGGGTTAATGTTACCACGTGCTAATTCACGTTGGTTACTTTTACACATTTAAATGTGCGATTTCGACTAAATTACCTTCTACAGATTGAACTACATTTGCTAAACGTGTTTTTATTCTCCGGCTCTCCGCTGCCGCCTTACTTTCCGTCGTAGGGAATGTGTGGAGCTGTCGGAGAGTCCGTCCACGTACGACAGCAAGGACGACCTGTTTACGCTGACCAAGGGCCTGCGGATAGCTTCGAGTGTCGCAGCCGCGAGCTGTGCCGGCGGGGACCTCGCAAGGACCGAGTGGTTTCGCACCGCATGTCCGCACCGCTTGTCCGCACCGCTTGTCCGCACCGCTTGTCCGCACCGCTTGTCCGCACCGCTTGTCCGCACCGCATGTCCGCACCGCATGTCCGCACCGCATGTCCGAGGCGCAGTTCTTCTACGCCCATTACGCCTACTTTCGATCCAGTGGAGACGACAGCCGTGGTTCGGTGAACGGGGCTACCAGGCACAGCGTAGACTTCTCCGTCGTGTTCAAATGCCAGCCGTTGAGCAACGTCGGGAATGGGAGCGGCTGCTCCGACTTTGCCATGACGCGCGGCACTTTCTGACATCCAAGTGCCGCTGGTATCTTTTTTTTTTTTGTCAGCATCGTTGTCAAGAATGGCACGAGCCGCTTCTTCTAGCTGCCACCGTGTAACATTACAAACTTGATCATATATTTTGAGCCACTGAAACTTTAGAACATGTTTTACTTTTATGCGGTTGCGCTCAAGTCAGGGAATGCATTTCGTGAGGACTTGAACTTCTACAATCATTCGAAGATTATTCGACTTCAACTCGTTCAGCCGCTCAGCCAAGTGATCTAACTTCTTTCAGCACTCATTAATTTTGGGTGCTACGGGCTCCAATAATCTTTTGTCTTGCCGTGGTTGTTTTGCAATAGGACATTTTGCGACGTTTAGGCTGCTAGTGCCACGTTTGTGTGCTGTTTGCTTTAATGTTTCTGCAAACATCCGAGAAAGCTTCAAGTATCTCCGATTTACACTCATTTCTGGTATTCACCGTTTTTTGTGTTTGTTTCTTGTCCTCTGTGTTCGACTCTAAGCATAATTGTGCTCTTAGGTAGTTACTATCCATGGGAATTCCAACAGCAAAAAAATATAGTATTTAAGGTCACAAACCAACGACATGGCAACCGCCTGCAAAAGAACAAGAATGACGACAACGTCATGCGGCAATGACGACGACACGGCTACAATGATGACAACACAGCGATATTCACAGTGTACGTTGACGCGAGGTTGTCGCGCCTTTAAACTGTCTGAGCTTCACGTTTAGTCTAATTACAACTTGACACCGAATCGTGCACTTGATATCAACAATGCACTGAGGCAGGGTGCCCTTTGTCCCCACTGCTGTTTATGATGTACATGGTGAGGATGGACAGGTCGCTAGAAGTAAGTATTGACGGGTTTAATCTCTCATACAAACAGGCGGGTACAGTAGTAGAGCAGCAGCTTCCCGATTTATTTTATGCTGACGACATTCTCTTGCTAGCTAACAAGCAAAGTGATTTGCAACGTCTGGGTAATATCTGTGGACCGGAAGGCGAGAATCCAGGTTTGAAATTCCGTGTTAGAAAATCAGGTGTTATGGTATTCAATGAAAACAGTGAACAGACAGTGGCAATACAGGGCCAGTAAATGCTTCAGGTAAAAGAAGATAGATACCTTGGTATATGGATAAAAGAAGACAATAGGTATGTGGAAACACATAAAACTACAATAAAAAGGGAATAGAAATACAGCGATAATAAAGCACGGAGTGCTATGGGGGTACTATAGGTACGAGGTGCTCCGGGATATGTAGAAACGTGTAATGGTTACAGGACATACTTTTCGAAATGCGGTTGTTTGCTTGAAATCGGGGATAGAATCAGGACTCGATGGAAACCAAAGATCAGTAAAACACCTCGCATTGGGCGCTCATGGGAAGAATACAAATGAAGCTGTGCATGGTGACATGGGCTGCACAAATTTTGAAGTGACGGAAGCTCACAGTAAAAGTGATTATGAAGAACGACTGAGGAATATAGAAGAAAGTAAATGAGCTTGAAGAGTGTTGAGGTATTTGTACTGGAAAGAACATTGATTCACAGCGGAGGAAAAGAACTAGGAAGCTTACCAACAAATATGCGGCCTGTGGGGTGAGCAAAATAGCAACAAAGAAAGTCAAGCGAAAGTCAGAGACGCTGAAGTAATCACATGGGTGGCGTCAACGGAAAAGAAACCTGCCATGAGTAAATAGCCAAGAGAAAGAAAACGAAACCAAGAAAGAAACAATTTGTGATGACTCAAAGGGAAGCTCATTACTTTGCGAAGCGAGATCAGGATGCCTTAGGACATGCGCCTATAAAGGGAGATATAATAAGGAAGAAGAAGCATGTGCTTGCTGTGGTAAAGCTAGGGAAACTATGGAGCATGTTGTATTAGAAGGTGAAGGTATCTGCCCAGAGGTCGATTTAGGCACCATTGGCCCCCTTGAAGCCCTTGGGTTCAGCGAGAGCAGGGGAAAAGTAAACATGTCCGCAACAGAGATTAGTAAGAGGCGATTGGAAGATTGGTACAAGAAAAGTAGGGAAACGACAAAAGACGGAGACGTACAAAAAGAAAGTTCAGAATAGGGGGTCAAAAATTTGTTTATGGAAATTGATCGTGTTTTCTTCTCTTTTTTTTCTTTTTTAACCTAGGTAGGACATTACGCAGTATAACAGCAAGAGCTTGGTGGCGCAACCCACCGCCCCGTTCCAAAGGGGACGCTCATAACAATCATCCATCCAGTAGTGGCGCGGCTAGCACTCCCGCTACGAGGCTATCAAAAATCTGGTCTGTATTCAGAGAAAAATCCAGGGCACAGGTTAGGTTCCCCATGGCAGCAGAAGTGGTTTTAGGAATCTTCTTTTCTCCTGTTTTTCATTGGAGAT
Source organism: Dermacentor andersoni (assembly GCF_023375885.2). NCBI lineage: Eukaryota > Metazoa > Arthropoda > Arachnida > Ixodida > Ixodidae > Dermacentor > Dermacentor andersoni. Next base: position 54,620,796 of record NC_092823.1, read on the forward strand.
CGGGGAAGAGTGGCACGTGACCCATAACAGAAGTTGGTGTGAAAGAAATTCATTGAAGATTGGCACATACCAAGCTCCACCCATTAAACAGTGAACTACACTGTGACCGCAGTTGGCGTGAAAGATGTTAGCGCAGCGCAAATATGCAGACAGAGAGGCAGCCCGCAAACTGATGAAGTTGCGCAAAGAATGCTAATCACATTAAAGTCAAAGGCACAAGTATTGGAAATTGTCAATCTCGACTAATAAATATTCTCATAAGTTCTCTAAAATATTTCGACATTCAAGGCCCTTTGTTCGGCGTCAGCCATTGGAAACTTAAACGGGCATTTATGAATACCGCTGCGACACAAGAATTACATGCTTCTTTTCTGAAATAAGATTTGCGTCGTAATTATTGCAATTATTTTATACTCCCAATTTACAGTCTGTTTGGAAATATAGTCAATTTTTATGGGGATAGGAGACATATCGACACTCCTGGTTCATTTCTGTCATCAGCGCCGCCGACTCCGAGGTGTCCACAATGAAATACAAGAACGATAACATCGTCCCCGACGATCGCGTCTCAACCTCGCGCACGCAAGGGAGGAGGAAAGCGAGGAGGAAAATTGCTGTCTTATATCTCTTCGCTGCTGCTTGCGCACTTCCTCACTTCAGCGCTCTGACAGCGAGTTTCCGCCGTGATCGAGTGAGATGTGTTCATGTCTATCTGTGCGCGTTTGACACCTTGCTTTTTATTTTAGTTAGGTAAGCGAATGTTTACAAGTCAATACAGCCAATAAAACTACTATCCTTACTTAGTTTAGCTGCCTGTTAATTTACTATCGCACTTGATGCTTCTCCTTTCCGGCGAAACTCCAAAATTCTTGTTTGTTTGTTTGTACAAGGATACTCAGGTTCTAGTACGATTCCTTCCATAGCATGTCTTACCTTCTTTAAGTTTACCTCCCTCCTCCTTTTAACCGCCGGCTTCTTGGTTAGTACCCCATATCTGGTTTCAGGAACAAGAGAGGAGACTAGCAAAAAGAAACACGCAGCTCGATCGCTATTCCCCAGTATGTCGACATGAGTATGCGTCATAGATGTTGATGGTGCAGAAGTAGAAGACGAAGAGAAAGAAGTGCAATTATGGCCCGGAGCGAAGTAGCGCAGTCGCCACTTGAACAGCGCCCGGGGGCCGTCTCTGGTGCGATCTCTCCAACGCCGGCGCCCCGAAGTAAACGCACGCTTATAGCCGGCGCCACCTTCGGCGTCTCCTGCGCCCTCTCCATCTCCGTGGCCATCTTCTTCATTATCTGGCTCTCGGTCCGGCTGACCGCCATGCGGCGCAATGACACCGTCCTCCGGGAGACGCCGTTCTGCTGCCCCCGCGAGGCGGCCGAACTGTTCGCCGTCATCGACAACCAGGCGGCGCCCTGCGAGGACTTCTTCGCGTACGTCTGCAGGAACGCCGTCGACCGAGTCTTAACACAGCGGAACGTTGAGCACGACATTTTGGTAAGTGTCGTTGAGCAGCAGAGGGCAGTGTTACTAAGGCTGCCAAGTTCAAAGGGGGATGCACGTTGCAGTCTGGCGACCCTTCAGACCTTAAACATTGGTCGACAACAATGAGAACTATAATTTTAGCGATCGATGAAAAGCGCCCAGATTAACGTAGTCAAGTACAGAGTACTAAAGCCTCGCTATTGAGAGTCTTATCGGCTGTTGTTCTCCAAAATCTGGCTGCTGTATTGCGCCTGTTGCTGAGGGCGCATGGTACAAAAGTGGCCGCAGTGACATAGACGTGACATTTATTCCCGTATTACCAAGCTTACTGATTGAACTTATGAAACATCTAGTGAAGGTCCCACGGTCCAATCTCGCATCGGTGCTCACTCCCTATTCATTGTGTCCCCACCATATTCATGGGTGGCGCGCGCGAATGAACATTTCGCTGTCGTATTGCCTGCATGGTTTCACGGCATTTCTGGAAACTACCTGTCGAACAAGGACAGCGCCGTAGCCTAGCAACCGTCAAATTTCTGCATCAAATCAAACGCTTTTAAGCCTCATAACTCCCGATGAGCACAGAGCCGACTTTAGACGAGTCGTATCTCTCAAACGTGACCACTACCACTACCGAGGTATGCGTCGCTGAGCGCGTCGCAAGCGGATAAACTTAGCTCCGATTGCGCCATGCGTGACACTCCAACCGCATCTGTGTGCATGCGACCCACGCATGACGCTTTCTTCCACGACACAACGGTATCAAAGCAAGGCACGATATCTTTATGGCGTCTTTTCGTTACATAGCGTTTTAGCAAGTGACCCCCTACGCTGACTGAACTGAAAGAGTGCGCAATTTTTTGAATTTTTAAGAAAAGTTTTATGTTGAATTTCGTCCTCGGCCGTCTCAGGAGGTGAACTGGAAGCGCTGCGGAAGAAACAAGAGTGTCACTCGATGATCGTGTCACTAAAGAACCTCAGGTCCTCCAGACATTCGAAGGAATAATAGCGACAGCAGTTGCGGCTTCCCGGGGACCCGCTGCCATAACTATTTGTTTCCTTTACTTGCATTTTTTATTTCGTTTTTCCTTCGTGCTATATAAATCTGCATAATAATATCTAAACCGCGCAGAAGATATCGTGTAGTATACAATCGCGCAGCACGAAGGGCAACAACCATAGCGTGAGTACGCAGGCTATGCGACGTGGTTGAAAGTGCGTCATGTCGAGGACTGTTTGGTAATATGGTGGAAACAATGTGCCAGAGGAAGACTCGATGATACGATCAATCGAGAAACGGAGGCCCAAATAGCATAGCAGCATGAGAGAATCATTAGTGGGAGGCTGTGGATTTAATTCTTCAAGCTGTGTTTCATTACACTAACGTTGTTGCCTTCCACCCCAATCGGAGCTTCAGATTCATGGCCGGGAGCCAGGCCCAGGAACTCGTGCTTAATAGCAGAAAGATGTAACCATAGGGCCGACAAAAGTACGTTACAAGAGTTAGAACGTGCCATCACCATGTTTACTTCTAATCGGATAAACTAGCCCACTCTTCCACTCTTACTGTATGAATATTCCACAAGAGGATAAGTTGTTTGCAAATAATTGGTGGCACTTACAACGCTTTTCGATGAAATCTACGCAAGGTATGCCACGGGGATGACTTTCTCGAGCTGCTTATTGTAGACGATCTGTGCAGTAAGTATAACTTTTGCTCGCTTCATTTTGTAGCGACTAATCACCGCAATAAGCACATTATTTACAGCTTTCGTTATTTTTTACTATTGACTCGCGCGTATAGAGCAGTTACAGACTTGAAGCTGTTCAAATGTTTAAAAAGTGTCCCAGGTGTCTAGCTATATCGCCTAAGATGCGAAGGAGAAAGCCTTGTAAAGTCTTCTGTAATTCACCTCAATCCACCTTAACCAAGCATAATCCACCGTAATTCACCTTACTCTACTCTAATCTACTTTTTCATCATCATCGGCCTATTTTATGTCCACTGCAGGACGAAGGCCTCTCCCTGCGATCTCGAATTACCCCTGTCCTGTACCTACCCATTCCAACTAGCACCCGCGAATGTCCTAATTACATCGCACCACCTAGTCTTCTGCCGTCCTCGACTGCGCTTCCCTTCTCTTGGCACCCATTCTGTAACCCTAACAGTTCAACGGTTATCTTCCAGTCTTCAGAATACTCTTAGGGTTTTAATAAACCGCAGAGCAGCGGGCTCTCGGAGAGCGCGTCCGTCGTGGTCGGCTCGCGAGCAGCGAAGCCCCGCGGTCTTCTTTGTTCTTTTGGGCTCGACCCACGACCTACATGTGGCAGTATCCTACTATGCCAACTAAAAGCCAATAAAACACTCGCTCTGGTGGTTTAGTGGCTTTGGCTTTCCACTGCTAAGCCAGAGGTCGCGGAATCGAATCCCGGTCGCGGCGGTCGCATTTCGACGGGGGCGAAATGCAGGAACAACGTGTGCTGTGAATTAGGTGCACCTACCTCAGCTGGTCACATTTATTCCAGAGTCTCCCACTACGGCGTTCGTCATAATCAGATTGCTGTTTTGACCAGTAAAGCCCCAGAATTAAATTTTGAAAAAATCAGCTGTGCTACTACGGTCGCCGGCTCTGGTAAACCAGTCAGAAAAGCCAGTTTGCAGGCGTGCTAAATCTCTATGGAAACACTGTAAGCACCTAAGGATTTGGCAGAGTACCACAAACTGGAACGTAACTCAAGGCATGCTAATTACACGTAATACACATAATTAGTGATTAGAGGTGGGACATTCACAGCGATATTTTAAGGGAAGTCTAGAGGAACACGTGGACCCGGGCATGTCATGAGATGTTATAGGATAGATAACCAGTGATTTGTTATGGTAGCGGAAAGGGTGCCACGGCAAGTGAAGCGACACAAAAAAGAGCAAATTGGGAAGATCCTTATCGTAGTGTGCGCTTTTGAGGGCGACGATGCAATAGGCGTGAATAGTGTTGTAATGTAGAATCAACTCTAAACCTGTACAGTTTCTTATAGCGCCATACCTTCTTTTTTTTCTTAGGCATCCTGCGGAAATGTTTGTCAACCGCCGTCGATAAAATAGTTATGGCACCTGATTCTAATCACGTTGCCAGCGCGACGTTTAGGCTGCACTAAAAACAAGTTGGTTCTGAACAATTTTGTAAAGAATTAAATAGTTAGGGAGCCTTTTTTTTGTTCCTTCGAACTTTGTCTTGTCTAATCATGTTATGAGGGGAACAAATTTTTAAAGATAGAAATTACATCGTGATATGTTCAAAAAGATAGTCTGCATAAAATCAACTACCATTATTTTGACGCTCACATGTAACTGTGAGCAGTGCCCCCACTTTCCTCGTAATAGCGATTTTATATTCGTTCTAAAGCACGATGTATGAGAAGCACATTTATCCTGCAAAATTTGTAACTAGGCCATCTTCAATGTGGTCTTAAGAATGAGGTTGATCACAACTGCTCTCTTTCTCTTGGCTAACGTAACACCTAGCCTTGAATACATCGCAGTAGTTAAGCTATGGAAGTCTTGTATATATATGTAAAGCTGTTTGAGCCACTTCACAAATTGATATCTTATCGTAGAAACTGAGGTATAGCTTGTTAGTTTACTCGATCCAAAGAACTCCAGTCTCGGGAAACACTACGCATTAGTTCTTAACTATTGCCATTTTTTTCGAAACAGGTTTATGTTTCTTAATTAACTAGCACGAAAAATCCTACAAGTGGGTGCACATAGAGTACTATCTAGTTACCTGGTGCATGGTACCAAATGCATCATCCTCACTAGCTTAATTATTGTCGACGACAAAATAAAGAGCTTGAGTCTGAGCTCATCATTTACTGTTCTCCTTATAGAGGTTAAAACACCCTACAACTGCAGTGTTTTTTATTGTAAAACCGTACCAATTTTCTTGCTTCCTTTATTAGGACTTCCTTTGAATTACCGCATCTTCCACTGTAATTTACCATGTTATCACATATCCCACCCAACTTGATGTCATCCCACCATTGTATTAATCTCCACTATACAGACTATATGCTTATCCTTATTCCTCATTGAATCTCTCAAAAGTACGAGATAGCCGTTAAGGAATAATAACACCACGCCTCCCTCTTCGCAGTGGGACATCGATACGCACATCCTCACGGGCACCTCAAACTACGGTGTAAAAGCCGCTGCAGCACTTCAGGCGTTGTACAGATCATGCGTCACGGAGATATGGCAGCCAGATCTGCGACTGAGAGACACCCTGGCGGCCGTTTTTGAAATTGCCAACACCACGAAGCGCATGAGCCGCGCCCAACTTCTGCGCTTTGCCTTGTAAGTCCAGACACGGTACGATCTCCCTTTCTACTTCACTATTTACGACTACCACGGTGACATCTACTTCATAAGGAAATTGCTCCGGGTCGCGGCCTACAGACGTTTTTGCGACGACGCCTGTTATTCCACCGCCCTGTCCGCATTTAACGCGCACTTCGGCGCAAACTGCACGAAGGAGCAGATAGCTGCGTGGGAGCAGCTGTTTACTGACGACCACACTAAACAGGATGTCATCTCTTGGAACGAGCTTTCCGTGGTTTTCGGAGGCATGGAAGCGGGACAGTTCAAGGCCATATTGCGCGAGTTCTTTATCGACGTCGGCACCAAGGACTTTGCAATTCAGCAGGAGCTGTTAGCCGACATAGAGCGTCTTTGGAACGTCGCTAATCAGCCCCTGTCGCTGTGTCACGCGCTGATCGTCGTAGCACTTAGTGCCCTGAAATGGATCGTCTTCGGAGACGCAGAGTTAAACTCGCCCGCGCTGCGTAGCGCACAAGTCTGCCAGTTTCACCTCGTTGGAAAAGAGCAGTTGTGGAGGGCCACTTACGTCGCGGCCCTCACGAGCCCCGACAAGGACCGTCAACTGCGCGACATCTTCGAGGCGACACGGCGGAGCTTCGTCGGTTACCAGCCGCTTCGACAGCTCGTGGCAGCCGGAAACGACACCGCGAACTTCGAGAAACTTACTCGGAGCTTCACTCTCATGCTTCCGGGTGACCTCGTCCTGCCGGAAATGGGCGTGCCCGCGTTGAACAACAGCGGTTTCGTGCGCAACATCTTCCGCGCGACGAGCTTCGAGTACGACGCAACAGTTGAGAAGGAGCGACGAGGACTGCCTGCCCTTCCCCAGAGTTTCCTGGAATATGCGGCAGAACGAATCATGTTTGTAAACAAGAGCACTCTCTACGTCAGTGCGCCAGCGTACGCCTGGCTGAGCGCCGGTACCGCCAATCCTCTACTCGCGGATGCGCCGGTCATTGCGAGCCGCATGGCGTACTGGATGTGGAGAAACGTCCACGAATGGAGTGGCTGGTCTACAAGGACACAGGCCGTGCTTAAGTCCTTTCAGTAAGGTCCTTGCCGTTACCTAAAAATACCTAGAAACCTAAAAAGCCTAAAACCTAGAACCTAGAAATAATAATAAATTCCTGCATTTTGTCGAATTCGTATTTTACGGTTGGATCGGCTTATAGATCAAACCACACCAAATCTAATATTTAGTTACGTTACCATGATCACCACGATCACTAAATACGAGTACGCTCTTTTGTACTTACTAAAAGTATACAACACTGCGGAATTCCGCAAACTGCACAATCGCGAAACATGTTCGAGACGGGACAGTTCTTGCTTGGGTGATTGTAGCTACGGGGTTGTGGGGGTCGACGTATTTTGTTGAGTATAACGGCGGCAAGTGGGAGCCATTCATTATTTTTTTGCTTCACTGCTTTGGCCTATTGCGGCTCGGGGTACCTCCAAGCACATTGATGAGTACGTCCGGTAGGAGTAATAAAGGAAAGCAGTTTTGCTTTACAATAACTACACTGGTTACACGTAGGGACGCCCATTCTATGTAGGATCACATTAAATATCTGATTTCACATCGGGACATGTCAGCCCACCTTTACTGCACCAAAAAAGTCCGCTTTTAAGACAGTCGTCTGCCCTAGCAGACTAAACTAGGGAATCTGATTAATGTATCTCGGCCAATCATAGTCGCCGAACCGCTTGCAGTATCGAACCAATGTTGTCGCACCGTTTCGTCCTCGCATACGAGGCAACCATGTCACAATCTGGAAATCTTAAGTCGACGCTGTTCCCACAGAAGACCTCGACGTTGACCCCGTTCAATAATGAGTTGCCTTGTCTGCGTCAGGTTCGAGTAGAGGGGTTTCCGCGGTAATTAAAGTCTTCGCGTAGGACAGCAGCTCTTGTCGCCTCCAAGTGTGCTCCTTGACTTGCACGTCACAGTCTATGTCGGTCCTCGTCGTCATCTGTGCCCGCGCTGATGAAAGGACGGCCTTGTGAGAAACGTCCAAGCATTGCACATCGCCGTATTGAGATGTAAGAGGGTCCGAGCCACTTTTTGTGATTTCCAGCGCGGCGCAGGTGAAACTTGAGATCCTGTCATGATACAAAAACACAATTAAAAAAGAAACTCGACAGATGACGCTGCTTCGAGGAAATGAGTTTCGCGAAGTCACTTCAAACTAAATATAAATGCTGCGGATGAAAGCAAAATAAAGTTTTAAAGTCATCATCAACATCAGCAGTAGCAGCAGCCTATTTTATGTCCACTGCCAGGACGAAGGCCTCTGCCTGCGATCTCTAATTGCCCCTGTCCTGAGCCAACCGATGCCGACCAGCGCCCGTGGATTTGCTGATTTCATCGGCCCATCCAGTCTTCTGCCGTCCTCATCGACACTTCCTTTCTCCTGGTACCCATTCTGTCACCGTAATGGCCCTGTGGTTGTCTAACCTGTGTCATTACATGACCTGCCCAGCTCCATTTTTTTCTCCTGATGTCAATTAGAATATTGGCTATACCAGTTTTCTCTATGATCCAAGCCGCTCTCTTTCTGCCTCTTAACGTTATGTCTAGCATTCTTCATTCATCGCTCTTTGCGCTGTCCTTAAATTGTTCTCATGCTTCTTTGCTAGTCTCCGAGCCTTTGCCCCATATGTCAGCACCGGTAAAATGCACTCATTGGGTTGATGATGGTAAGCTTCCAGTCAGGAGCTGGCAATGTCTGCCGTATGCGATCCAACCCATTTTTATTCTTCTATGAATTTCCTTCTCGTGATGAGGTTTCCCTGTGAATAATTGGTCTAGGTAAACGTACTCCTTCACAGACTCTAGAGTCTGACTGGCGATCCTGAACTCTAGTTTCTTTACCCGGTTATTCATCTTTATCTTTGTCTTCTGCATATTAATCTTCAACCCCACTCTTACACTCTCTCTGTTAAGGTCTTCAAGCATCTGTCATTAAAATAATGTCATCGGCAAACCGAAGGCTGCTGAGATATTCGCCGCCGATCCTTACTCCTAAGCCTTCGTGGATTAGTAGCTTGAATACTTATTCCAAGCAAACAGTGTATTATAGCATTGGAGAGATTGTCTCTCCTTATCTGACCACTTTTTTCTAGGTATCGCCCTGCTTGTGTAGAATTAGGCTAGCTGTGCAATCTCTCGAAGATTTTTTGCAAGATGTTTACGTAAGTGGTCTGTACTCCTCGATTACGTATTGCCTCTATGACTGCTGGTACTTCTACTGAATCAAATGCCTTTTTCCTATCTTTGAGAGCCATATAGGGAGGCTGATTGTACCCTGCGGATTTCTAGATCACCTGAATAATGATATGGCTGTGATCCATTGTAGAGCATCCCTTCCTGAAGCCAGCCTGTTCCGTTGGTTGGCAAAAGTCCAGTGCATCCTTTATTCTATTGAAAGTTATTTTGATGAATATTTTATATAATACTGGGAGTAAGCTAAAGGGCCTATAATTTTTCAATTCTGTAACGTGCCCTTCTTTTGAATTACAATAATGTTTCAATTGTTCCAGCTTTCTGGGACCCTTGTAGTCGATAGACACTTCGTATAGAGCGCCGCTAGTTCTCCAAGAATAATGTCTCCTCCACCTTTGATTACATCGACTGTTAATCCATCTTCTCCTCCGTTCTTCCATGTTTTATGTCCTGCAAGGCTCTTCAGAAGTCATCACTAGTTACAGGAGTTTCTGTATCCTGTTCATTACTGTTTCGAATGGAGGTATCCTGAGTCCTCTGGATACTGTAAAGGTAAGTATAGAATGCTTCCGCTTCTTTTACTATACCTTCGAGATGGCTGATAATATTATTCTGCTTATCTTTCAGTGGATGCATCTCGGTTTGTCCTATGCCATGTTTATTTCTCACCGATTTCAGGCTGCGTCCATTCATTACGGCTTCAGTCTTTCTCACGTTACAGCTTCGAATATCCCTTATTTTCGCTTTGTTGATCAGTTTTGACAGTTCGCCGAATTCTATCCAATCTCTTGAGTTGGACACTTTCATTTTTTTGTCGTTTTTTTATTAGATCCTTCGTTGCTTGGGACAGCTTGCCTACTGGTTGCGTTGGTACCTTGCCTCCCATTTCAATCGCTCCCTCTGAAGCCAACCTAGTTATGGTTTCACTCATTAGCTCTGTCATCATAATCTCTCTGTTCTAAGGCTGCATATTTGTTTGCAAGTTCCAGCCTGAATTTGTCTGCTTTTACCTTTACTGCATCTAGGTTGACCTGTTTCTTCTTGACCCATTTAGCTCTTGCTCTCTTCAAATTGAGGTGAATCCTAGCCCTCATCAACCTATGATCACTGCACTTTACCCTACCTATCACTTCTACATCCTGCACTATGCTGGGTCAGCAGAAAGTACGAATCAATTTAACTTCTTGTTTCGCTATTAGGGTTTGTCCAGGTCCACTTTCTGTTGTTACGCTTCCTGAAAAAGGTGTTCATTATTGAATGCTTATTCCTTTCAGCGAATCCTACCAGCATCTCTCCTCTAACGTTTCAAGAATCGGCGCCATAGTTGCCAATTGCTTCTTCACCAGTCTGCTTTTCCACACTTTTTCATTACTGCAGTATAGTGAGTTTGCGCTTTTCTCATCGATAATTCAACATCTTCATAAAACTTATCTACTTGATCATCATCGTGGCCGGATGTTGGAGCGTAGGCCTGCACTACCTTTAATCTATACCTCTTATTAAGTTTGATTACGACTGCTGCTCCCCGCTCATCAATGCTGTAGAACTGGTCAATGTTGCTCGCTATCTCCTTATGGATTATGAATCCTACCCCGTATTGCTTCTTATCTGGGATACCTCTATAACAGAGGACATAGCCGTTAGTCAGCACTGTATACGCTTCACTAGCTCTTCTAATCTCGCTAAGGCCAATGATATCCCAAACAATATCTGATAGTTCCTCAAAGATTCCTGCTAAGCTGGCCTCACTGGACAGAGTTCGGCTGTTAAAGTTTGCCAGCGTCAGTTAGGAAACGTTTATTCAATGAGATATATGCGGTATCATGTGTGGGCCGGCCAGCTGCATGTGTTCACGGTGATCCAATAGTGTGGGCTTAGTTCCCGCACTGTCCCTTAAAGCCTACGCACACTCGGCGATTTCATCGGCTCCCATTTCGTCGCCTATCACGTCCCTCCGTGTCGACTGATACAACGCCAGTCGAAGCTGTTAGAAACGCCGAATGTGTGTCGGCATTCCACAGCGTTATGCCGTAACGGTGCACGTTCATACATAGCCTCCACTAACTGCGTCTACGCCGCGCCCTTCTAACCACTTACATACGGGATGCATGTTGCTGGCATTTCACATCATGGTGACCTCCGTGTGCTATATCACACCTCGTTATGTTCGCTCCCGAATATAACGAGTACGATCGATCAAGCCAGCAGTGGTGCTATTCTTTACGCAGTCCAATTCAGCCAAAGTGGCGTTTTGAGCCAACCAGAGGAGCTGTTGGAAGAGTGTGAGTCTACTAAATCTGTCACAATGACAAATAAGAAAATGTGGCAGAATTTGAGAGTGTCCAGGATAACCTTCTCATCACTTTACGTGCTTGACCCCCCCCCCCCCACTCCCCCCTATGTACAACGTGCCTCATAATCAGTGACGTCGTCAATCACGCTACGCCATCTATCAACGGCGGGAAGATAGGCTTCCCTCCTGCCTATTGCGTGCAACCTTATTCCTTTCACCATAGCGCTCAATCGACGTCAGCACACGCGCTAACCAATCCGGGAGCTGCTTTGCTCATGACTTGTCACTAGTTTCCCCTCCTACGCTTCCTTCCCCTTACTCGCGGGAGGAATCTTATTAGATACTCGTATGGCTGAATCCCGGTAACGTACGCCCTCTACAATGCTACCTCATCGAAATATCCGGAAGCTTCCGCTTTTCTGTTACCTGTACTAAATCACGTTGGTTACTTTACATAATTAAATCTGCCATTTCGACTAAGTTACCTTTTTTGAAATTGAACTGGATTTACTAAAGGTGTTTCTGTCTTCCCGCTGTTCCGTATCACCTCTATCTCCGTCGTAGGGAATGCGTGCAGCAGTCGGAGAGGCTGTCCATGTACGACAACGAGGACTACCTGTTTGCGCTGACCATGGGCCTGCGGATAGCCGCGAGTGTAGCAACCGCGAGCTATGCCGGCGGGGATCTCGCAAGGACCGAGTGGTTTCGAACGAAACTCGCCTGGAGCCTGTACCGCATGTCCGAGGCGCAGTTCTTCTACGCCCGTTACGCCTACTTTCGATGCAGCGGAGACGAGAGCCGTGGTTTGGTGAATGGGCCTACTAGGCACAGCGCCGACTTCTCAATCGCGTTCCAATGCCAGCCGATGAGCAACGTCGGGAACGAGAGCGGCTGCTCCGACTTCGCCACGACGCGCGGCACTTTCTGACATCTAAGTGTCGCTGATCTCTTGTTTGTCAGCATCGTTTTGAGGACTGGCACAAGCCGCTTCTTCTAGCTTCCACCGCGCGACGTCACAAACTTGACGATATATTTTTGAGCTACTGAAGTTTTAGAATGTTTTATTTTTTATGGTTGAGCTCAATTCAGCGAATGTCTTGCCTGACGACGCGAACTTCTATCGTCATTCGAAGATTACTCGACTGCAACTCGTTCAGCAGCTCAGACCAGTGAACTAAATTTTTTCAGTGACTCAGTAAGCTTGACCGATATGGTCTCCAATCATCTGTCGACCCTTAGCCCAAGTGCGTTGACATTAGGACATTTTGGCGACATCTAGGCCATTTGGGTCACATTTGTATACCATTTGCTTTAACGTTTTCGTAAACTTTCGAGAAAACTCGCCAATATCTCCAATTCACACTGATTTGTGTAATTCGCCGATTTTGTTGATGTTTATTACTTCCTCTCTGTGTTCGACTCTGAACAGAATTATGTTCTTGCGTAGTTACTGTCCTTGGGAATTCAGACAGCAAAAAAAGTACATAAAGTCGCAAACCAAAGCCCAACATGACGATAGCTTCCAAACAACAAAAATGACAACGTCATGACAGCAGTGACGACGCGACGACTACAATGATGACAACGAAACTTCAATGACTCAATGAGCACAGAAATAAAGACTATGCAATGGGACAAAGAACGCACACCACGGCTTCACGTATTATCGCGGCGTTCACGGATTTTGAGTGACATGGTGAGTCGTCCCTGCTGCAATTACGCGATGATGGAATACATTTATTTCGAAAAGGACAGCGCGCGACCAAATTGGGGAAAGGGAAGATGGGCTAAGAAAGGGGTGGAGAGAGGTGGCACTCTGGATCCACAAGAATAATTTCGTCGCACATTATTGCGATAGCAATTATATGTACACTCCACGCGCATATTTGCCGTCGCCGTCGTCTTGATGTCCCGTAGAAACTGCATGTCTATAGACACCGTTGCCGCGCGTCGTTTACTGTGCGCCACATATGGAGGAAAGCGGGGACGCAGCACGGGACGAATGGGGGGGGGGGGGGGAGGGTGTGCGGGCGGATGGGGGGCTTGGACTCCGCGGACAAGCGTGTACTTTGCCCGGCCGCGCGCGGTCGCGTACCCCGTACCTCGGAAAGGATCTGCAGGCGGCTCGTACCTTTCTGCGCGCTGTTCTCGCGGCTCTTGCCTTGAAGCAATAAACCGCACGGAGGTCACTTCTTTTGCTGCTGCTGCCGCGATTGCTGGCACCAGCATCCAGCGTTTTCGACGGCGAGTGTCCGCGCTTATCGAGTGTGATGTGTTCATGCTTGCTTTTTCGCGTTAGCACCATGCTTCTTAATATAGTTAGTAAGGGCACGTTTCCAAGTTTATACGGCCGATAAATCTCCTGTCCTCACTTCGCATAGTTGTCTACTGATTTGCTATGCCAATCGATGCTTCGCCTTTCGGAAGAAACTGCGACGCTTTTTTTGGAGAACCGCAAATTCTCGGCCATACCGCAATAATGCCAGTGCCATTTTAACGACTTTGTTTTCTCTGAAAGATATTAATTTCTCATAGGAACATATGGTGGTGCCATGCGACGCAGCCCGGCTGATTCGAGAAGCCTCTACATTCCCAGACACGGTGACGGAAACTGGGTGTGGTGTTTACGTCCCTGAACCCCTGATAGAGTCCTTGATCTTGGGGATACAAAGGCGCCTCTGTGATGGCAGTGTAGGCTTTCCACTTCATTATAATGTTACTGGTGAGCATAATAGCTCAAGGCATCATGCTGCGGTTGGCGCGGTTGGTATACCCCGAACGCGTTTCCCAGTGTGTTCTCAGGCGGCAGCAGTTTCTTATTTAACCGCTAACAGCTACATATATTTTCAACTGGATTAGCGACGTCGCTCTTAAGTCGTCGTCATACCAGATTCTGCGTGGTATTTATCAATGCCGTGATGAGAGAGAAAATTCTGACTGCCATAACAACAGACTCCCAGCAAGCACGCCGCACTTTCTCTTACGGCATAAGTCACCGAACCTGCTGGCAAATACTCTAGAGGGACACCCTCCCCCTTGAAACACGAGTAAAGATCGTGTGGTACCAGCGCATCATGGCGTCTCAGTCAACGAGATGGCGCATCTCGGGCCTCGAGGTTTTACTAACCAAGCCCCTGGCGGAACGGAGGAGCCCTGGCACCTTCACTCTCTAGTTGCTCACCATACACTATAGCAAAAAAAAAGAAAGCTAACCAAAGGTCAAGATCGCCTTCTCAGGGCACTGCGAACCAACAGGTTCCCCGTGCGCCCATCTACCGTTTCACCCTCTAAATGTCCTCTCCACTTTGCCACTGTTGTGGAAGCACAGAGCATCATTTACCACATAGTATGGAGCTCTACGGAATCACCCCTTAGCCGAGCCAATCCATACTACACACATAAGCTTTGGGAGAGAGCCGTATAGACAGCTCCACCCTCGCAAGCCAGCGCGAGCTGGTAGCGAGGGCCGTCGACGCGGCGAAAGCCTATTGTTTCCTGGAAAGGGGAGACCACCCCGGAGATAACGTTTTAAGAATCCCTGAATATCGATGTTTACTCTCTCCCTCTCTAGGCTAATACCAGTTTAAGCAACAAACTATATTGCATGACAAACTATAATACCAATCAACTTTGTGTCATCTGTATATACAATGATCACATTTTTCTTGTTTCTATTTGCTTTTTCGCTTTCCTCCTCCTAGGGCTTCTGTGTCCCCGATCCCCTTCCTTATGCAGAGTAGCATATACTCCTACTTACAGACCCTTTTCACGACGATATGCCATAGGCACTGCCACGTTTGATCACGTGGTGACGTGTCCATTGCTTGCATAACTGCCTCCGTTGCCTCTGTGTTTACAATCGATGTACATGACGCCGGTGCGGCTCTGCAAACGCTTGTTTCGATGGAAATCGTAGAGGATGACTAGACTAACGACACTCGAATCTTTGGCCACTGCTTCAGGTGACATGCAAATACTTCCGGAGCTCATTGCGCTTTCCGAAAACGGCGCGAGTAGCGGTTAGTGTGCTGGTACTAAAAGCGGAGCTAAAAATGTATTCCACGCTATCCGAACTTTCCGCTTATGAACGGAATTTGTATCAGAGCGTTTCATTCTTTGTTTTTTATTTAGCAAATACTTTTAAACAGCGGCATGTCACGTTTCTGGCTCAGTAAATTCCCTGGGCAGTCACAATCTGTTGATTATCTGCCGTGTCGCTGTTGGGTAGGATCAGTTGCGATAGATTTGTTCTTGCTGCGCACAAGGCTTGTAACTTAGATGTTCTGTACTTTGTAATAGCTTGTAGCAAATACGCAATATCCATAGTCGCTCGCTTACTGTTTGGATAGTTACGAAACGCTCAGCTTCGAACATTGGTGTGCAGTCCGTGTAATGGCCGTCACCCAAGCTTCGGCGCATTGATTCAAGAATGCGCCTGTTCACTTATTCTTGACTCATAAGCGATAGAGTGAGCTAAGTTCGCGTGTCAATTGGGGTGGACGTGTCTAAATAAGGTGCGAGAAACTTACTTTATGGTAAGAAATGGCGCTACTGCCTTTTTTACTGTGTAACGACGACGGGTACTCACTCTTGCAGACGTTCCGGGATAGGAAGCTTCTTTCCTTGGAGATTACAAAGACGGCGCTGAATAAAACAACACACGAAGAAGGGGAACACGAGACAGCACGTAGGCGCTGTCTTCGCTGCCTTCTTCGTGTGTTGTTGTATTCGGCGCCGTCTTTGTAATCATGCTTAACCAACTAGCCCACCAACACATGCTCAGTTCTTTCCTTGGAGGTTAGCGATACACCCCTGGCGGATGAATGATTTTTTTTATCTTCAAGGGAAGCCGTGAACCGCGAAGAGCCGGCAGCCAGGCAGTCCTTATTTAGCAGGGGTCCGTGAAATTGGAAACGCAGATTCATTCCAGTCCTTAATAGGCAAGAGCGAACTACTGCTCGTGTCTGCACTCCACCACTACAGATATTGTGGCATGAATGGAGCACAGTGCGTAAGCGAAAAGTCAATTGCATTTCGGGCAGCTGATCATACAGAATTAGGGCTGAAGAGGTTTCGAATATTCGTGCGCTTTCGCTTAGGCAACGTGCGGCGCGTAAATTTGTTTTATCTAGGGATCTTAGGAGCGCGCTATCGAAACCACCATCTCGTTTCTCTAGAGCAAACTGCTTAGCTGAAAGGGTCGGTGTGCCGGCAGAGTTTTCTATTTCAGTAAAGAGTTCTCTATCGTCGCCGTGTGTTGTATGCTGTATCCGCGAGTTAAACTTTCGAGAATCCCCCGACGATTGCGGCTCGATTTCGCGCACGCAAAGGAGGAAAGCGGGGAGGATGCGCGCCGTCTTCCTTCGCGTGCGAGGCACCCGGGAAGGGAAGGAGAGGGACGAGGGGGGAGGGATTCTACTCCGGCGGCGGCAGCGCACAGCACGGCCGCGCATGAAAGCGATCGAATATGTGGACGAGAAGGCGAAATCTAACGAGGAACCCTGACGTCACTCTCTGTGAAGGTAAGCGACGCCGGAAGTCGGCGTTAATCCACCCATCGTGTAGAGCCAGATTCTCCCATCTTGTTCACATTTCTTGCCTTCGGCGCGCAACCAGAGGAGCAACCACGCCGGGCTGTGCGTAAGTTCGCGGTTGCAAAGCACACAAATGAAAAATAAATAGGTTTTGAACGAAGCTCACAGGGTGGAGCCGAACCCCCATTTCAAAATCCTTTTGCCGGCTCAGCGTCTTTAATTTATTCTTACGCATAAATCCTTAAACGCTTGTTTTTTTCCAAATTTTCTACGCCGAGACGTTGCAGCATGACCTGAGCATGTTGCTTCAGGAACAACAGTTCGAAGCGAACTCCTCCACTTCTTATTAGATGAGCACGCTTGTATCGCGGGATAGTCTTGGCAGCGATGATCCTGAAGTTGGTGACGATCACTTGCTGACATTGGAGAAGCTGCTCCTAGATCCTCGCTGGGACCGAGCGCGCTGGCCGCTGTGCAGGCCGGCGATCAGATTCTGTGCCACGATCTGTTCCCGCCTTAACCGCTGCTGCACTGACTGAGGCACGTCCGGTATGAGAGCGGCCGCGAGACCCGTTATGAAAAAGACCACGTGCTGCGCATGTGCAAAACACAATAAAAGAAAACGATTGCGGGAGTCAAACGACCACAGGTCGTATTTATTTTAGGTGCTCGGATTTGAGCGAAATATGTATCCTACGCTGACGTGGGCCCTACGGTCACGTGCACCTTGCACCTAACGGACCGGTAAGGAGTTGCGTAGTTTCTCGGCAAATTATTTTTAAATATCAGTGCGCGCACTCGGCATCCCTCACCTGAAGTGGGTCATACTTGGGAAATTTTGAAATTGACCCTCTGGGAATCAGTTGGATTCGGTCGCACTACACTACCTTAACTTGCGCAATACACTAGTTTGCTTCATGGAGGGCAGCATTTAAATATATAATATAAGATGCTCCGAGTTACAAGTGTCAAATAGCAACGTCGAGAGGGGGGCTTCCTTTTAGTAACGTACGCATTTACGGTGCTTAGTCGGCACTTAGTGCTCCCTGTCGAATAGGTGTCGTAAGTGGGTATGATGTGAGAAGACCCTTTCCACATTGCTAAGAAAAAGTTGGGGAAACTAGGCAGACATTCTGAAATATAATTTTTGAAAATGCCGCCCCTTCATTTACGCTCGTGTATTGCGGTGAAGTTAAACAAATTTTGTAAGACGCAATGTCCGATATTCCTGGACATGGATCTGTGTGACTTACCCAGTAAGATGCATTAAACAGTGGGGACAACTTGCTACGCCGCAACACATCATAACGCTAATTGAGCTACAAGGCTGAGGAGAAACGAGCCATGAATTCGATATTTCATTAGTTATGGCCACATGGAACCAACAGGCATTAAAATCCAGAAAAGCGCGTATACATGACCCGTTCTCTTATTTCGAAGGTATAATGTAATTTTATTTCAAAGAATGTAAAAATATTTCCCTAGAAAAATGTGCAATTCAGACAAATTCCTTGGGACTCTTACGTTACCTTCCGCACGTTTATGGCAGCAGATAAATACAATAAGCAGTCGGCGATCACTGCAACACAAGTTCTGCGTGCTTTCTTAAAACATAGCGCCGCAAGATGTCGCCAGCAGTGCAAGCTCATCAGGTCCATTTCTTGCGGGAATCCAGCAGGTATGCGATAGCACGCCTCCACTGAGCTGTGCTGTGCTGAACCTAGAGGACTATATGCGGCCCAACTGTCGTTGCCCGGGCCCAGCCCGCCGTTTGAAGCCCAGGCCCGGCCCGGGCTCATAACCTGTATGAACGGGCCTAGCCCGTGCTCGCCGGAGGAACTCAGTGTACATGCCTTAAAACTGCGTGCGCTTAGTTGGTCTATCCAAGAACATTACAATAAAACATGGTCACAAGAAAGCATTGCAAAACAGAATCGGCAGAACTCACGTCACGACGACGGTCGGCGGTAATGAGATCGGCATACACCGTGTATTGTAAACACCAATAATTATGAGCACTTGTAAACGAAAGCGGTGGTTTCACCCGGAGGTGGAGCACCGACAGCGATAACAAGGTTTAGCATGGCGCTCAAGATCCCTCGCACGGTGTTCTAACCATGCAGGAACGAAAAAGTTTGGAGAGAGCATTACGGCACACAGCCAGCCTTGTCAAGCGAACGTTCTGTGAAGCCGGTACCTTTGCTCAATGGTGCCCCAACACGTGAATTCGTGCGTCGAGATCACTGAGCAAGAATCGAGATCTGCGGAGACGTTTGGTTCCCAGTAGCCATGCAAGTAGTTTTACAGCGAAAGCTGTGTATGACAAACCTTCCGTAGTTTTTTCGGCGTCCGGCAACAGAAAAAAATCATGTGGGCCAATCCTGGTGATAGTGCAGAAAGGGCACATACCCCTGTGGGCTGGGGAACCTGTCACGCGCCCTTGAACTATTAATGTCACACGTGGAACCCAGAGGGCTCCGTGTACGTGGCTCTGAACCGACGCACGGACGTGAATCACTTCTTCTTCGTGAATTTGAAAGGAGACCACACGTTTCACCATGCAGACGAAAACTGGGACAGAGCTTCGCAAGACGAGTTCAAGCGTTTGGAAAATCACTACCTGCCTACGAGACTTGCCAAGCACTATATACTGCAGGAACCGCATACGATTGCAGTTGCGGCATTGAAAGTTCGATCACTGAATCTGCATGCGGAAGATCTCTATCGCGATGCAATCCCAAACGAGACACCCGTCCTGTGTCTTTCGGAAACGTGGTCAGACTCGTTCGTCCAGCTCAATGGCTGCACCTGAGTCGTGTGGCTTGGCAGGGCAGAGAGGCGCGCTGCAGGTGTTGCTATATACGTAATGAACGACATTCAAGTGCAACCGTACGATCTTGGGATGAACAGAATCATCACCGACTGTGCGGATGTTTGTGCTATACAAATGGAAGAAGGAATCGGGATCTCGACGGTGTATATCTCGCCCGCTACTTCTAAGTCCGAAATCAATGAGTTTATGAACACATATTTCCAGTGGGTTAGAAAGGATGATACCACACTTGTGATCATCAACTGAGAATTGCACGCGAACATCTCTAAGCCAGAGAAGAAATGGTTCATGCAATACATGGTGGATGAGTTTGGCCTGCAATGTTACCCCAAAGGGTGTAAACTTTTCTTAGGGTGTAGAGTGTAAGCAAAATTACACCCTTTGGGTCTTATCTTGCCACACAACAATAATCGTCATATGTCTTGCCCGCATTTCATTTCTTTAATGCTGGGATCCCGGTACTTCTAAGTCATGAACGACATGCGCGTTATCAGCACGACAGAGCATTCTCGACAGGAAAGTAGCGAGGGCAGCTTTTTCAAGAAAGAAAACGCAAGCAAGACTGATGAGGATTATTGCTGTGCGGCAATATACGACCCAAAGGGTGTACATTTGTTGAAGAGTGTGCAGTTAGGGCCTTACAAAATTTATAGAGGACGACAACGGAGCTCTATCTAGACGTGCGATGACAAAAGACGTAGTTGAAAACTACGTAATCATTCCAACAGCCTTGGGTGCTAAGAAATATCCCAGAACAGAGTTTCATATCTCTTCCTGTGAAGTTCTCCTGTGGATATTTTTGTGTGCTCAAGGCTGTCAGAATTATTACATAGTTTTCAACTACGTCTGTTGTCATTTCACGTCTAGTTAGAACTCCGTTGTCGTCCTCTATAAATTTTTGTAAGGCCCTAACGGTAGGGGTGTTACCCGTTCGACAAGTAAACACCCACAAGGGTGTAAATATTTTTACGGTGCACAGTGTGCACCGGTGACCACGAGTAGACGATCTGTTGACAACCTATATAGGTGAGAAGCCTGAAGGGGACAAAAACACTGCGATGTGTTTTCATAACGCAACTCGGGTTGTAGGATCCGCAATTCCAGGTGACCATGTAATAGACCGATCTCAAAACTAGTTCCGACATGCCACCGCTGCTGCAAGGGATACTAGTAGCTTTAGTCCTTAGCCGGCTGCAGGAAAATTTTTAACGAATGTAATGTTGGTTACACCACATTGCCTTTGTTAGCTGCGCACCAACCCTCCCAACATAGTAACTTAAATTGCTAAAGAATTTCTTTCTTCTTTTTTTTTCTGGTGACAAACCGCTCTACTTCTAGAGTTATGGTATTATAAGGAGATGGGATTAAACAGTGAACATACGGTAGCCGCGCGGTTAGACAAGACTTCCCATCAATAGACAATAGATAGACATCCCATCAATACCATGTGCTCTGCCGCTTTCCGGAAACTATGCCTTCTGCGCCACAAACTCACGACTGCTCCGCCTAGTGTTAAACTACTCTCTTACTTTTCCTTAATTAGGCCAAAACTTGAGTATGCTACCATAGTTCGGGACCCTCACACAAAAGGTAACATTAATAACTTAGAACGAATTGAAAGAAAAGCAGTACGATTTATTTACAGTAAATTTAAGGCTACTGGCTTCCCCACTGCATTACTAACCGATAACGGCATTGAACTATTACAAGTTCGAAGAAAGAAAAGTCCGCTAGAGTTTCTTTCATACTTAATTAATCATAGGCTAGCCTTAGAAACCACAAAATACGTATCCCCCTTGATAAGCAGACCCACTCGACACCGCCGCCCTCATTCTCTAAAACGAATTTTCGCAAGGACTGACACTTTTCAATACTCTTTTTTTTTTTTCCACAAACAATAGATCACTGGAATAATCTAACTGAAGCATACCCCCAGCGCCCGTGAGCTGTATATCGTTTGTGTAAATAATCTTGTTATTTCGTGTAATTATAATATATGTATTGTAATCAAGTTAAAAATTTTCTTAATCGTCTACCTTATGACCAAACAATTTGTCTAAACGTGTTACACCCTTGTTTCATGTTGTTCTTCTGTGTAAATAATCTTTTGTATTTTGCTCACTCTGCTTGGACTTGGCTCACCCTGCTTGTCCGCAGTATTGCATAAATAAAATTACAAAAAATAAAGATACCCCCCTGCCTCCCCTAATAATTCGTTATAGAAATTCACCAATCTCATTCTACTCAGCATTCCCGTCAATGTTGCCTTGAACCGAAATACAGCGAAAAACAAAGTTTGTGTGCATACATTATGGCGCCGGCAGGGCTGGTGTGCGTGACCTCTGAACGTGTTAAGATCGGTATACTGGGCTTTTTTTTTTACTTCTTCTTCGTCTTCTCTTTTTAGGCCCTCACCGGGTTTAGTGACCGTGGGCGCTGCGGCCTGGCTGGTCATATGGTCTGGTCTATTCACCCACTTCTGGCCGAATAGACCAACCAATCACAGCGGAGTAGGCGCCCGCCACTGGGTTCCTTGCACCACCACCAGATGGAGCTCGCCTTAAAGAGATACGTGGGGTCAGTTCAACAGTAAGTCATACCTAAAGTTGGCGCCGGCCATGCGAGGGAAAAATTGCGTGCGTCTGTCTGTCTGTCTCTGTGTGTGCGTGCGTGTGCGTCTGTGTGCGTGTGTGTGTGCGCGTGCGCGTGTGCGTGTGTGCTCGTGTTCTGACTCCATATGCCTCACACAAAGCTTCACACACCTTTGCTCACGAGTTTGCGCTTACCTCAAACACAACGACAAAGATAAGCCTGGCGGAGAATATGTGCCAGTAGGTGAGGGTGAGTTCGTATTCGTTTTCCGAACCTGGTGGCTCTCGGTATCCCTGGTACCTGGACAAAGGAATCAATACGGCTTTATAGAAACAAGTAAACCCCTGTTCAGTGCATTTCCGTGACTGAACAGAAAGCTTGGAAAACGCGGATATTTGAGATTTTTTGTTATCATTGTTCTTTTTCATGAAGGTAAGGCTTAGAGGGGCGGGGCTTCATACAGCGCCACGTGGCCCGGACAAGCATGACGCAGCTTTCGGTTTCTATTGAGAACTTAACTGATTTATCTTACAAAGGCAGCAGATCCGTATTCAGCTTTTCTGGACATCAGGATGTTGTTCGCGGGAGTGCCACCTCATGGCGTAGTGAATTTAAACTAGCATGACGCGGGACGATAGGTGCGCGCGATTAAACCGCTGTCACGGTTTCTGACGTTTCCGCATTGATACGCTCGTGTTTATCAAGACCAAGGAGGTTAAAGGAGGTTTAACCTCCTTGATCAAGACACCAGTTGAGTTTGCACGACTATGCTTCAAAAATCCCTTTTGGGAACAGCGTTACGCCATGTGTAGAGAATCTAGATAGGCATCAATTGAAAGCACTCTCGGTACTACATACGCTGTAGCGGCTATTACGATAGCAGCCGTAGTTCTTTCACAGCTACCGTCTGCGTCTCAAAAATGGAGTACAAATTTTGGTCGCTCACATAGGCTTCCACTGCT
This sequence comes from Dermacentor andersoni, assembly GCF_023375885.2. NCBI lineage: Eukaryota > Metazoa > Arthropoda > Arachnida > Ixodida > Ixodidae > Dermacentor > Dermacentor andersoni. The sequence continues at coordinate 54,644,102 of NC_092823.1, forward strand.
GAACCTTTGACCGCTCTGGAAACAATATTATAGCTTTCCACAGCACGATCACTCCATTTTTCTCGTGTGGATTGTCTTCTAGAACATGTCCGTCACCAGCCTTTTTCAATAATCGACCTGCACTTTTAATTATTCTATTGGAACGAAAAACCTGCTCGTTCCATTGAAAACGCGCTAGCTTCGCGCCGCGGCCACTCGGGGCGCTAGTTGGTACAGAAAAGCTGGATATGCTTTAGTCGACGCCAACGATGAACATCACTTGCATGCGTCTATTTCGTTTAGCATTTTTCCACTAAAACTTGTCATTAGTCCGTGAGCCAAGCTGAGCGACATTTCGGCTAGAACACACACGAAAAAACCGGTCTCGGAAGCGGATGCGATAAGTACGCTTTAAAACGAACACGAAGCTCTCCTATGTGCCAAAACTCGAAACCGTGAACTAAGAAAGAGATTGAACTGCCTACGCTGAAATAAGCATATTATTTCTCCTTTCAGTTTACGCACTACAGCGGTGAAACAATTCAATGGTCTATTTATCAGGCCATAAATAAACGAAGGAAATTACGGGAATATTACGGGCAGCGCTGCCTCCGCGCGTTTTCAGTTTTCCTTTATTAACCTGGCCTCCCCCCCCCCCCTCCATTAAAGTTTTACCATACCATACCATACCCCCCCTCCTCCTCCAATGTTACAAGATCCTATGCCTGAACGACTTACACTGCAAGTGCCGATACGCAATTGTATCCAACTCCATGAAAATATGTACTACTTTATACATTTGCTGCCGCGCCAAGAACGACACGCTAATGCACAATTTACCGTGCTAAGTTTTTATTAATGGAAGTGCGTTGTTTTTTATTCTCTTCATCCACCTGAGACCACACGCAATCTACACGCTCAAAATCGGACCGCGGCACCGACATACAACGCCCCCTGCACTCAGCCCCGCTAAACCACCACCCGCAGCTGTCGAAGGTATGAGTGCAAGGCAGTTCATTTATACATTTCGCTATAGTCAAAGGTACATGGGCACATCTTGGAGTTTGAATTCGTGTTCATTATAAATTCGATCCACAGTCATCTCAGGAGCATCGCCTACATTTGGTACACACAAAAAAAAAAAAATTGGCTGAAGGCTTAGCTTGGTTAAGCCTGGAAGATTGCGAAAGCAATAGCCTTGGCTGCGCCTTGGTTCGGCTGATGGTGTGGACATGGTTGCCCTTTGTTAAACTTATGGCTATACATCATCCGACATAGCGCAAGGCAGCGCGCCGACCACTGCGAGGAGCCGAGCTGTAGCCCCCTTTATCCTCCTAGCGTGACGTCACACCAGCGAGCGCCCTCTCTCGGTAGCGCCGCAGCAGCGGCGCGCAAGGCTTCGCCTCCACCATCTATGCCGCGAACTGGGGCCCCGTCTCTCGGTCTGGCGTGACGTCACACGGTCACGTGACGCGCAGCTGTGTAAGGAGGCGCCACGACCACCGATGGGCCGAAGGTGCGAGCAGTATTGCTTTCGCAATAAAAAGGTGTCAGCAATTGAAGCTATTACAGTTTCAAGCCCGGCTTATGAGTTACCTCCGACCAAGGGCCCGGGTTCCCCGGCCTACACAACCCACCTGCACTCTCGGACGACGATGCCGTCCAGCGTGGCGTTGTCCGGGCGCGTCTCGTTGTCGTAGTCGCTCGTGTCGAAGGACGAGAGGCTGAAGTTGACGAATCCGCGCATGCTGAAGTCGCCGCTGTACGCGACGCGGTACACCAGTCGCGGAATGAAATCGCTGGTGTACGCGATCTGGAACGCCTGTTCACACATGCGCGTCGCGCTTTTGTAGTCGGCCAGTGAAGATTTAGCCGAATAAAGAAGCACTAGTGAGCAGCACTGAATCAGTTGAAATCAATGAAGTGTGCTTCAGAACTCTCATTTTTCACTCATTTGCCCCCAGATGCCTGTTTCACACGGGGTGATCTTTGCGCTGCGATTTTTCGGTGGCTGCGATTTCCGATAGTGCGAATTTCACATTGCTGTTTCGAATGCGCCGATCTGTGTCACAGCGATTTTCGCAGCTGCCAGCGCCTAGCGAAAGAGTGAATTATTTTTGGCATACATGGGCGTACTCAGCGCACTTCATTAAAAACGTAGTGAAGCAGATTAGACATTGTTTTCGCGACATCTTTTTTTTTAAATGTTTAAACTTATTCCTCCAATAACACAAAAGAAAAAGGCAAGCTAGCAGGCAACTGTGATGTGACAGACAATACGTGTTGTTATTTGTTTTCTGTACTCGCCGGACTAATACTTTTGCAGGGGAGCTCGGCACTCTGAACACGGCGGAGCACTGTAGACGTGTTTGCTCCCTTAGGGGTGTTTTCTTGCCGCACTAAAAACACCCTTACCGTTACGGCCTTAAAAAAATTTATACAGGCCGACAACAGAGCCTCTAACTAGACGTGCGATGACAAAAGACGCAGTTGAAAAATATGTAATCATTCTTACAGCCTTGGGGGCACAGAAATATCCACCACGAGAATCTTACAGGGACAGATATGAAACTCTCCTGTCGGGTATTTCTGTGCACCCAAGGCTGTTCGAATGATTACATATTTTTCCACTGCGTTTCTCGTCATTGGACGTGTAGTTAAGCTCCGTTGTCGGCCTGTATACATTTTTGTAAGACCCTAACTGTAAGGGTGTTACCAGTGCGACGGGAAAACACCCTTAAGGATGTAAAAGTTTTTACAGTGTAGGATATCGACAAGGAAGGTATTGACTCAGGCAGCCAGCCTTGGCAAGCCAGTTCTGCGCAATCCCCCTTCACGTCGCGTTTCCCCCTCAAACAGTCGGCCCAATGCGTGACCTCACAGGCTCAGCGTATTGGCCGAAAATCTCTCGGTTGCCGGTAGCATTTAACGAATGCGCACCTCTTCGGCTGTTTTGCCGTGGCTCATCCTGCAGAGATGGAGCACTGAAACATACCGCACGCTCTGACGTGAACAGCGAAAGCAGGAGCCATAAAAAAAATTATTTTTTTCCATTCTGTAGCATCACTGAATCCTGGCTTATGCATATACCAGCATGTTGTACAGCGCAAAAATTAATAAAACATGATTTAACTACTTCGTGCGTGCGCTGGTGCCTTGTGATCACCGACGTGAATTTAAATGATGCAACCTCACGGGATATAATGACGCGACAGGTACTGTACGACACTACACTTTTTAAAGAGTGTCCAAGTTTTCCGAACCGAACATAAATGCAGCGGCCCGTCCGCCCGATACGGGAACACTTTGGCACATGCTCAAGTTAGCTTACACACAATCCCGCGAGCCACAGTAAGTGAACCTATTGACATCCTTGGCCCTGTGCGGCCACTGACGCTCTTCCTTTCAGCCTTTTGTCAACTGTTGCACACACATTTACCGAGCCTTTTGGACGCAGATATAAACAAGATTATCGTCCCTGCAGCTCTCTGCAAACTCGTCCAAACGGTGCGAAGTGCAATTGGCGACGGAATAACGAAATAGCCGCGAACGTCTCAAGCGCGCCCTATGATGACCGTCGCTGTCGCACTGCCGGTGACACATTGATCGCTTGCGGCACCACGCACGATAACTAATGAAGAATTCGAAATGGAAATGGATAGTGAAAAACACATGTCCTGACCCAGTTCCTGTCTGCAAAATGACTGCATCATTCCCCATCAAGTTGGGAGCATCGAAATCGGCGGAGTGTCGGCAGTTTGGTAGCGCGAACCACTCCAAGTTTCTGCCTTTATTTCGTGACTTTGGCACCAGATTTAGAGTTGAAGCTATCGTGCTGCATGGTGAGAAACCAAGGGAAATCTGAACCCTTCTGTAGCAGCCTAGCTGTGAGTACAGATTCTTTGTCTTTCCGTAAAACTATGGGAGAACAAACTCTCACATAATTACTGGGTTCAACGTTGTAAAGTAACACGGAAGGTGTGACACACAGCGGGGGATTCCTGATTGATTTGGTTCGATCTACTGGAGTTCTTTAACCCGCATTTAAAATTCAGCACCCGAGCCTACTTGCAGGTTCTGCATATACCAGCCGTTTAGGAATACGACAGAAATTGCACCGCGATCTGAAGAACGATAAACTCGGGCCAGTTTGATGGCATGCTTGCACTTGATGTGTGACAACTTGCCCTGCCTTGTCGAATGCGCGGCACCAACAAGGACGCACAATTTATCTGCCTTCGCCACCACTTGTTGTAGACATGCACGGCATGCACGGTTGTACGGTTCCAGAACATGAAAACTGAACGCGTAGTGGATCCTACAAGACAGGCAGCGTCTATCCTCGCGGCAGCCGGAAGAATTTCTGAAGCGAATTTCTCCCGGCACTTACCTCCTACTGGCTCACGGATGGTTAGGTTAGTTTAGGTAAGGTTAAAGCACACCTGAAGGCAGTTTTTTCCGGCAATTTGTCACGTGACTTCAAAGCGCCAATAGGAGATGAGTGCCGGGAGAAATTCATTTCAGAACGTCTCTCGTCTGCCGCAAGAATGGTCGCTGTCTGCAAGATATGCTTCCTGTACTGGCTAAGCTGTGCGGTCTGGCACTGCCGTCAGTTATAGAAAGCTTGAGCACACGCATTTACGTACTTGCACTCTGTATTTGAGAAAGCTTGGGAATGAGTAATAGCGCAGTCTTTGATTGACGTGTCACAGCACTTAGCATGTGACTGTCGTTGAAGGCTTTCGTGTTGTTCATTGTCGATATCCTAGAGTGTGTAGAACTTCCTGTTCAGTCATGACTGTGTAAGCAATAAGGCACGCTGCCCTGTCGTCTGCTACTGTGGACACGTGTGTTTATCTGTTTTCTAGTGAGAGGTTTACCGGGAATAAAAAAATATATTTTGGCTATGTTGCTGCAAGTTGTGACCAGGTGATAGGGCTGTCTGCTGGCACTGTAAGTTTATTTTAATTTTTGTCAGACCAGTGAACTTGGCTATTTCTGACTCTTCACACGACATATACGTTTGTGTCTTCAAATAAAGTTGGGGCATGTCTGCACCCGCGTTGTCTAATCTTTTCTCATTATTTTTTCGCGCTGTCCCGAAGTATACTGGCAAGTTTCTATTTGAAACTTGATGTCCAAATTCTCAAATAATTTCTCAAATAAATTCTCCCAAATAATTTGAATTAATAAAATTCTGCTGTCACGGATTCTCTGGTATTTTTGTGACGCCGGGCTCTTTTCGCACGAAAAAGTTTCACCACAGTGATGCAAGTTGATGATCAGATCAGCTGAAAATCAAACGAGAAGTACGAGTATTCGAAAAGATACTTTGTGACGCCGGGCTCTTTTCGCACGAAAAAGTTTCACCACAGTGATGCAAGTTGATGATCAGATCAGCTGAAAATCAAACGAGAAGTACGAGTATTCGAAAGATACTTAATAGAAGTATTTTACTGTGTCGTAATAAATAAAACGTGTGCCCAAATGAAAAATTCCCCACTATATGCTATTTGATAACCATATTTCTACTAGCATCTCGCGTGGTAATACATGTCCCAGAATTTAGTAGCCGACGTAATTTAAATTACGAAAATGAAATTACTAAGTGCACGCCGAACCATTTCTTCGGGTAGTTTTGAACACTGAGATCGTGCTAGCACCAAGTTTCATAAATGAAGTTCTGATGAAGGACGTGTCTGGGAACACGTCCTGTTAACGGCCGTAGGCTTTAAATGAACTTTCGAAAGATTAGCTTCTCACACAGAGCGAACGCTTTTTCTCAGCTGTTTCTCATTTCTTGTGCACACAAATGCAACTTAACACACATGTCAATGACGTTGCGTATGCTACGGGAAGTGCACTTACGTTACAGATGACAGCGAAAATGGAAACTCCTTGCAGAATGACCTGCCATGCCCCTGCACCCAGAAAAAGAAAAGAATGTACCACTGGTCACATGCACAAAATACTCACTGTGAAAGCGACAAAGAAAGGGCGAAATACAAAACGAACCATCATCGTGATGGTTCATTTGAAACAGTCAGCTTATCTGTTTCTCATTTCCGGTGATTTCAATTGACTGGAAGTTTGGTTCTTCTTGTAACCGTATTATTTTGCTTCATCCAGAAGAAAAAAATATATACTATATTTGGTTCGACATTCGAAGCTCGTCTTTCTCGATTACTGGTATTCGATTTGATTCCCAACTTGTTGCATTCAAGCACCCCCGACAAAAATGGCATTGGACGTTGCTCACCAATGTTTGGCACCCTTTCGGCAAGCGGCCTGCGCATCTGCGAGGTGTACTTGTAGGCGTCCAGGCGGATTTCCACGATGTTGTTGAGGAGCGCGAACAGCGGCGCCAGTGGGAATGCGGCCACGAAGAGGGTGACAAAACCAAACTGGATGGCTGCGAAAGGGTTGCACAGGGCGAGTTGGAACATCTTAGAAGCTATGTAAATCAGCAGACGACGCCATTACGCAAAACGGCAGAAAACGTCGGGACGACGCGTTGACTAAAAACGACTGACTTTACTGTCTGGAAAAATATAACGCATGATGTGTGATATGATGCGATATATATGGGTGTGTGCGTGTGCGCGTTACACATATTAACACTTATTCTACGTGTTAATATGCGTTCACATCGTGTATTCCTTTACAGCATAGGTGCATTTTTTTTTTCATTGCTGATGAGCCTTATCCGAACTTTACTACTGTATAATAAATAGCCTCGTTCACAACATGCATGTTATATAAGCAGGGACCGCTCTTATGACCTATACGTAAATTACAAAAGAAACCACAGTGTTCTTTTTTTACGACGACATTTCTTCATATACATCCGTTTGTGATAACATTAAACTGACAGCCAACCCTGACGTCCATACCGCAGCCATTCCGAAGAAAAACTACCCTTCTGGTTTTTTGTTGCTCAAAGCGGCGGAAAGCATAGTGCAAACGTATTCATCTGAGCAAGAACGCATACGTATAGTAAAGGAAACCGAAGGGCTAGCAGACAATAAAGACAGTGATGCCCAGCAAAGCATAAGAGAATTTTACCCTTCTTTTAATTAAAATGTAGAAATAATACGTAAAATAAGTATGAAAGTGGACGAAGAAAGGGCCATCTGCCGGCGCGATGTTTTACCTACGATTGAGCTAGTGCGACGTCTGGATGTTCCACATTCCACATCCTGGCTGAGAGTGCCGCTGGCTAACACCGTCACGGCTAGAGCTAATGCGCGTAGTCAAAAGATGCAGGGAGTCGACCGGTCGGCAGCCGTCTGCGTAGGTGAACTGGCACGTATCGTCGTACGCGTAATGGGGAAGGTGTCGGTTCGACTCCCACTTGATTGGTCGAAAGAGGGGCAGGGGATTATGGACCACGATAATTCCCCTGCGCACACTGCGTTGAAAGTACGTGAGGCCTTAGCACACATTTCCATCACTATGCTCGACCACCCTCCGTACGCACCGGATGTAGCCCCCTGCGACTTTTTCTTTTGGTCTCCAAATGTAAACTGGCACTCTCGAGCAGCAATGCGGCATGTGAGGACAAGTTGTCCTTTCGTCCACGTTCAATAATCTCTCCGTTATTATTTGTACATTTCAGCAAATAAAACAGTTCATTGCCCGTTCGCATGATGCAGTTTTAACTTTGGCTACACCATTCCCCTTCATTTATAAGCATGTATATCTCGTGGTAGGGACTGGCACATAGGCACAAGGCTAGCCCGCCCACCCATCTCGAGGTACTCGTCGAAGAGCGACAGCACGCTCCACTCCGCCAGCACGTAGTCCTCCTCCCAGCGGGCCAGCGGTCCACTGCTCACTGCGCCGCCGCGCCTCACGTGGTCCCGCTGCCACGAGCGCCACCGGTTGGTGAGCCGCCTGCGTTGGTTTACGCTTGAAGTACGGGCGCGAGCATCGCGAAAAGCTCGCAAAAGATAGCCCCTCTTGCTGCTTTGAGCGGCTATGAAGGAACCAAAGCAGTCGTTTAAGGCATCTGTAGACCCCAAAGAAATTCATGTCACCAATATATGGTGCGTAGATTTGCTTTAATATACGTTCTACGAAGCCTCGTGCTTTTGTCGTAGTACTTATCCCTCGTTATTGTGACTCTTTTGGAGCGTCTCCATTTTTAACTAAATACCCGGCATTACACACATTATTGCTATCGTGATAATTTCGGGTTAACGAGGAACTTGCACATTTGTATGATCAACGAAGAAAGAACCTTGGCGACGAAAACGGTCGAGGAAAAGAGCTGCAAATTACGCAAAAGTAGGCGGAAGTTCCAAGGAAAACAAAGTCACGATTGTGCGATGAACAGCTGTAAGAAAAGGTAGAAGAAGCGCGGAATCTTACAATTTTGCAAACTCTTGGATGTTGTTGACGACCTGCTTGCCGATCATGACTATTGCCAGTTGGACGGTTACTTCGTAGAGGCAGACGCCGTCGCACTGAAAGGCAACGCAGTAATTCATTTGCAACAGGTTACAGAAGGCGTTACTATGGAGAGGTGCGAAGTGACTAGAACCTAAGGCGCAGTAGTGGGCTCGTGGTCTGATAAATACTTCACTGCTGTAAGTGCCAAGTGAGACAGAAGTAAGTCAAGATGAGGACAGCTGTGTGACTTCGTCTTGCTTTCTCCGTGTCCTGGTTCACTTGTTAAGCTAGTAAACTTGTATCACTCAACAGTGTTTCAAGATGGTTTGTGTTACTATGGTAGCAACAAACAAGTAGGACAAAGTGACCGTTTGAAATTGGTGAACGCTTCCTTGGCGCTAAATTCTAACATATATGTGACAAATTAGTTGCGAGTTAGGATCCAACAAAGTGATTTTAATTAGCCAGAAGGCCTAGTGGTTGCAATAACTGTCGACAAAAAGTTACTAATCTGGATTTGACACTGTTGAAGCTCATTTGTAGTTTACTAAATTTTCGGCAAACTGATGCAAGTAAACAGCTTCAGTTTTTTATATACGATTACGATTCTTTTGCAAGGATTCTGGATTTCGAATTTGGCACGTGAGAGTAACGAACACTTCGACGAAGATAATGGCCAGGGGCACCAGATTGGTAAATATACAAGCATAAGATAGTATACATTACGGTTGCAGTAATCACTGCAGCGCTTACGTGAAAAAGGGACGAATTTAATTTCTTTACAGCAGCTGTGTGTCCCTAACACGACAGCTCTGAACTTCGTAACACATCCTGAATCAGGAACAACAGCGTCAAATATGGAACGACGTATAGAAAAACATAAACAGCCTTGACTAACAATCATCTTTTGTTACATTACAAGGGGCCAACTGCCACCAATGACCATAAAAGGGCACATCAGACAAGAACGGCAGAGTTCGGAAGCATGATTGAGGCTTCTCGTCCTTGTTTTACGGAATAACGGGCACACGAGGAGAAGAAAAGCATGTGGTCGAAAGTTATTCATTAAGAAGATAATTAGTGATTCCTTTATTTGCTCGCTTGACATTGCGATTTCTCAAAGAGATCATTAACGCCAGGTGCAAATGATAAAAAGTGTTCTCATGGTAGACGATAAAGAATTTAGTTAGAAATGAAAGAAAGTACCTCGCCTTTTCTGCCAGTTAATGATGTATTGCACAATTATGCACCAACCCCACCAACCCCACCATCTCCGTTTGCATACCCATCCGCGCTGTCTTTCGTTTTCTTATGCAAAATTCAAATATTTTCATAAGAACAGGCGAGTTTCCGCACTGCAGTGAGAAAACCATCTCTGCCTGGCCTCACTGGCATAACTGCCAATCCGATGATCATCCCGTGACTAGCCACGAGCTCGCCTTTACGTCACGGTCTACGTCATCACCACACCACAGTGCCATCTCTATATAAACCCGACGCAAGCACTGTGCCGCTTCACTTGGCAGCGGCGACAGCAGCGGGACAGCAGCGGGACAGCACGGCCTACGCTGTGTCTCCTCTTCTCTGCCTCGCAGGTCAGGCTCTATGTGCGACTGAAGTATTCACGTTGCTTATTTACTGCTGTCGCTACTGCAAAAGTATTTTTTTTCTGTGTCTATTTGCTTTTGCTGCAATGTCCCCTGAAGAGCAGAAAATGCTGAAAGATTTGAAGCAAGAAATTCGTGATATGCGCGCATCTCTGGAGAGAGAAGTAAGGAACGAAAATAGAGAGATTAAGAATAGCCTGCATTGTTGCTGAGCATGAGGTTGCGGGATCGAATCCCGGCCGCGGCGGCCGTATTTCGATGAGGGCGAAATGCGAAAACACCCGTGTACTTAGATTTAGGTGCACGTTAAAGAACCCCAGGTGGTCCAAATTTCCGGACTCTTCCACTACGGCGTGCCTCATAATCAGAAAGTGGTTTTGGCACGTTAAACCCCATAATTTTTTAATAGCCTGGTTCATATGAACAAATGTTTTGAGGACACGTGTACCATCATGAAAGATATTCATAAAGAAAACGCTGCAATCAATGCTGAGAACGCTTGCCTCACTTCTGAATCCACACTACTGAAGAAGCGTGTACTGCTGCAATCAATGCTGAGAACGCTTGCCTCACTTCTGAATCCACACTACTGAAGAAGCGTGTACTGAAATCTGAGCTCAGAATTGTACAACTAGACCAATATTCCAGAAGTAAGAATCTGTAAATCAAAGGTGTTCTAACTTCACAGGGCGAAAACGTTTCTACCATTCTGAAAAAAGTCGGATAATTTGTAGGTGAGCCTATTAGTGAAAATGACGTTGAGATCTGTCACAGAGTTCCGACGAGGGATTCCGGGCAGTCCAGCATCGTGATACGTTCCGCAGCCGGTCAAAACGCGACGCAGTCCTCAATAAAACTAAAGAAGCGACTGTCGGCCACTGATCTTGGCTACACACAGTCTTGTACTGTGTTTGTCAATGAACACCTGTGCTCTGAATTGAAAACCTTTTTGGCATGACGATCGCAGGAAAACTGAAAAAGAATTGGTGTTCACTTGGACGTGGGACGGCAAGATTTTTCCTAGGGAAAGTGAATCCTCCCGGTCGTTGCAAATAATGCATGCCACTGATCTAGAAAAAATTGACTAACCAAGCTTTCATGGTTACTAATGATGACGTCATGTCTGGAAGCGCTACGCACGCATCATATCTTACACCGCATGAAGTTGGCAGCCTGTATGGCAAAAATAAGAACTGCCTATCTTTTATCCATCTCAATGCGCAGTCTGCCCGAAATAAAGAGGAACAGATTCTTGCGCTCGTCGCTACGTTTGGCTTTGCTCCTGACATACTGATGGTGACTCAAACATGGTACCAATGTGAATCAGAAGTTCTTAAGTTGCCCGGCTACGCAATATTTTTTATGGTATTGGTCATGTCGAAGAGGAGGTGGCGTTAAGTTAATGGCAAAAAGCACACTCCGTTGCAACATTGTTGCATCTTTTTCCCTTGCTACGTTGGATTATGAAGTGCTTACTGCACAGTGCGATGATAATGTTTTCTGCGTCCTATATCGACCACCGGGATCGAGCACGCAGAACTTTCTGTCTTTTATGGAAAAATGCTTGTGTTGGGTGACTGACGATGGTTACAAGTTAATTCTGGCAGGTGACCTAAACATTGATCTTTTAATGGCTTCTACTTCTCGAGAAGAACTTACCAAGAAAATCGAATCAAATGGTTTTGAAAATGTTATAAATAGTCCGACTCGTGTTTCAACAGATACATAGACATTAATTGACGTCTTCATGACCAACATCCACCATTCTAACATTTTATCTAGTGTTGTGAGTGCTCATATAAGTGATCACCTTCCAATATTTCTTTTCATGACCCATTGTTCATATTCAACACGCAAACACCGTTTCCCACAAATGGTTCGTGATGTCAATATGCAAAGCCTACAGTATTTTTGTGAGGCAATATCGCTAATAGATTGGTCAGAACTAATGCGTACCAGTGATCCAGAAACTGCTTATGAATACTCTTGCGCTAGGTTTAAGGATACCTTCGATAAATGCTTCAAATACAAAGTAGTTAAACCGGCACGTAAAGGCAAGAAACCTTGGATAAAAAGAACTTTATACGTGGAATTGGCGCCAAAAACCGCCTCTACAAAATTTTTATTCGCACCAGGACTCAAAAGCTTTGCATGAATTTAAGGCACAAAGGAACAAAGCACATAGTCTTTTGCGTAGAGAGAAGAAACAGTATTTGAATAATTTGTTCAATAATGACGTAATAAAGAAATCTGATGTTGTCTGGAAACGTATTAATGGTTTTCTTGGGCGAGGAGATAGGAACACGACTATAAGGTAAATCACATTAGGTGATAAAGTTTTATCAAATGAGGCGCTTGCAAATACATTTAATAACTATTTCACAACATTAGTAAACGGTACTCATGATCCTAATTCTTTTAATTATCTTGGCTGCAGGTCTAAACAATCTGCATTTTTAGCGCCTACTATGGAAGATGAGGTATTTGCTACTTTTATGCCTATCAAAAACAGCAGATGTTGTGACGTCGACGCATTCGAGATCATGCCAATTAAGCATGTCCTGGACTTGATTCTACCTGCATTAGTACACATATTCAACTTAATATTTTCTAGGGGCGCGTTCCCGAAAAGACTTCAGGTTGCGAAGGTAGTAGTATTGTACAAAAGTGGTAACAAAGACGAGTTAACAAACTACCGTCCATTATCGGTGTTGCCCATTTTTTCTAAAGGAATAGAAAAACTAGTGCATGCCCGCATGACATCGTTTCTAATCAAACACGACCTGATCACTAGTATGCAGTACGGCTTTATGAAAGCGCAGTCGACAGAAACTGCCTTACTCACTCAAAAGGAAATTATGTTGCACTCGTTTGAACAGCATTTATGTACTCTGGGTACCTTTGTTGATTATTAGAAGGCGTTCGATTGTATAAATCATACTACACTACTCAACAAACTAGAATATTATAGTTTTCGTGGCGTATTTCTTGAAATAATACAGTCATATCTTCAACACCGTATGCAACAAGTGATCATAGAACGATATGGGTGAAATTTAAAGCCAGTTCACGCGGTAGTGCCACAAGGAAGTATCCTGGGGCCCCTGCTTTTTTGTCTTTATGATAATGACTTTGTTACTATTGATAATAATGTGAAATTTATTATGTACGCGGACGACATAACTATGCTGGTTACCGCACCGAATTCCACAGAGGCTATCGGTATCGCAAATGAGGCACTCACAAAACTGTCCTCGTGGTCTGCCGCGACTTCACTTAGTACAAATACTAAGAAAACAACAGCTGTTCTGTTCAGACCGAGAAATCGTAATGTCGCTACAGACTTAACATTACAACTCAATAATTCTATCATTCCAATTGTGCCTGCTGTTAAATGTCTTGGGGTTGTATTCGAACAACATATGTCGTGAAACTTGCCTGGGGATTTAGTCGCTACTAAAATATCCCGTGTGAGCGGAACTTTTTGCAGGTTAAGATATTTTCTCACTAAAAGCATCAAGCTTCTCCTATACAAGTCCTTGCTTCTCAGTCAAATTAACTATTGCCATCTTATTTAGTGTATTACGAAACTTTATAATATCACCGCATTATACAGAATACAAAAAAGGCCGTCCGTAGTATTCTGGATGTTCCCTACGACACACATACGCGCCCGCTTTTCGAAAAACTGAATTTACCTCCTATGCCTGATATTTATAAGCAAACACTAATTCACCGGTATAAGACAGGTATTAACAGAAATAATAATACGTTAAATACTATCTCGAACTTAAGATGCAGAGATGGGAAGCTAAATACGCGCAGTTGCGATCTCTGGGTGATGCCACGGGCAAGGACTAATTACACCTACCAAATGTTGCGCTTTACATTGCCGTCTTGTTTGAACAAAATCTACACTGTATAACTTTCATTATTGTGCTTTTCCTTTTCTTGTCTTCTCGTTGTTTCTGCAAAAGGGAAGAAATTGGTTTTGGTAACAGTGTATTTGCCGAATTCTGCATTGTAGTATGTATTGTGTGACACATTTGTCGATTTCATATACGTATAATGTGCATTAGTAATTAGCGTTATTTTTTTTTCTCTCGGTTTCAATTGTACGTGAGTGCTATATGTACTATATATACATTCTGTTTCACTTGAATTCATTTTACATATATGCATTATGACTGTCGCTCATGTTATTGCGACTTAGGGGATTCTAGCACAATATGTAACACCTCACATTATGCTGTTAAAAGGGGCTGCGGACCTCGTCAAGCCATAAAAAGGGTTTTTGTTCGCGGTCCTCAACATATTGGTGTTGAACTAAAGCGAATTGAATTGAATTGAACTGTACAAAAGTGCATTTATTTTCGAGCAACGGTTAATTCTCATTTGTGGTGAATTTGAACCATGCGTGTTAATAAGCACTGTGCGCAAATATATCGTTCAATATTGAGCCTCATGTCAAATCTTTAGTCTCGGCATTATTTTTCGAGCAACGCGATTTTGACCTAACATTCCGGTGTTGCTGTCCAAAATCGCTGAAGTGTGGATGTCTTTCGCGCCGCACTAAAATGTGCACACGAAGCAAACATTTGGGAGCGGAGTTTCACATTCGCATTCTACATAGTACATGTTTTAATGCGGTGTTCCATCTTTCGGAGTCCTAGCCTTGCGGTTGTAGAACATTTTGCGTTCACTTGCGATACGATTACTCAACTAATTGAATGTAATTGAGTGATTACGCAACTATTCAATAGAATGCAACATCTGTTCTGTGTTTGCTCGTTTGTTTGTTTGTTTCGCATTTCAATCCCAACAAGATACCACATACGTTTCTCCTCTCGTGGGAATTCGGAAATGTGCCAAGTTCAATGTTTTCTGCCGTGCCGTGATCAGGCGAGCCAGAATCTTTATCGCCGACGTCACTGAACCTTGTGGCCTTGTGACACATTTACCTATCTTCACCATCGGATACTGCGCGAGAGCTCAACACAAATATTATTCAGATTATCGCAAAATGGTGCGAACAAACCACACGAACCTTGTCCAAGCTGTATCCTAACAGAGTCCCGTGATGCCCTGGGCGCGTCGCGAACCTGGATCACAAAGGACATGTGCGTAGTTAGTTCGACTTCACTGCAGCTTAGCTGTGTGTCTATTTAATGTGTCTATCCTACGTAACCTGACTTCATTTTGCCTATACTGTTACACAAATGACATTATAATAATAAACGCGTCATTAGAAGCGCGGCTAGCCTTAACCTAATTTTATTGCATACCGCCACCAGAACCACTCCACAATTCTCACCACGACCCTACACCGCAGCACGAAGTTACACCACACCACGATGTAATGTGACGATGTACACTGTAAAAATTCCTATTCGCTTTGAATCGCCGCTGTCACGATATACCTCATTTTGCTGGTGTTCTATGCAACGCTGCTGCCATGAAATGCCTGTACTGTTCTTCCGGGCCCAGTCACGCTCCAAATGCGGGTTTTAGCTTAGCTGACCATCCAGCTTATGTAAGCATGGTCAGAAACTCGGTGGTTGATTTATTGTGAGAATTTGTAGTCTTCAAAATAAGTACCTTGTTTATAGTCTGCGGGGTTGAGGTAGGTTTATTCGCACAACCTCGGAGCAGAAGCGAAGCTCGCCGCAAAGTCTCGTCAGAACAAACCGCAACGAACTAATTGACGCGTCCTGTACAATCTTAACTCTAGTAGCACGCACCTTCCTTTAAAGAACGCTATGTAGATAAGCGAAGAGTACGTATTGAGGAAAGTGAACAGGAACATCTTGAATGTGAAGCTGTCTTCGTATTCGTGTTGCGTCCTTGGACGTTCTGAAAAAAAAAAAGACAAAAACGAAAGAAACCACGAATTTTTGTGACTTGAAGAAGTAATTGACCTCTCGTCTGCTGCTTTTTCGGCCTTCAACGTGCATGCTAATCGAAGTAACATTTCTAGAGGCGCCCATGCTGACCTTTTTCAAGTTAACCGGAGCTCTTTGCCCTGAATAATGCTAGTTTGCCCCGAATAACGCTAGCACCAGGCCTAAAGTTCAGATCATTCACGGTAAAATTTACAAGAGTATTTCGCCAACATGTAATTGCGGTTCCATGTGCCTCGTTACACCATGTATAACGCGATGTCTGCCGCTTAAGGTAAATGTATAGTACTGTTGCCAACTTTATTACCACCGATAACCCACCCAGACTTAACGTGAACATCGAATGCGGTGAGGCTATTGTCGCTATTTATGCTAAAGAGGGCTGCTTGACCGGCGACGATCGGCAAACCTGTACACATTATTACTGTGTGGTGGCATGGCCCTGAGTGGCGATGACTAACACTCCCAGGGCCAGATCCAGTGCACATAGTCAGACGAGCAGGAAAGCGGAGAGAAGGACATCCACCGCCGTAGCTGAATTGGCAGAGCGATATGGGTTCGGCTCCCACCGGCGGCAAAGCGTATTTGCGGCCACTTTCCCTTCCATTTTAATTATTATTTACATGTTTCAATCAAAACTACAGTTGTTTTCGCTTGTGCTCTTCTCTTTCATTGCTGTGCTTAAGTGTAAATGAAGACTGAAACAAAGAGTCGACGCATCTCCATCTTTATACGAGGCACATCATGTGAAAGAGTCGCAACAGAATTGATGACAAAGAAAACGTTAGTGACACGTGAGCGCTGTCAGACAAAAACAGGCAAGTCATGCCCAACGGCAGTCAGTATATGCGCAGGTAATTAAATTCAGTAGAAACGAGAAAGGAAACGGTCAATAAAGTAATACCAGCAGCCGTAAATGTTTTCGAGAAACAGCCTTTAAACTGCGGAGGCAAAGTTGCTGGCCCTTTTCCTTTCAAGTACCTCAGCAGTTGAAGTGGTTCCACCGTATACTATTTCATTAGACGTAGCCAAGCATCATTTGCTTTACCTTAAACCGTATGAAAAAAAATCTAGACCATGGGATAGCCTACCTATTTTAGTCAATCGTGTGGCAAGTTTCCTGTACACCTGTGGAACAAAAACACAATACGCTGCCATTGGCAAATTACTGCGAGAGACGCATGTAAAATCAGGCAGAAATTCCTGGCTGGGAGCCTAATACCGTATAGTGTCACTGCGAGAACCATTAACTATCTTGGCTTTCGGATCTGCATCTGCGGAACGTATAGTGCCATGCAAGCGCACACCATCACGAACAACGGAGAGACAGGCAGGCAAAGAAAGACAGAGAGCACGTAATGGACATGTCGACTGTGCTATCACGTGCAGAGATAGCGGGTGCAGTAACTGTGCCGACAGAACGGTTTTGTACATATGCTAAAACTCTAATATAATTTTTTTCGTACAACTAGACGCACGCATAATATACCATGCGCAGGCTCTCCGACGCTTTTAGGTTGTCCTTGAGGGGATGCCTGACTTGACATCCGCAGTATGCTGTTAGAGTTCCGGAATAAGGTACCAAAGATGATGACGATGGTGATGATTTATTCGCTATCCCTTTGAAGTAGGATGGTGACAAAAGTCACCTAGCCTATTTGAGTTAATCAGAGATGCTATACATTCTTTTCACTCTAATATTTTCGTATCACCTCAATCATCTTTCTCTTCCTCAAAACTTCTCTACCTTGTGGTTGAGGACGATCATGATGATTTATTGGCATTCGCTTTGAAATGGGGTGGTGACACAGTCACCTAGCCTGCTTGAGTTAGGTATCTCAAACATGCTTTTCATTGTGGCATTTTCAGCATACATCGCTTAAATCTTTTTTTTCCTCTTATCCAGAACTTCTCAAGCTACTTTGTACCGCTAGATATGTCTGTAACAGATCCGGTCGTATCAACCTCTTCCCTGCTTTTTTTTACATATTATTTTAAATGTGTCTTGCTTATCTCCACTGCGACAGTGGTTGACGATTCCGTCCAATTTAAACCCAAGCGCTTCTGGAAGGCGTACGTTACCCACGGGTCTCACTGAGTGAATTCCTTGGCATTTCCTTAGAATGTGATGACTGGTCGCAAAATTTTTGTTGCAGCATTACACATGCCTGACCTAGTTGCGAATATTTGCTCCGATATGTTTTTCTTCTTCGGCAACCAGCGCCAGCCTCAAATAGCAAGGCACTTCCCTTCGTATTATTGTACAGTATCTAATTTTCTTTTTCTTGATATTCTTGTTAAATCTTCATGGTTTTTGTTTCCAATATTTGTATTCCATTCACTGTCTCTGTTTTGCTCACTCACTTTCTTTGACTCCTGGTTGTCTGTTTACGCTTTCAATTACCCTGTACTTGATTGCCAAATTTCTTGACTTCTTACATGATTCTGTGTCCGCACTTTGCATGTACCGATCAATGGAGACGAAGTGCGAAAACACCCGTGTGCTTAGATTTAGGTGCTCAGGTGGTCGAAATTTCCGGAGTCCTGCACTACGGCGTGACTCATAATCAGAAAGTGGTTTTGGCACATAAAACCCCATAATTTCATTTTTTTTAATGTACAGATACTTGTGCACTTTAGCCGCCTATTTATTTTGATTCAGGTTCCTGAGTCTTTCTCCAAAAGTACGCTTCTCGTACTTCATACGAGTCTCTACCAATGTCACCCTGCACTGCTTCATTGGTGGTTTTCCCGCGGACTTCCGATGCCCACCGGGCTACCGATCTTTGGTTAACTTCCAACCCCAACCAGATATCTGATTTGAAACACAGAATCGCATTTGCGAATGTTAGCGCTAGCGCCATTACTATTTTCCAGATTCCACGCATCACCTCAAATTTATGGCGGCGCCGAAGTGGTCTATACGTTTCATTATTGCTGCATTCCGCTTCCCCTTTATTTTCTGATTATGTTGGTGGGTGCTTGAGTTGTCTTTTCCTTCGTTTACGTATACGCAGAGAGGAACATGTGGAATATTCTTCTCTGAAATCACCTTTGTTCGAAGGTCTTGTCGGAACTAAAGCTGAATATGCGGCTTCTAGGTTGAACGTATTTTCATTAAGCTTGTTGCCACAAGTTACCTTGTTCAGAGGAGCACTTCCAGATTTATTACAATTACAACTGCACCGCTAGTTCCACATCCGTTAAAAATCACCGCTGACCTTCTTTGACTTGGATCCCGACGCCGACACTGCGGGCTTGCAGGATTTCACGAAATCTATTGTCACATCCCACGGTGCCGCCTTCATCTAATTTGCCCAACCTCACATTTTTTCACGCATCGGTCCTAGAAGTAAGATCGGTATTAGCAAATGTATCACATACCCTTCCCCGTAATCATTCATACCACGGAATTCTGAGGACTGGAATCACCTTCCCAGATCAATCAATTCCTAGCTTGTAGGACATTGCTGCTTTTCGTGGATTACCGGCTAGTATTGCATAATGAGAAATTTTCAGTTCTTACGTACTCTATTTCTGAGCTCTACTGGCCACTCCCCTTGTAAATGCTTGGTGCCCTCAGGATACTAGGAAATCAAAATGAAGACGGAACGGAGCACACACACCTTGTTCATGAGTAAGATGACGACGAGATTGAGCAGCGAAGCGGACACAGCAGTCGCCATGTGGGCGTGGGGGCGCAGCTGGGGTTTCTGCGATAACCAGCCGAGTGTGATGATGCGATAGGCGATGATGGCGAACACCGAGCACACCACCAGGCACAGCTGCAACGCGGGTGGGGATGACCACGTGAGCTGCTCTGAAGCGGCAACCGCATGCATCTCATTGGGGGCGTACTGATTCTTCCGTACTCAAGAAAAGCCGGCATTAGCAGGTGAAGCAACACCAGGTCTGAGAAATTTACGCAATTACGATTTCTCTTTTTTCGACGAATGGCTACAGGAGTCGCAGATCCTGTGCTTCGGATTTTTTTTTTTCGTGAAATAAACCCACTTTGGGAAATTTTTCGTAATATATTTTACGCCCGAAGTTGTGCTTCCTACAGTTTTGTAGCTTTGCTTCCTACAATCGGTAACATTTAGCTTTATATCTTTTAAAACAAACAAATTACCAGCAAATTGTTTTAATAGGTCATTGGGATTTTGCCCCATACTTATAAGCTGTAGCTATACTCCAATATTTTTGTACAACCTTTGGGGCTTATCTTCTGGTCAACATTAATCGCCATCAACCTAGCGTACAGCTCCTTTATTTTCCCTCTGTGTTCGCTAATTTCCTGTCAAGAACGTCATGCCATGCTCACGAGCGTATGCCATTCGCTACCAGGAATTATCAGGGGTGCCTCATTAAAAAAAGGCACCCAAGCCGGATGGCCACTATTGTTTGGGGACAACCACAACGTTCAAAGGTGCAAGATTCTTGATTTCAGTGAGGGATACCTTGCACCCTTACAACAGAGAGAGTGTCGGAAAATTCGTCTGCGCGAATAACTGCGCGTCCCATTTATCTTACCTAATTTCTGAAGGCTTTCGTACCCCTCAAGCACCAACACGTTCACCCTGCTTCGAGCTAAGTAATCCTGGGGTGTGTGGGCTCTCGAATGTGAAGTTTGACGAGGCACAGGGATTTGCTCCCTCAAAAGGAGCGGCCGGTATGCGTTATTCTTAGCATTAGGGTGAGCGTTATGGCCATGATACTTGCTGTTTGTTATGACGCAGATTGAAAAAGACGCACCGATATCCGGCAATGCCACGACGAAAATGCACGGGAAATATTGTGCTTGTGGTCAGCTCTCAGTACAGACACAAAAATCTCGTTTTCCGCATTCTTCTTCTTCTTTTGTTATCGTTGTTGTTGTTGTTGTTGTTGTTTAGGAAGCTGTTCGCTCAATATTTACATGGAAAGTTTTAATTCCATCCGAGCGCCGCAAGTAATTATTCATAGCACATTTTGTGCAACCCATTGAAAACTCGCGCCGAGGGCAGGATGCGTAAAAAAATGCAAGTTATGCGCTTATGCGCGTCAATGCACTCAGGTATCCACAGCAAGGCCATAGTGTGTGTTTACTTTTTCAGTGATATCCGCTGCCACTAGACAACCATATGAGGTTTTGCTGACGTGCCGAATAGTCAGCCTCCTTTCCACGCCATTAGTAGCACTGGTCACATTTAAACGTGACGTAATGCGCTATTTGCTGTAACCTCGGGGAGTTGATTGCTCCATAGCATAAATACCGTGTCGACAACAATCCAGTAAAAAAAATAAAAATCCTGCAAAACCTTTTTTTCTCACTACTCCGTTAACGGGCCACCAATGAGGAATATCAGCTGCATATTAAGCAACTTACCTAGAGCGACAGCAATGTGGTCAGTCACATAATCAGGGGCCCACCAGACACAAGAGCAACACAGAAGCTCCCGTTCCAACTTGAACCGGACGTCAAGATTCAAATATGGCCTTGCAGACTTCCTATCAGCATTGCATTACAATAGCATCAGAGACTCTACCTAGCAGGTCTTGAGCTCTCTTGCGCCGAAGCGGTCCGAAATTTAGAAAATGCTTCCGAATTCGTAACGTCACATTGGCTTTCTGACGTCGAAATATTCGCGCAAAATTCAGAAAGTGAAATCTGTCATTTTATTATTTACTGCTAGGTCAACTTTCTTTCTCACAATAAACGAAAAGAAAGTTCTGGAAGAATGTGTTACCGGCCGGAACTGATTTCATGCGCCTTGTTGTTGTCCATTTAAACCTTACTTTAATAGTTGTGGTAATAGTTATTTCACTAGCCTACGAGCCATCAGGCTCAACAACGATTCATCACAGTCAGTTCCTCGTTGTTTACGTCATTTGTTCTTAGATTATTGTTCACTTGTACTAACCATAACCAAAACGACGGAGTTGGTAGCTGCAATCCGCGCCACTTTCTCCCAGGTGGGCACGTAAGGTTCGTATATCTGCAGAAAAGAAAAATGCAAATGGGTTCGTCTTAGTGATACTGATCGCGTTAGCCCAGTGCAAGGTATCAATAACTGATCAGAGAGAAGTGCATATTCCATGGTGTGACCGGAAATGTTTATCAAGCCTCGTCAATTGAGATAAAGTGCGCTACGTAGTCCATAACGAAGATGTGGTTCCGCAAGGCGAAGGGCTGGGGTACGGACAAGCTGAACAGTAAGTATTCGAAACGTTCAAATGATCGGTTATTGTCCTAGCCGATTTGGACCTAGGGTCAAGCAGTCGTTATTTGTGAATTCGAATATTTTTTTTTGTTCTGAATATTTCACATTGCCACTAAAATGTGCCACTAGAATGAGCCACAGTTCGTGCTTACATGTTCAATGGCCCCGATAAGGACGTAAGAAAAAACGAGACATTTTGCTTGAAGCTCAAGGTCTCTACCGAAAGTTACGTGCCCTCTACCGAAGAGGGCACGTAAGAACTGCGAGAATTCTGCCACAATTTCCTATGTGGCTTGGTGAGGGGCGCTTTAAAAGAACAATTCTTCCAATAACCGGCCCATATGTTAGGTTATAAACCTACTTCTCTGTATTATATGTAAAATAAGATTTGGTGCATCTTGTCTGAACTTGTCTAACGTCTTTGTATTACACAAAAAAATATTCGCAGTTCCACCCGAAAGGCGAAGCTCGGATTGCGATAGCAAATTAGTAGATAGCTGTACGAAGTAATCATAGTAGCTTTATCTGCCCTACAAACGTGTAGACATTCGCTTACTAACATGATGCTAATAATGATAGAATATGCAAGCGTGAATCAGCAGTTGTGTCCTGAAAGCGATCTGCGACGTGGCCAAAGTGCCCACCCGCACGGGCCTCATCTTCAAAGCGGTTTGCGATGTTTGCAGAGTGTATGTGGCTCCGGCAGCTTCGTATGCGCTGTGCTTTCGACGTTTCGTTCGCGTTGAAGCGACAGATGCACCGAGGTCAATTGGCTCGCGGCTCCTGCCGCGATTCGTAACTCCAGCGTTTTCACACAGTATCCACTGTCATCGAGCGAGATGTGTTCATGTTTACCTGTGCGTGCGTGCCACCGTGCTGGTTAATTTAGTTAGAACACGTTGACGGGCTAGTTGGTTTGAATCCATGATAGAATGCGTAAGCGAGACTGCACAAGGACGTAGAAAGAAACAGACAGACAGCGCTGTCTTCATCTGTCTGCTTCTTTCTACGTCGTTGTTCAGTGCTGAACAGGTGTGTGGAAATCACACCGTGATCCGTACACTGGCCTGAGCTGAAGAGACATTAAACGTAAAGGCAAATATTCTAATTCTTAGGCGCTGACAAACATAGGTGGTTTTCCTTCGGTCTCACCTCATGCACCACCGCTATGCGCCTCCTGCAACGCCGTTTACGGCGCTACTAATCAGGCCAACTTTCCGAGACCCTTTCAGCGCAACGCGTAACCTTGCCACTATCGCTTTCGATGCTTCGCCTTCAGGCGACACTGCCTGTGTTTATATTTCTTTGGTGTAGTGACAGCTATTCGGCGGGCGAATAAAGCAGACGACAGAAATCGCGGGGGCTATGTATCTTGCTGGAATGACCAAACGCTCTCCACTTTTTTTCTCGAAAGCCTCACAAGTTAGCGCTACCCGCTCGACCAAGGGAGCGGTCCGACCACTGCTTGCACATTGCTGCTTAAAAAAAAAAAAAAAAAAAAAAAAGCGAAGATTGGAGGACGCCTAAGCTTCGTCTTTTAGTGGAACGCGATAGCATTCAAAGATCCCAGACTGCTTCTCGCGCTTCCCGGCAGCTGCATCTAATGTAACCGTAATGTTTACGGGTAAACGCTGGGGGCGAACGCTGTGCACGAAGGGGAGCTTTCTGGTAGAAACGCGGCCACTTGCGTGGGCCACGGTGCGGCAGACGCTAGTACCATCTGGAGGTGTTGCAAGGAACCGGGCGCGCCTCCTTATGGCCTCTGAGATTTGCGCGCGCCGTCGCGCGCGATCTCGGAAGTCATGGCTGCTCTATGAATTTTAGAAATGCTGAAAAATGGGTTTGTGTTTGAGTTTTCACGTTAACAGAAAAATGTTTTCTCGTACGTGCAAATTACAGACCAACGCTATCATGTCTGCTGGTTGTGTACAAGTCGTGCTTTACGACTTTTCTGACGTATTTTACTTTGAGAACTTCAATTAGCTCAGTAACTTCTTTGCGCTACATGGCGGCCCTGCGTGGTTGGACATGACGAGCGGTTGACGCTGGACGCAAGACGCCGAATTGAAATCTGATTTGATTTCATAATCAGATTTATGAAATCTGATTATGAAGCACGCCGTAGTGGGGGACTCCGGAATTATTTGGACTCTTTACCGTGCACCTAAACCTAAGTACGCGGGTGTTTTGCGCGTTGCAGCTTTACAGAATGCGATAATACATGCAAACTTATATATCTGTATGTGTGCGGATGAAGTGCGGCCTCTGCTAAAGATTATTGAGAAAAGACCTCGATAGTGTTATATGCGGGCAGCGTTCCTAACGGGTGAGTCATTCATGGGCAATGCTTTACAGTGTGGTCTAATTAACGGAAACTGAAGTTCGGTATGCAACAACTCGGAAAAAACAGCTTTGCTTTTAATGGGGCTGTCACTCTACAAGGTCACACACTGTCTTATCTTTCAAAGTGACGGCTTTCTTTATCTACCTCGCCCACTTTGGATAGACGTCGGCTGATTTCGTACAATCAAAAGCGGTAGGATTATGTACTAAGGTAGCTATTTGGGCCTTTTGGTATGCCATAAGTAGGAACAGTGTCGCGCATAACGAACAAGCACCCAAGAAACAACGATCGGACACAAATGCGCCTTGCGCGTCCCATCGTTCTATCTTGTATCTCTGTCCTTTGTACGCAACAGTATACATAGCAGTAGGATAGTCAAATTCGGTCACCAAGTGTGCACTGGCTGTTGCACTGCCGACCAGACATGGGCCACGGGGTACGTACCAGGATAGAAAATTCGCACAAGCCCCAATCGCACAGCCGACAAAATTCACCCCAGTGTAAGTTGTAAAATTTCGCTTTTGCATCGCAGCTAATGTGACAGAAGCGCCACTGCAAATCTACTTCCAAGTTCCGTAGCTTATCTATAGTTCTACAGGCGTCACAACCTTGAGACCTTTAGGAGAAGTTGGGAGTACTGAACTGCTGAAAACACAAATCTGGCGCACTTAAGACCAGTCATTTGAAAACAGTAGTGAATAAGCTGCGTAATTCGCAGTAGTCAGTAAGCTGTGCATATTCTGGTTGGACCAAATGAGGTCTGCCAGTATCGTGCAAACAAGGATTTGGGTAAATATTATTGTAAGGCGTGGTAGGAGCCTCCATGTATAAACATTCAGGGACATTTCGCTCTTGCTAATACACCTTTTGCCCAAAGGTAGTAACACAGCGGTTGTTGTGATATCTTGCCTCTCTTCCTTTGACAAGGTTCTTACCATAGTCACCGGATTCAGCTTGTATAGCGTCGCTTTGGCCTCGTACTCCGGGTACACAACGTCCTGCGAAAGGAAAGTTATGGTAAAGGAGAGTTCCAAGTACTTCCACATCGATGCTGTGGCCAACGACACCAGAAAAAAGCTAAAGAGAATACAGGACAATGGGACAAATGTTCAAATCCTATGGACACCGGGGCACACCGGCACGGATGGGGGAAACGCAGCCGTTCACGCAGTTGCCGCGCAAGCGGGTGGGCTTGATTACGCGTACAGCTCCCCACACTCCATTTCCTCGCCAAACCCCGCGGACCAAAATCCATACCTAAAGATATAGGCCGAAGGCTCTCCTAGCAGAGCACTGATGCATTACATTCGCACTAAAATAAAAGCAGACAGTAAACAGAGACTATTAGAAGCTACACCAGTACATGTGTTCGACGAGAAGGGCGGGCTTACTCGCACGGAAGAAGTTTTTTTGAGTAAGGTTATGGCCAACGCTGCATACACACCACGCATACTTGAGAAATGGCACCAACCCAGACAAGCTACGATTTCGAACACTTATACCCGATACACACATTGCCAGGAGTCATGCAGAGCAGACTTGCAACACCTCATTTGGAGCTGTGCAGCTTTTTCCCAAGGGAGATCCAACATTCAACATTTACTAGACGGAGACATTAGAGCCCTAGGAATTGGAATACAGACTAACCCTGAAACACAGAAAACCATTGCGACATATGGCAGACAAAGTGGCCTGTTAAGAGTAGTGTAGAAGGGGTCGATCAGCCCATGTGAGAGCGGCGTAACTGAACATGCACCTGAGTCTGCATAAAGCGGAAGATCCAAGACTGACATGAAGATGTGCTCCAGCCAACAGTCCGGGAACCCACATTCCTTTCCCTCCTAATTCCCAACAGTGGCCTAGAGCCGTCCCCTTTTTATTCATTCATTCATTCAACGTCAGTACTTTGAAAGGCCAAAGTATTTTACATGAGTACTTCTACGCGAATTGGGGAGCAAACGCGGTAGCTCCACCCAAGGTTAAGAGGAAATGTGGACATTTCGGCAGGCAATGCACTGCGTCCATCTAACTCGGTAGTGTTCGAATGAAACAACGTAGCGGACGCCACAATAAGGGAAAGACAGTCTGGTGCAGCATAACCTCAGATAAAGTGATCAGACGAGGAAATTAGCATGCACACACGCGCACATGTATGCACATACAAAAGCTCGTATGCCCGCAAGCTGACGCAAAACGAGGCTCAATGGACATAGCATAAAGAGGCGATGTTGCTTCAGAACGAGCACCTATTTAGTTAATGTGCCTCAACAATTAAGGCTGTAAATACGCGCGCTGCATAATGAGCTCGTTAGTGATGTGTGCCCCCTTCATGGCGTTCTTTAGAGTCCTTTCTATATTTCAGTACTGTTCCATTCTTCAGCATGCTGCTGATCTAAAACTTACTTTCACCGGATTTCTTTTGTCTTCAGAATTATAAGAAAGGATACAGTTGCAAAATAGGATGAATATTTCAAACTGTTTAGTGAGTTTTGTGAAGTTTACAGCATGTGGATACCATACGAAAACTCACTACTGGAGCATCAGATATGTGCACATCAACTAATTATTCCCTAGCAGGCTTGAAAATCACGAATATGACCACTTGAAAAATAAGTATGTTGCAAAACATTGTGAAAAAGAATGGGAAGTAAAATCAAAGAATCTGCATCGAGCAGAAACACCTATCTACTTTCCCACAGGTTTTACTGAAATACCTTGCAAATTTTATTCATATTTGCAGCACAATTCCAAACAGAAGTTTTTCAAGATGTATGCAGCATACTTGAAATACATTTAAATTCATCAATGCATTGGCTGTTGATGCACCATCTTGGCATACGCAGTTTTGAACACAGCGCTTGAAAACGTTCAGGCAGGAATGTCTGTGCGACAAGTAAATAGGTGTGACAACATCTACGAACAGCCTATGTATGAACCTACAATGCGATGATTGATGTGATGCGGAGGGTGTAAGTTAAGGTACGTAGGGTGGATATTTTTGCGACAAGAGGAAAAAAAGTTTTCAAATGACTTTGGTCATACTTTCCTTTGATAATGTTAAAGTTGACTTGCTGCGCCTATATGAGAAAAATGATGTGCACTGGCACTGCAGTTCTCACCGTGAGCCTGTCGACGTCACTCAGGTTCCACTGCAATGCCAAGACGCATTGACGACGCTTCCAGAGCTCCATGAAGATAGTTGCTGCGAACATTACAAATACGATGATAAAGGTTAATATTTTTGTTTTCCTTGAACGCTTTCTACAGAATGCGCACCATGCTGGCAGACTCTGTAAACTGTTTCTATATTTGGTGGTATTGTGTGTAAGTACTGCCATGATTTAATGATGGCGATGGAACAGATGGTTTAGCGAACAATAACGAGTGTGCTAGCATTCGAGAAGATACGTATACATATGACACATTTTGTCTAAATATATTTGTTGTCGACTTGCCTGCTGCATATTCGCCTTTTTGGAATCCGCGGTTATTACCGCATATGCGATAGTAGTGCAATATGTGCTAGAGCCGGCATGTGCTCCACTATCTAAGCACCTATAGTGAACACAACCCATGCAAGTACTGACAGCTGTTGGGTGCCCTAGGTATTCATTATGTAAAATAAGAGTATACAGTACTTACTG
Organism: Dermacentor andersoni; assembly: GCF_023375885.2. Classification (NCBI taxonomy): domain Eukaryota; kingdom Metazoa; phylum Arthropoda; class Arachnida; order Ixodida; family Ixodidae; genus Dermacentor; species Dermacentor andersoni. Next base: position 54,672,173 of record NC_092823.1, read on the forward strand.
CAACAAGTATTCGACGCCGCACAAAACTAGCGACTATAGTCAGCAACGGCACTAAGCATTAAGATTAATTGCATAATGACTTTCAGTCACTACATTCTTTAGGCCTGCTTTATATTCATAAGTGCAAGTCATGCGATGACTAAGGCGCCGATTGGATCGAAAAAAAAAACACTGTTAATTTTGTTGCTTCAAGAACGCATCCATCTGTAACTGTTTAGTGACATGGCACTGTCGCGGTCGCAAATAAGAATCATCATCATCATCATCATCATCATCATCATCAGCCTAGTTACGCCCACTGCAGGGCAAAGGCCTCTCCCATACTTCTCCAACTACCCCGGTCATGTACTAATTGTGGCCATGTTGTCCCTGCAAACGTCTTAATGTCATCCGCCCACCTAACTTTCTGCCGCCCCCTACTACGTTTCCCTTCCCTTGGAATCCAGTCCGTAACCCTTAATGACCATCGGTTATCTTCTCTCCTCATTACATGTCCGGCCCATGCCCATTTCTTTTTCTTGATTTCAACTAAGATGTCATTTACCCGCGTTTGCTCCCTCATCCAATCTGCTCTTTTCTTACCCCTTAACGTTACACCTATCATTCTTATTTCCATGGCTCGTTGCGTCGTCCTCAATTTCAGCAAAACCCTTTTCGTAAGCCTCCAGGTTTCTGCCCCGTAGGTGAGTACTGGTAAGACACAGCTGTTATACACTTTCCTCTTGAGGGATAGTGGCAACCTGCTGTTCATGATTTGAGAATGCCTGCCAAACGCACCCCAGCCCATTCTTATTCTTCTGGTTATTTCAGTCTCATGATCCGGATCCGTGGTCACTACATGCCCTAAGTAGATGTATTACCTTACCACTTCCAGTGCCTCGCTACCTATCGTAAACTGCTGTTCTCTTCCGAGACTGTTAAACATTACTTTAGTTTTCTGTAGATTAATTTTAAGACCCACCCTCTGCTTTGCCTCTCCAGGTCAGTGAGCATGCATTGCAATTGGTCTCCTGAGTTACTAAGCAAGGCAATATCATCAGCGAATCGCAAGTTGCTAAGGTATTCTCCATCAACTTTTATCCCCAATTCTTCCCACTCCAGGTCTCTGAATAACTCCTGTAAACACGCTGTGAATAGCATTGGAGATATCGTATCTCGCTGTCTGACGCCTTTCTTTATTGGGATTTTGTTGCTTTCTTTGTGGAGGATTACGGTGGCTGTGGAACCGCTATAGATATCTTCCAGTATTTTTACATATGGCTCATCTACACCCTGATTCCGTAGTGCCTCCATGACTGCTGAGTTTTCGACTGAATCAAATGCTTTTTCGTAATCAATGAAGGCTATATATAAGGGTTGGTTATATTCCGCACATTTCTCTATCACCTGATTGATAGTGTGAATATGGTCTATTGTTGAGTAGCCTTTACGGAATCCTGCCTGGTCCTTTGGTTGACAGAAGTCTAAGGTATTCCTGATTCTATTTGCGATTACCTTAGTAAATACTTTGTAGGCAACGGACAGTAAGCTGATCGGTCTATAATTTTTCAAGTCTTTGGCGTCCCCTTTCTTATGGATTAGGATTATGTTAGCGTTCTTCCAAGATTCCGGTACGTTCGAGGTCATGAGGCATTGTGTATATAGGGCGGCCAACCTTTCTAGGACAGTGTTCCCACCATCCTTCAACAAATCTGCTGTTACCTGATCCTCCCCAGCTGCCTTCCCCCTTTGCATAGCTCCCAAGGCGTTCTTTACCTCTCCCGGTGTTACTTGTGGGATTTCAAGTTCCTCTAGACTATTCTCTCTCACCGTATCGTCGTGGGTGTTACTGGTACTGTATAAATATCTATAAAACTCTTCAGCCACTTGAACTATCTCATCCATATTAGTAAGGATATTGCCGGCTTTGTCTCTTAACGCACACATCTGATTCTTGCCTATTCCTAGTTTCTTCTTTACTGCTTTTAGGCTTCCTCCATTCCTGAGAGCCTGTTCAATTCTATCGATATTATAGTTCCTTATGTCCGCTGTCTTACGCTTGTTGATTAACTTAGAAAGTTCTGCCAGTTCTATTCTAGCTGTAGGGTTAGAGGCTTTCATACATTGGCGTTTCTTGATCAGATCTTTCGTCTCCTGCGATAGCTTACTGGTTTCCTGTTTAACGGGGTTACCACCGACTTCTATTGCGCACTCCTTAATGATGCCCATACGATTGTCGTTCATTGCTTCAACACTATGGTCCTCTTCCTGGGTTAAAGCCGAATACCTGTTCTGTAGCTTGATCCGGAATTCCTCTAGTTTCCCTCTTGCCGCTAACTTATTGATTGGTTTCTTATGTACCAGTTTCTTCCGTTCCCTCCTCAAGTCAAGGCTAATTCGAGTTCTTACCATCCTATGGTCACTGCAGCGCACCTTGCCGAGCACGTCTACATCTTGTATGATGCCAGGGTTCGCGCAGAGTATAAAGTCGATTTCATTTCTAGTCTCACCATTCGGGCTCCTCCACGTCCACTTTCGGCTAACCCGCTTGCGGAAAAAGGTATTCATTATCCGCATATTATTCTGTTCTGCAAACTCTACTAATAACTCTCCTCTGCTATTCCTAGAGCCTATGCCATATTCCCCCACTGACTTGTCTCCGGCCTGCTTCTTGCCTACCGTGGCATTGAACTCGCCCATCAGTATACTGTATTTTGTTTGGCTTTACCCATCGCCGATTCCACGTCTTCATAGAAGCTTTCGACTTCCTGGTCATCATGACTAGATGTAGGGGCGTAGACCTGTACAACCTTCATTTCGTACCTCTTATTAAGTTTCACAACAAGACATGCCACCCTCTCGTTAATGCTATAGAATTCCTGTATGTTACCAGCTATGTTCTTATTAATCAGGAATCCGACTCCTAGTTCTCGTCTCTCTGCTAAGCCCCGGTAGCACAGGACGTTCCCGCTGTTTAGCACTGTATATGCTTCTTTTGGCCTCCTAACTTCACTGAGCCCTATTATATCCCATTTACTGCCCTCTAATTCCTCCAATAGCACTGCTAGATTCGCCTCACTAGATAACGTTCTAGCGTTAAACGTTGCCAGGTTCATATTCCAATGGCGGCCTGTCCGGAGCCAGGGATTCTTAGCACCCTCTGCAGCGTCGCAGGTCTGACCGCCGCCGTGGTCAGTTGCTTCGCAGCTGCTGGGGACTGAGGGCCGGGGTTTGATTGTTGTGTTCATATAGGAGGGGTTGGCCAAGTACTGCACCAGGGTGGCCAATCCTGCACCAGGGTGGCCAATCCTGCTCTGGTGAGAGAGTGCGTTACCGGTTCTGGTCACCGGGATCAGGCCGCACTCCAGGCCTGTTTGTGCAATTTTCTCAACCCACGGTTGTTGTTTTTTTCTGGTATTTTCCGGTGGAGAATTGTGCGGCCCGGGATTTGAATCACGGTCCTCTTGCACGGGAGGCGGATACTCTACCGTCCCCGCAGGAGTTAAATTTAAAAATTAAATTGTGGGATTTTACGTGATAAAACCACTTTCTAATTATGAGGCACGCCGTAGTGGAGGACTCCGGAAATTTCGACCACCTGGGGTTCTTTAACGTGCACCTAAATCTAAGTACACGGGTGTTTTCGCATTTCGCCCCCATCGAAATGCGGCCGCCGTGGCCGGGATCCGATCCCGCGACCTCGTGCTCAGCAGTCTAACACCATAGCCACTGAGTAACCACGGCGGGTCCCGCAGGAGTTGTACGCCTCATTTAATATACAGTGGTGCCCTATTTGATCAGTCAAGGTGGACCAATCTGAGCTCGGTTATACCGCACGGATGGCACTCGGCTAGAGAACCTGGTATTTATGACCTGCACATGTGAGGCCATACATAATTGAAGATATATATCTTTCTTTTTTTTATTTTAGGAGGGTTCCCGTACAGTGAGAAAATAAAGGAAAAGACATTAAAAAGAAGGAAAAGAAAGAAAGAAAAAGGGGCGAAAAAAAAAAAGGAACATAACAGGTGATTTGAACTCGTGACCCTTCGATGTTGCCCGGAAAGATAGCTCAGTCGGTTGGTTCGTCAGGCCCCAGGCTACTTTCAAGCGCCATAGCTCCTGCTCCGAGCCTCATACTTACGTGCAAAGGGACTCATGTTGTCCGCGATAGTTGGTTTCCGAGTGGTTGGAAGGCATACTTTCTTGGAAAAATGGCCGCCCGAGGAGAAGAGCGAACTCGAGCGGCTTTAGAGACAAGCAAAACTGCCCTAAAATATTTAGACTTGAGGGAAAGCTTCGTTAACAAACTATAACACGGCCATCAGCACTCGAATACGATGAGAGAAATTATTGAGACGTGGAAAATTTCCTTGAAATAAATATGGTTTGCGAGACAAATGCTTGTAAGTATTGAACCTCTTAAAAGATGAGGGGAAATTTGCGCTCACCGAGAGGGCATCGTCCGTACGAGACCATCACCAGGCACCTTACTGAGACGTGGAGGGCTTTGCGGCCGGAACAAAGCCTCCCGTCCCCGCCGGCCAAGAGGGGGAAACGCGCTTTCCGATCGCTCACGGTTGCGCGGACATAGTATAACTCTAGCGTCTATGAGAAGCTTAACCAGGTGCGATGGCGGCACGCATAGCGTGGGAAGCTAGCCGCCAGAATAACTATCTCAAGGACTGCTGCTGACGAGGGCGAAATACCTTCGTGTAATTATAATAACCCTAATAGGACTACTTTCGAAAGAAAAAGAAAGGAAACGGCCCAGAGGGCTATACTACGAGAGCTATGACTGATAGTTATCTATCTATGTATACATATATATATATATGTATATATATATATATATATTCATCTCATCTATGGGATCGCATGCGCGCGCTGTTGCTTTGTCTCTGCGTGTAGTAGTTAAGAGAGCCAGTTTAAGGGCGGAGAAGAAGGAAGGAAAGGTAAGCAAAAACTGCAGCGCCGTGGTTTTAAAGCGCACCCGTGGTAGGGAAACGGAAGGCGATATAAGCGTGCGTAGCCATGATACGCACACGACAAACTGCCTTAAAATATTTAGACTTGAGGGAAAGCTTCGGTAACAAACGATAGCACAGCAATCAGCACTCGAATATAATTATAACCCTAATAATAATTGTAAATATTCATCTCATCTATGGGATCTAATGCGCGCGCTGTTGCTTTGTCTCTGCGTGTAGTAGTTAAGAGAGCCAGTTTAAGGGCGGAGAAGAAGGAAGGAAAGGAAAGTCTCTGAAGCAAAATTGCAGCGCCGTGGTTTTAAAGCGCACCCGTGGGAGAAACGGAAGGCGATATAAGCGTGCGTGGCCATGATACGCACACGACAAACTGCCTTAAAATATTTAGACTTGAGGGAAAGCTTCGTTAACAAACGATAGCACGGCAATCAGCACTCGAATATAATTATAACCCTAATAGTAATTGTAAATATTCATCTCATCTATGGGATCTAATGCGCGCGCTGTTGCTTTGTCTCTGCGTGTAGTAGTTGAGAGAGCCAGTTTAAGTGAGGCGAAGAAGGAAGGAAAGGAAAGTCTCTAAAGCAAAATTGCAGCGCCGTGGTTTTAAAGCGCACCCGTGGTAGAGAAACGGAAGGCGATATAAGCGTACGTGGCCATGGTACGCACCCGACAAGCTGCCTTTATTATATTATTATTTATATTATTAAATATAACAGTGACAGTACTCTGCTTTGCGTAGTTAGCAAAAAAAAATCCAGCTTCTTTTCACACGTCCAAATGATATGAATTGTGGCAGGCCCGTTCTCAAACCCTCGGAGTGTAATATTTCATCCTATCTTTATACAGACAACCAACAACCGTGCTATTGGGAGCACAAAGAAAACCTAAATAGTCGTACTTACCCCACAAGGCCATAAATATTGCAAAGCCCACTGTGGCTCCATTGTCGAAAATATACATCATCTGCAATAGAAATATGACACTTTGTCTGAACAGTTTACCTTGAAGATTGCTGCGTTCGCTACTTTTTTATAGTCGCTTCTGTATGTGTTTGCAAGTTTGCTAACGATTCGTCACTGCAACACACACTCGCCACGCTGCGTGGGAAGCACAGAAGCGGGCCATATTATATGCGCGAAAGATTCTGTGACAATTTGATATTTCAGTGCACGAATTCAATGTATTATTCTTTTTCAGCTTCGTCAAAAAATATATGTATCGCATGAAATTAGTAATTTGAACTGATTAGCAGTGGGTAAACAAGCCAACCTTTTCGCAAGGAATTTGTCTCCCTCAGGGCCTTGACGATGCCGCGTCTCTATATCAAAGTTTTTTGTTACCGGGTTTAAGCTTTCTTAGTAGTAATTGGTTACTAAATCAAAATAAATAAAGGGAAAAAAGGGAAGGAACTTATTGCTGGCTGCACTGCAACTGTCTAGTGCTGCCTGCTGACATCTGAACGGCGGTCAACAGTGGAGAGATGGAAGAAGCGGAATAAAAGAACTGGGTGAGAGGATAACAAAGAGGATAGAGTAAAAGAAGGGAACTATTCCCTCATATGCAATACGACGACTAGGTAAAAGTGGATCCGTAGTTTGCCTGATGAGCTACTTCCTCAAAGGATCTTGTCACCCGGCCTCGCACATAGGCACTGTAAGGTTTTCTTCGAAGATTTTAAATCAATGTTAGAATTTTTTTTGTTAGCACAACAGCACAAAAAGATGGGCAGTGGCTTAGCTCGGCTATGCTAGGTTATACGTAGCGAAAGCTAAGGCATAGCATGGTTAGCCTTGGTTAATCTTGATTGCAAGTCCAGGTTAGTCTGATTGTCTAGCTATGTTGCGGCGTTTAGCCAGTCCGGCGCGCTGTTCATCTGTTTCCTGGGCGATTCGTTTCCTCTTCATCTCGTTCCGATGTCGATTCCAGGCCTCCTCCTGTTTATCAGGATTGTCGCCGTCCACACTGCCGCCTCAACAGTGGTTGCGGCGCATGGGACTCTCCTTTTAAATCCTCCGACATGTTATCAGGCATGCGACGCAGTTGGCGAAGCGAGTGGAGGCGAGCGCAACGACGAGAAACGCGGTGTGACGTCATACCAAACGGCCATGGCGGAAAGGCGCGGCGCTGCGCAGCGGCGGAACACCTGTGGCTCGGTGCTACTGGTGGTGCATGCGCAGTAGTGACTAGGGAGCGAGAGAGAGAGAGAGAGAGAATATCCGCGGCGAGGTGCGAGTTGTGACGTCATGTACCTCCTCGGAGCACCGCCACGGCGAAATCGCAAGTTCGTGGCCAGTAAAGCTTTCGCTTTAAAAGTGAGAACACACACACAGACATAGCGTAGCATGAGGACATTCGTACTGAGTTAAGGCACACCTTCATGAAGTCACGCCTCTACACACTCGCCACTTAGAATGACTGTAATGAACTAATATTCGGCCACTCGCTTTTCTTTTTTCTTTTCTGACAGAGAGATACTTGCCCTGTGATTTGTGCATTTGTTGTACAGGTACTCGTAAGGGCAGGTTGTGTTACAGGCTGGGCACATGATGAAGTCGCCGGCGATGCTGCGGTCGCAGACCTCAGTACTGCAAAGTATTTAGAAGAGGCACGGGCTCGTATTGTAAGCAAGCTTTCAGAAAAAGGAGGGTATACTATAGAAGGACTTGTTGTTGGGCTAGTTGGTGTTTGATTACGGTAACGCTATACGTTTTAGCTCACCCGGAATACATAATCCATAGTTTCATTAAGGCATAACTACGTGGTGTTCATCAGGGACACGAACGACTGCTGTTGGCCCTTATGAAAACTGGTGATTATTTGTTTCAAATACAGTTGATTATTCAACGCTCATGTTTAAGCAAATCTGTGGTGTACGTTTGGTCGCAAGAAAACTGTAATGCGTGCTGCTTCTACGACTTTCTTTTGTAGTCTTTAGCACAACAGGCTTGCTCTGAAAATTTATCTCAGGCCCTACACCGATGCCGCCTTTTGAAATGCATTTAAAACGCCGAATTGCTTTTCTGAGATGCCCTGGGCCAACGTTAATGAAATTTGTTGAATTAAAAAAAAAAGGTTAAAATCTAGTGAGTGCCAGAAACGCAAATTTTATTTAGGACCCGAATATTTTTACAAAAATTGGTAAATGGTAAGAATAGGAACACGACGTTTAAAAATCCGCAACTCTGCAAGAGTAAAAGACCGCAGTTCCCCAAACTGTTCCCGTTAGAACATACAAACCCGACAACTTTGATGCAATAATTTATATTTTACGTAAATTTCTTACAATGTTTGCAAGGGTTCTGCTAAATACCTAGCCACATATTAATGGTTTACTTACGAGGCATGCATAATATATCCATATTGTCCGCTATAAATTGGCTAAACTTTCAATTTACAGAATTGCGATATAATTTACATCGCTGAGGTACAGTTACAGGTACAGGTAACTTGATAGTTAACTTGAGTAAAGGTAACCTTGATAGTCTTGTTTTCTCAAAACTTGCAATTTTAGACAATGTTTCTGTTAGACATCGACGGCCTAAATAAAGAATACACTACCAACAGTCGCCACCTATTAACTTATTCTTTCAAATGCAGCAAAAGTGATCAAATTTGGTGCAGTGGTTGCCGACTAAAAAGAATAATACTTTCCCATGTATTAGATAAGTGATCCTAAGCTGAAACTTCCTCAGAGAATTTGGAAATTTTGCCCACAGAAGTGATCAAGAACTATATTTACGAATATCTCTTACTTTGTAAATGTTTGTAAGAGGATATTCCAGCCAATTATGATGCTGGATAAATTATAGCGAAGCGGGTCAGCCAGTGAATAGCAAATTGTACGTAAGCACAAAAATATTCGTGAATTCATCCCCAGCGGTCAAGAAATTATTTTTCAGCATTATTTACCAACTACCCTACCCTATACGTACCGAAACTACACTATGGTCAAGGCTTAAAGAGAACGTGTCCTGCGCTATCGGTTACAGCTGAGATAAAATGTGTAGCTCCACAGGAATGCTTCTTTAATGCGTTAGCATTCTTACGCACTTTCCGGGAGTTTTGTGCCTGTCTATGCTTGTACGTATGCATGTATCTACCGATGTTTTTCTTTATCTAACCGGTTTTCCCGCCTACCTTGGTCCCTCAATAGTCAGTGGTTGAATATTTAGCGCATAGGTATGCTGTGCTTCCATTTACAGTAGACGTATCGTACTAGAGGACGTTGCGTCGTCACTCAGAGAGCCAGATTTTTCCAAATAAACCCGATCAGTAGCCATAAAGTGTTGTTTAGACCTGGCCGTTGTGGCAGTGGGTATTGTTTGCCACCATTTGCAGACGCAGAGCCTGCATGTGTCCTCTCACCAGATTAAATGTGAAAACGTTTCATTGCAACATAATCTGTACGAGAGTTGCGCCCTCTGCCACGACCATTCGAACTAAACAAAAGGCGCCCTTCGTTCGCCCCGCCATTGCCGCACACGGCGCACATTTATGAATAAATTTGAAGATATACACTGATAGCAACTGGCGAACAAAGACGACTTTCTAAGCAGTGTATAACAATGCATGACCTCACATGTTCCGAAGAGCCTTCAGTTTTCGAAGAAGCTGCTTTGTTAGTTGTTCCTAATGATACCTTTGTGCTTTTATTAATACCTACACATATTGCTCGCATTTTCTTTCTTGAAAACTTTGATAACGAGCATGCCGCTCGTGACATAAATTTGCCTGGTGCTGAGCGCCAAGACAGACACGCAAGATAGATAACGATTATCGTTTAGGGACACGACAAACCCCAAAGGGTTCAGAATTTTGTTAGTGTTCATTGCACGAATTTGCCGCTACTACTACTACTACTACTACTACTACTACTACTACTACTACTACTACTACTACTACTTCTACTGCTACTTCTACTACTGCTACTTCTACTACTACTTCTGCTACTACTACTACTACTACTACTACTACTACTACTACTACTGCTACTACTACTACTACTACTACTGCTACTGCTACTCTTACTACTGCTACTACTACTACTACTACTACTACCACTACTACTACTACTAATACTAATAGTACACACAAAACTTCACTGCAAACCATGCAAGCTGTCACGTTCAATTCCCACCTTCCACCCATGCTTACGCCGGCGTATTCGTGGTCATTCCGAGGACGCCGACGAATGTGGTCAGAAGTCCTAGTGCCGCTGGGAGGAATAGCATGGACGTGTAGAAGCCTAGCCAGGCAAAATAAAGGCCGGTCTTCTCGCCGAAATATCGTCTGCGAGACAAGATCCCGATAGCAATGAGCGAGAGAGAGATCTCTTTGTATAAAGGAGCAAGGACATCAGAATGTAAGGCATTCGCAGTTTATCGTTAAGAATGGTATCATCGATCAGCCTAATTATTGAACGTAATAGAATATTATCGAAAGCTACACCGTTTTACTGGCGAAAAGCGCTAAATATATCGAGTCGTTCCGGGTACGACGTTTGAGAATTCTGTTGCAACAGAACTGCATGCTGGCCTAGTTGGTCCTTCCTAAAAGACATGTTTTTGCAGCAATTTAACACACACAAAAGGAAAATACATAAAGACAACGCGGGCGGGACTTCTAGCTGGTTTAATTTGGGCTGTGACCCATGAACGTACACATACACGCATGCGCTGGCTGTTCACAAATCTACGTTACCCAGCGGTCAAACAACCTAGTTTCCGATTTGTAGAGCACGATATATGTATCGCTAATGCAATTTGTACCTTTCTTTTTTATATAGTAAGCTTCCATTAGCTCACGTGCTGTTTGAAATCTACTTCTGACCGGAATCCTAATCTCTGAGAAAAACGTGGTTTGCACATGCAGGCCTTGCAGTGCGCAGGCAAATGTGCCACGCCATCTTTCATTAGAATTACTTCGTGTTCCCTGGCTCGTTCATTTATGCAGCGTTCAGTCTGTCCTATATAGGACTTGCCACACTCAAGGGGAATTTCATACACCCCGCCCGTAGCGAATCTCCCGTAGGACGTGCCATGTTTCTTGCCACAGTCTTGCGAACCGGTCTCCTCGCGAGTGGTTCTCGAACAGAATCGACCCAGTTTGACGGGGGCAGAAATGGCAATGGGTACACCATACCGGCCTGCCACCTTCTTGAGGTTATGGGAGACCTTATGAACATAAGGAATCACTGCAGGTCTTGCGGTGCTGGCTCTTTCTTCCTCCCTTGTGGCGCTGGTACCTTTAACCTTCCGTAAAAGACCTTCGGCGACCGAGGTCACCAACGAGTCAGCGAACAGTGCTGCTTTAAGTCGCTTAATCTGATTATTGAACGAGCCCTGCATCGTGTGTGTACACGACTTTCCGAGAGCATAGCAATTCCACGCTTGACAATTTTGGAATGGCATGAATTATACGGTGAGTACTGGTAAGACACAGCTGTTGTACCCTTTTCTGTTGAGGGATAATGGCAACCTGCTGTCCATGATCTTAGAATGCCTGCCACATGCACCCCAGCCCATTCTTATTCTTCTGATTATTTCAGTCTCATGATCCGGATCCGCGGTCATTACGTGCCCTAAGTAGATGTATTCTCTTAGCACTTCCAGTGCCTCTCTACCTATCTTAAGCTGCTGTTCTCTCCACCGAGACTGTTAAACATTACTTTAGTTTTCTGCAGATTAATTTTTAGACCCACCCTTCTGCTTTCCTGCCAAGGACAGTGAGCTTGCATTGCAAATGGTCCCCTGAGTTACTAAGCAAGGCAATATCATCAGCGAATCGCAAGTTACTAAGGTATTCTCCATTAATTCTTATCCCCAATTTTTCCTAATCCAGGTCTCTGAATACCTCCTGTAAACACGCTGTGAATGGCATTGGAGAAGTGGTATCTCCCTGCCTGACGCCCTTCTTTATTGGGATTTTGTTGCTTTCTTTATGTAGGACTACTGTGGCTGTGGAGCCGCTATATATATCTTTCATTATTTTACATACGGCTGGTCTACACCGTGATTCCGTAATGCCTCCATGACTGCTTATGCTTCGACTGAATCAAACGCGTTCTCGTAATCAATGACAGCTATATATAAGGGTTGGTTATATTCCGCACATTTCTCTGTCACCTGATTGATAGTGTGAATATGGTCTGTTGTTGAGTAGCCTTTGCGAAATCCTGCCTGGTCCTTTGATTGACAGAAGTCTAAGGTGTTCCTGATTCTATTTGCGATTACCTTAGTAACTACTCTGTAGGCAAGAGACAGTAAGCTGATCGGTCTATAATTTTTCAAGTCTTTGGCGTACCCTTTCTTATGGATTAGGATTATGTTGGCGTTCTTCCAGGATTCCGGTATTCTCGAGGTCATGAGGCACTGAGTATACAGGGTGGCCCGTTTTTCTAGAACAATCTGCCCATCATCCTTCAACAAATCTGCTGTTACCTGATCCTCCCCAGCTGCCTTCCCCCTTTGCATAGCTACCAAGGCTTTCTTTACTTATTCCGGCGTTACTTGTGGGATGTCGAATTTCTCAAGACTGTTCTCTCTTCCGTCAACGTCGTGGGTGCCACTGGTATTGTGTAAATTTGTATAGAACTCCTCAGCCACTTAAACTATCTCATTCATATTAGTAATGATATTGCCGGCTTGGTGTCTCAACATATACATCTGATTCTTGCTTATTCCTAGTTTCTTCTTCACTGTTTTTAAGCTTCCTCCATTCCTGAGAGCATGTTGAATTCTATCCATATTATACTTCCTTATGTCAGCTGTCTTAAGCTTGTTGAACAACTTGGAAAGTTCTGCCAGTTCTATTCTAGCTGTAGGGTTAGAGGCTTTCATGCATTCGCGTTTCTTAATAAGATCTTTCGTCTCCTGCGATAGCTTTCTGGTATTCTGTCTAAGGAATTTACCACCGACTTCTATTGCACACTCCCATAACTCCCAGTGATGCCCATAAAGTTATCGTGCATTGCTTCAACACTAAGGTTCTCTTCCTGAGTTAAAGCCGAATATCTGTTCTGTAGCTTGATCCAGAACTCCTCTATTTTCCCTCTTACCGTTATCTCATTGATCGGCTTCTTACGTACCAGTTTCTTCCGTTCCCTCCTCAAGTCTAGGCTAATTCGACATCTTGCCATCCTATGGTCACTGCAGCGCACCTTGCCGAGCACGTCCACATCTTGTATGATGCCAGGGCTAGCGCAGAGTAAGGTCTATTTCACTTCTAGTCTCGCCATTTGGGTTCCTCCACGTCCACTTTCGGCTATCCCGCTTGCGGAAGAAGGTATTCATTATTTACACATTATTCTGTTCTGAAAACTATACTAATGACTCTCCCCTGCTATTCCTAGAGCATATGCCATATTCCCCCACTGACTTGTCTCCAGCCTGCTTCTTGCCTACCTTTTGGCCTTGAAGTCGCCCATCAGTATAGCGTATTTTGTTTTGACTTTACCCATCGCTGATTCCACGTCTTCATAGAAGCTTTCGACTTCCTGGTCAACATGACTGGATGTAGGGGCGTAGGCCTGCACTACCTTCAATTTGTACCTCTTATTAAGTTTCACAACAAAACCTGCCACCCTCTCGTTAATGCTATAGAATTCCTGTATGTTGCCAGCTATATCCTTATTAATCAGAAATCTGACTCCTAGTTATCGTCTCTCCGCTAAGCCCCGGTAGGACAGGACGTGCTCGCTTTTTAGCACTGTATGTGCTTCTTTTGTCCTCCTAACCTCACTGAGCCCTACTATATCTCATTTGCTGCCCGCCGCTAATTCCTCCAATAGCATTTCTGGAGTCGCCTCACCAGATAACGTTCTAGCGTTAAACGTTGCCAGATTCAGATTCCAATGGCGGCCTGTCCGGACCAAGGTATTCTTAACATCCTCTGCTGCGTCACAGGTGTGATCGCCGCCGTGATCAGTTGTTTCACAGCTGCTGGGGACTGAGGGCCGGGGTTTGATTGTTGTGTTCATATAGGAGGTTCTGGCCAAATACTGCACCAGGGTGGCTAATCCTGCTCTGGTGAGGGAGTGCATTAATGGTTCTGGTCACCAGGATCAGGCCGCACTCCAGGCCTGTTGATGCAATATTATCAACAAGCGAATTTTCTTTAATCTGGTGGAACCTGTATATATATATATATATGTATATATATATATATATATATATATATATATATATATATATATATATATATATATATATATATATATATATATATACAGGTGATTGCAAATACCGTAGCATATGAACATGACAAGGTCTAAAGCATCAGTTAAACATATCAAGAGGTAATGAAGCCGAAAACCAAACAACAAAAAGACACTACTTGAGACTAGCACACTTGCTGTGAAGATACTGAAACTCGTATTCTAACAGAGACAATGATGCGTGGCTAACGCAAGTCTCTCCTAACCTTTTGATGTGAAATGCCTCGATTATTTCCCGTGTGGTTTGGGATTTGTGTCTTGAAAGAATTTTTGTGTCTTCAAACGAAGGTTTACAACGGCAATTTAAACAATGCGACGCTCGATGTGAGGCATTAGGGTTGTTAAGTGATTGTTTGTGTTCTTTTAGTGTAATATTAATACACCTACCACTCTGTCCAATGTACGTTTTCTAGCACTTAAGTGGAATCTGATAGACTACTAATGTTAAAGGCCCAAAAGTGGACACATGTCTAAAGCCGCAATAATTTTTTTTTTCTTTTTTTGGCACCCTGTTCAAGTTTCCTATTTATCATAGGGCATATGATAGACAATTTGCAGGGGCCCGAGAAAACTGTATTGACTTCATATCTATTGGCCACGTTCCGTAAACCATGTCGACTTTGTTCATAGTTGGTTTTTGATGTTTATGTGACTTTTTTCTTCAGAAACATGGTTGAGGGAGCTGCAATACAGACACGGAAGCGCGCACTGATGTCATTTCTATTTATTTCGTGGACATTTTTATTCCGAGCTCAGAGAAAAAAAAACAGTTACGAAAATTCTGACCACATGCAATCAACTTCATTTGTGTGCTTATGAGCGGGCTTTACAACTTCTCAAATGTAATTTATGCCCTAAAATGAATACTGAAAATTTTGCATAATCAAACGTAACTAATCGCGCTTCAATGAGCAACTCAAGACAGATACGAATGATACGGCGTTGATCTCACTTGTACAAGGTATACCACTCTATAGCTAATGTTAGGTTCTAACTACGTGATAAGCACACAGAAGAGGCAACACAGCATGAAGGAGCTTCATGGTGAAACCAAGGAATGCTCGGCTGTTCATTTAAGCATGACCCCCAAGGGAGTCTCATCACCGCGTTCACGTAAAAACAAAGGCTTAATATTTCGTCGCCGCCGGCCATGAGGCTATACTTGCACAGTGGTTCCCCATTTATGATGTAATTTCGTGAGTGGCGACAGTGTAAAGGCGGTGCAGCGAATGTGGAGTGTCACAACACGAAGACCGCACATCCGTAGTCAATGCAGATTCACTCCAATGCCTGTAAAAATTGGAGGTGAGCGTATTCCAGAGCGTCACGCAGAGCCCAAAATCGGCAGAAAATGCCAAACCTGATGAGTCCCAGCGGCTGCTGTTTGTACCATGCTGCCGGACGGGCCCATTCACTGTAAAGCAGCTGTATTTCAAAGGGAGAAGAGGTAAGTTAAATTTATTGCACAGAAGCAGATCTATAAACGAATATCTTTTATTTCGGGAAGAAAGCACCAACATGGGAGGAAAATGTACTACCTGAAGGTTTGAGATAACTCAGCGTGCAACAATAAAATGACACTCCAGAGCGACTAGACATTGTCTCTTTGTGGAGTGAAAGGGGAAAGTCAAACGCGGCCTCAACAGTGGGGTGAGAATTTACCGGTTTATTAGGCGCACGTGTGCCCCGAAATACAAGCAACGCTCAAATCATAACGACAGCGGTGGGCATAGTCGTCGATCCTTACCTGCCGCGGTTGCTCAGTGGCTATGATGTTGGGCTGCTAAGCACGAGGTTGCGGGATCGAAACCCGGCCACGGTGGCCACATTTCGATGGGGCCGAAATGCCAAAACACCAGTGTGCTTAGATTAAGGCGCACGTTAACGAACCCCAGATGGTCCAAATTATTCCGGAGTCCCCACTACGGCGGGACTCATAATCAGATAGTGGTGTTGCACGCAAAACTTCGTCTTTTTTTTTTCATTCATCGTCTAATCTAATGGGAAAAGGGCGTCCACCATTTATACATTAATCCCTGTTCATTCCTGAGTGACTCTGGTGATTTTGTACACTAGAGAAAGTCTAACACTCTTCGCGATGTCCGTACGCTTTGATAAGGAACGCCTTCGTTGCTGTGGATTTGGCAACGACGTTCAAATAAATTTAGGATACTGTAGGCGTGTTTTTCTCAGAGTGACAAGGAGATAACGGCGATAATTCGATGAAAAGGAACACCGACAAGAAGCAAAGACAACGCGTGATACTACAGTACATCCTTATAGCGGAGAGAGAGGGCACCCAAATACGCAAATAACTGCGAAAGTTTGTGACGACTGAGACTGACGTCATCTATAGGTCATGTCTTGGAAGAATGAAGAATTCAGCAAGAAAACATCTGACTTTTAATTTGGGCTGAATTCCCTGTCCCAGTATACTGCTGTATACATCATCAAAAAAGAAAGTTCCTAAATTGCAATTCCTACAGCCAAGCTTTATTCTGTGCTTCGTTGAATTGTCTATTACTGTAGCAAGCCGAGCGAACTTACCCTTCTCTCGGTGACAACTTCTTTGAGAGGATCGAAGGACCCTCTCCCGATGGGACCCTGCGGAATTAATTCATCGTTAGACTTTGCGGCAAATTAGCAGGGCTATCACAATAGCGGGCACATTAAAATGACTAAACATGCTGTATAACTGCAAACATACTCGTAAGCAAACAGAAGTTCAACGTATAAATAAAAAAGGACGTTCTAAAGCATTCAAAAATTCTTGCAAATGTAATCAGCGGATGTTTCCAGTTGTTTGACTCCATATTTATATATGGTCCGTGGAAAAACGGTCTACATAGAATAAGTCAATCAGAGGATCCTTAGGACAAGTATGCTTAGTTGCTGACTATCAGAGGCACGGTCAGGGATTGCACACCGGGAAAGGCAACAAAATTAAATCCTATTTCCAAAACACGGCTGCCGTGGTGCCTTAGTAGCTGTTTAGATTCAATTAACGAATGGCGACAAATATGGACAAATTCAAATATTTTTTATTGTTCGAGACAGTCTGTAATGCCTTCCTTCTTTTCACTTTCGAAGCGCTACTCAATCGGCTTTCAGCAAAGAGGGCCGACCTGTTTTAACGCTGCCTCAGTATTGAACTAAAAAGAAAACTAAAGTTGTTGAAATGACTGAGAATAAAAGTAAATTAAAGGTCAAGTGAAACATCTTCACGGCCCAAAAAGCAGTAGCATCATCTTTTGAATTTCTTGTTTTTTCGAGCCTCAATAACCGCTGCGGTCATGAAAGGATGCCGGCGTGGGTCGAATTAACCGAAGCGGCATACTAAGCGACACTTTATTCCATAGCAACGTATGGTTTCTTGCCGGGACTTTACAGTGCGTTCGAACAAAGCAAAAAGTTTAACGGCCGACGTGTAATTAACGAGAGTCGACGGTATGTGTAATTGTTTAATGCTGTAAACAAAAGTGGCTACCAAAATTAGACAGCAGTAACTCGAAACTGTCATCGATAGAGAGTAATAAACAAGAAGCTTCACACTTCACTGAATAACGTAGTTTATAAAGCACACTGGGGACTCTAGCACATCACCCCCTCGCCTTCCCAAAATTTATGCATGCCAGGATATCTGGCATGCAAAGACGTGACACACACCTGCTGCCACTCCCCCCGTCCCCCCGTCCCCCCCTCTCCCCAGAAAGAAATTCCTGGCTATAACAATGGTGCCTATATCTGGTGTACGACAATTTAGGTATTCTTCAAGTAAATTGTTGCGGAAGGCGCGTTATTGAATTGAAAAGAGAGGATGAAGTTTCACTAACTCGATGTTGCATCGCTCAGAAGTAGCAGCGCCATCAAAAGATGCTCGATGGGAAGATGGTGAAAAATCAGTGGTGGAGGTAATGCAACGAAGTACCTTCAGAACACTATTAATGTTGCATGTCCGGAAGAATAAAAGTCATTTCAAGATGCAGCAGCGTTTGTTGGGATCACTGATTTCGGGGGCCGTGTTCTCGACCAACAACTTTCATTCTCGCGTAACGTAATGTCCTGTAGCACGGCTCACTGCTTGAACGGCGGCAACGCAACTCCGCGGCAACTATTCGCCGCGAATATCACCAGCTTAGAGTCACAATTCCTGCACTCCTGTTCTTATACGAAAGAAGAAGGCAGAGGTTTGCAAGAGAAAATGCAGCCTCACGTTTCACCGACTTCACATGCCTCACCTACCCAACATTGGCTGTACTAAAACAATATGACGGAGCACGGTCAAAGCTGGATATTAAATGTGACGTGACATGCAGATTAGTGATATAATAATATATATAACCGGGAGAGATAATAAGCATACTACATGTGTACTTTATGACTGTTAGAGATATTTCGTTCATTCTCTTTATATCTTACCCCTTATGTAACACCCCCCCCCCCCTTTAGGAGGTTCTTAAGGTAATACAATAAAAATGAAAAATGAAAATGAAAATAAAAACTAAACAGCGTAGTGTAGCTTTCTTGCCACACTAAATATTATCAGAACACTTTCGCATTTCACAGTTCTGCCCGCAACAATAAATGTTAATGTCACAGAAGGAAAGAAAGCGTAACAGAAGTGTAACTTAATGCCACAAAGTTAGATTAAGTTAGATTAATTCCACAAGGCTAGATGAACATACTACTTAGAAGAGCAGTGGTTTAGGCTAGTTGGTGTTCCATAGCGTTAAGTGGTGCAGCGCGATGCAGGAGAGAGGATCACAGAAGCACTCCTCCTCGTCTTTCGCGTGTCCCTCTGTCCTGCTTCGCGCTGAAACACCTAGCATTATTAAAACACCACATTGTGTGCAGTACTGTCGAGATGCACTACATTTTGTACACGTATTGATAAACAAAAAGCGAGAGTATAATAGAGCACAAATAGCCCGAAAATGTACAGAGCCTATTCATGTTCAGGTTCTAAGATTTCCTCCTCTTACGTCATGCAAAGGGTAGGCTGCCAAGTAGACCTCGTCGTTGAGTAGCTTGTGTATGCCTGCGGCCATAAAACAAAAAGATAAAACATTCGGTTGAAACACTAGTTAATTTCTGGAATTAAAAGTCCAGTACGAAACTGGTTACGAGAAAAAAAGTACACTCGTCTAAAAACGTTGTCTACTGAATCTGTGAGGTACTGTTCCTGTCCTGACACTGTTGTCGTTGGTAGACAAATAACAAAATTAAAAAAAGTCTGCTTTACGATTACTGGCAAAAGGCCTGGTGTCGGTGTCCGTTACGATTTATATAAGCGCACAATTTCACTAAGTCACATTTTCAGGAAGCGCATAGTAGGTGCTTCATTTTCGTCTTCGTTTAAAGCGTGCATTTCTTTAAACCTTCAAACGTTAGAGCGTTTGTAAAGCTGCAGTGATTATTGTCTTGTCCAAAGGACTCGCCGCAACCGAAATGCACCACAACTGCAAAGTTAGAACACCGTGCGCTACGTGATCTGAACAAAATAGCGGCGATACCCTACAGCAGTCGACTGTTTCGAGTTTCTCACTTCTAAGCATGTTTCCCACCTTTCGTGTGTCGTTTTAGCTTATGTTTGTCCGAACAGCAAGGTCGTTCTTCAAAAGACTTCGCGAATTTCAGTCGCTAGCCATATACAGTGCTTTGCTTTTAAGTATGCGTCCATGTTTTTCGTGTATATTTATATCCACGGAGGACTGCAATAAGAAAAACTGACGTCACGCTCCGTGAAACCTCCTGGCCGGTGTCTCCAACTTATGATAGCAACTGATCCTCCGTAAACAAAAATCTCAAAGCCTGAGGTGAGACCTGACTTCCATCACACTTTTCACAATGCATCTGGCATTGTTCGGCCTTCACAAGTTTTTTAAAAAATAATTTTCGGACAAAACATACTAGTGAAAATTGTGGCGCTAGTGTCTAGGAAGCTGGAAGCACTGCCACTCAGTCAGAACGGGAACGATGGTCAGCGCGTGGATTTACCTAAACTTTGTCTTTGTGGCTTCAAAGTAATCTACCAGTTCACAAATTTTCAACAAAAGTTAAAGAAATTTCAACATTATTTTTGTGTTATAGATGCAGCGATGTGCATTTGGATTGGCACGTGCAATGGCTAATGACATGGGCAATGGTTTGGCAATGGATTATGCATGCGGGCAGAGTCCTATTGTTTCCTGCATTGATAAGAATATGATCGATTTGCACTTTAAGACAATGCAGCCACAAACATCGTAGCAAATACAGTCTCAAGGATATCGCCATGAAGCAACAAGCATCAAGACACATCCAACCACTGACCATCCTAGCTGTGATAGTTTAACGATAGCACCTCCAGAGTGAGTTTAATAGGATACTACATGGTTTATTTTTTTCCGCTTTGATTACGTATGCTTGCCCAAACAGCGCGTAGAGTCTTCTCAATCCTCCTGAAGCCAACCGGAAGCTTGCATGCGCGGCTTTATGGGAAGTTCTTATAACCTCTTTGACTTTCTTTGTATTCGTATGCAGCCCTCATGAGCACCTCCCACGCTATCCGGCTTCGAATGGCTTGCGAGAAGAAGGTCTCCTTGTATTGCATCAGGTACCTGCAGAGACATGGGGGCAAGAGTGATCGGTTCTGCCACTAATATATCGGAGCTATACTAAACCGTTTAAAGGGACACTGAATATATACACTAAATCCATTTATACTGGTAAAGCACTGTTCCTTAACTTTGCCGCAATATGTGGTTTATTAAAAAAAAATGAAAGTCACTTTTATTCTAACATTTAGTGCCGGAACCACAGCGCTGTCAGGTAGGTGCAATTTCATGACTTATAAAGAATCGTCTTTTTTTTTTCTCTAACTGGGCGGCTGTCGCGCAGTAAAAACTCTTGAAAGTTGCCGACTTCAGCCTTCGCCTGTTTTAGCATGCAATGTACTCAATTTTTTCCAATAACAGAATTAACTTGGAGCAGATAGACACCGTCAAAGTACATGACGTCATGGCCTACTGGCGCGGAAACATTACAACGGCGTCGCCACCCGTCTGTCATTTTCATTCTTCTTTATTCTGGCTTACCCTTACACCCTTACAAAGGTAACCAACTTGGTGTTGCAGAGCGGTAATATGCAAATGCCGCTGAAATAATTTCCTATTTGGTGTCGATGTCTGAGCTGAACATAAGCCGAAAGCGAACTGTACTCGGGGACGTAGGAGATAAATCCTTCCCCGCATTCAAAAATGCAGCTCGGCTCGACTGCCACCCCGTCAACTATGCGGAGTGCAGCACCGGGTTTCTATGTCACTCCGAAAAGGGGATAACCAAGAATAATAATAAATCTGTTTAGACAGATAGACTATTCATGTCAAAACTTTGACTCGGCTAAGAAAGGTTGGTTATTGCTACAGCGAATGAATGCCAAGTTTTTCTGCTTTGAATTTCGGGCAGAAACGTAAGCATAAGTGTCACTTCACGGATTTTAGTGCGCTCGGTCGGTTTTAGGCCGTCGTGGCGCTTTAGATGATTTCGTAGGTTGCTAGGTTGAGTTTTTAGTTTAGCTAAATTACTACGTGGTCCTTCTTACCAACAAACAAGTCATTACACCTGAGCAGACGGTGTCAATTTCAATCATTTCACGGCGCGCTGCTGCGGGAATATCTGGGGGAGGGGGGGGGGTGTGCATCGCCTCCCCTCTTTCGTCGGTGCGCTTTTTATGGCTTGCTTACCATACTATTGTGGTAAAATGGTAATTTTTCTGTTACAGAAGCGGAATTTACCAATGTAGCTGAGCTCAGTAAGGCTTTCTATCTTCCTTTTAATGTTTCTGAGATGCAAGGCTTCTTGAATAACGTCGGTTCACATTGTGGTTATCAAGTAAGCTCTAAAAAAACCAATAAAAAATATACATCAGAAGTCTCAGGTCGAAAAGCTTCATAGAATATCCATCACTACATTGTCCCGGAGAGGGCGTTGTTTCGCAACGACGACCCCTTCCATCCTTTGTAGGCAGGTTCTGTGAGGTCGTTGCGGTCGAGCGCTTGCGGTTGTAGTGTCGCAGCTAATAAAGCAGTTCTCACATGATATTTTTGTTTACTTTTTATTTGTCTTGCGTTAAACGAGGCTCATAACCTCGGTAGTCTCGAACGAATAGTCACTAGCGCCTCAGGGCATACCAGATAATTTAGTGTATGATAGCTTTTGTATGGCCAGTTCCAGTTTGATTTCTCAGGAGGCGTCTGTTTCATGAGGTCAGGATGCATAAGGTTATCACGTGGGAGCAGCACATTGGTCCCTTCCTACGCTGCCATTTGTCACGAGGTCCGGCTCATAACCGACGGCTGAGCGAGCCGGAGAGGGCGCCGAAACGTCACCATGTCCAGCTCCCACGTGACGTTTTGCGTCACGACATCACGACACAGTCGCTTTCAGGGATACGAAACCAAACCTCGCCCTAGCAAAGCTAACATCTTAAATTATTTAGAACTTGAGGCTTAAGGTGCAAGGCTACCATTTAGCATATCTGGTCATGTCACCAGCCCTTAAAGTAGATGAGCTCAGGGTAGGGTCGCTATGCTCAGCTGCTGCAATGCATGCAATATGTGCGACTAGCATAAGAAGTTCATAACGGTCTACAAGCCTTTTCGAACCCGCCGCCGTTTCAATCATTGTTGGTGGGAGGAGGAGCTCAAGCAACTTTCCGACTAGCATCTGTACCCTGGCTACTCACATGGGCTCTCGCTGGCACACAAACTCGGCGGTGAAGAACTGCTTCTCGTCCGGTATGAGTTTTTTGTCGTAGGGGAACGGTGTCCATAACTTGGCCCACAGGGTGTCCAGTTTGGTTGGCTTTGCTTCAACTTCGAGCTCTGTCGAGATGTCTTCGAGCTGCGAACATCGAAAGGCGTGTTAGGGGCCGGGTTACGTAACACATACGGAGTCGTCTGCAGTCGATGGTAGCTAAAAAGGTTTCCAAGACTGCAGATTCGAGTCTTGTTCGAAGAAAATAATGTTAAGCACTTCTCCAACCTAGACAGTGACTGCTATTATAAAGAAAGCTTATCCTTCGTGGCGTCTCTCCCACTAGAGACGTCATATTAAGACAAGTGAAAACGATCGCAATAGGTAAGCGTTTGCTGCCGATAGCCACCGCGCAGTTTCAGAGACTACTCCTACCATTATTCGAAATGACGGCTCAAAGTGACGACGAGGGGAACACTGACGAAGGACAGGGGACGAGAGCTCCATCCACCCATCCGTCTATTCGATCTATTCTTTCCGTTACTTCGTCCGTCCGTTAATTTATTGATCAACTGAATGAGCAAATGAGCCGCAAATACTGGATGCCCAGTATGCATTCCTCAGCTTCGAGTTGCAGAACAATGCCGTGCGCTGCCTAATGGCCGTCCCGGAAAGGTGTTGGTTCCAGATTGAATTCTCAGATGAAGGCGCTTTTTTTACGCGCAAGCGTAAATGGCTAGGTGCACCGAGAGCCGTCGAGGGGTAGCACGGAGGAAGGAAACTAAGGAGAGGCCCTGACGTCACTCTTTGTGAAGCAAAAGTGAAGCCGGAATTTGGCGTTGCTCATGGCGATGCTCCGCCTTTTGGGCCACCCTCCTTTCTTGTTTACATCTTTCGCGAAACCACGCCGCGCTGCGCGTGGTGTCGCGCGCGCTCGCGCAACATCTGGCAGAGCACGGTGCAGGTAACACAGCGCAACAAGACACGGTGACTAACGCAAACCCTCCCACTCAGCGCCTTTGCCACGGCCCGAAACCTACCAGAGCAACACGCGTGAGCGCTCAAAACCATAACAACGGCGCCATTGTGGTCCAAAAGGCGTGGCCATACAACAAAACAAACAAAAAAGCAGGAAAAAAATGATAACCTACTACGTCATTTCCGCCACACTTTTCTCCTAGCGCGCGGAGGGGGTAGGGCCTCTCCTTAGTTTCCTTCCTCCGTGAGGGGTAGTGTAAAGGCGGGAAGGAAGCGGAAGAGGAAGGCACCTGGCCGAGGAGAAGGAAATCGCGCTCCGGGGCAAGTACGAAGGAGCGCGCGGCAAACCAAGGCCGTCGAAAGTCTAGGTGGCGTTGAGCGAAGCGGGGAAGGAGAAAATAGGCGGAGCTTCACAGAGGTGGAGGGTACGCGAAGGGCGCTGTGTTGACCTCCTCTTGCAGTTGCTGCGGGTTGTGTGCGCGCTATGGAGGTGCCGGGTTCCTCTCGTCGTCGAGTTGCCGAGCGCCGTGCGAGAAGGACGAAGCAGCAATGCATGCGACGGCAGGCCAACCACGATTCGACCGGCCCCGAAGTCGTTGCAGAGCGCCGGACACAAACTGAACAAGTGCAGGCGTGAGGAAGCGCGCCAACAGCGAGCGAAGAGACCTTCGTGCTGTCTATCGCTTCAACGTAAACTGAGCGGCACGAACACGGGACGCACAAAGGTATGAGCCATTGCAGATCGCTTTTAAGATACGGCGCCTGTGGCTGCGCTAAGTACGCAGTTGTTACCAGAGTACAAGCCCCCCCTTCCTCCCTCCCACCCGCGCTTTCTTGCCGCTTTCCTCCCTTGTGCAAGATTCGTATCACCGTCACACGCTTTCACTCGCACATGCAGCATATGGCGCGAGGGGATGATGTCATCACCCTTGGACTTTGTACGGAACATCGCGGCGACCATGACGATAGAACTGTGCCTGGATTGTCCTTATCATTGCTATCGCGGTTATATAGGAATGGCAACCCTTACGCGTAACCAGCATTCACGAAGTGAAACGTCACTGCAACTTTGTTTTCAACTGCGTAGCTTTCATTTCACCCACACACTCAAAAACATGTTTATTGCATCTGAGTGGTACTCTCGGGAGGATATCATTTCGTTTTTCATTTCATTATTGCAATTTCCTCTATGTTGGGGACTTCGACAGAACCGATTTGCAAAGCACATTACCTCCGAGATCAGGCGGCACGCTGTGCTACCTGAGGAGGCGGCCCGATCTCGGAGGTCATGCTCAATATTTCCTGTATGTGTTCCGTGAATGCTCGCAAATTGCTGCGAGCAATTTTGAAACTTTCTGCATTTCTTAGAAAGTATATACCTGTGCGAGCGTGCCATCGCTATATCTCCAGCTCAAGGTCATTTCTCACATGGACATTGATGTTCGAGTTTAGTCTTGTCTTGGCTACCTCTCGTTTTCGTTCCCGTTATCCTGTGCATCTTACCTCGCAGTGCAGGAAACGACTGTTGACAGCGCTACATGTGTACACTTTGTTCCTAACGTCCTTGCAATATTTTCTCAAGTTCGTAAACCGTAGGGCAAGTTTTTTTCTTCATTCTTTAGTGTCGCAGGAGCTATTGCCGGCGCAATAATTGGCACATTTCATAATCCTAACACGTGCGTTGCATGTATTAGTGGAGTTGTCACATCCGTACTGTGGACAGACAACGATGCCAACGTGGAGTGTAAAGAGTGCAGCTTCAAAAGCTATCATAACAAAAATAGGATTGCGCAGCTTGTTCCAAATTTGTATTTCAAAAACCTCTGCGATACTTGATGTGTTACTCACGTCTTTGAGGTCTGGCAGTGTCGGACTGTCGCCTTCGCCAACTTTCAGTGTCGGAAAAGGCACCCTTCGGCCTCTCTTCTGCGAGAGTCAAGCAACAGAGTTAGCGAAGAAGTTTCTTTCTCACATGTCAAAACTGCATAGTGGGATGTGGAAAGTGGCGCCACCTTGCCAAAAACTTAGCAGCAACTGGTGGCAATCGACTTGCATATCTAAGATAAGCAAACAGAAACGCAACACATTGTGATACACTTATCCATGCCTCCGCATTGTACAAACCTCCGCACACATTGCGCCACATCAAAATTCATATCAGACATGTATTGATGACGCTTGTCGTATGTGACGTGTGATGTCACGCAGTTACATTACGCAAAAGCCACATGATATAATACGTCTAAAATGGCTAAACGTCGAGAAAGACAAATAAAGAAGCACAATATAAAAACTCTGAAAATATGACATAGTCTTCTATGTGCCACAGTCTCACTCTCTGACGCAGAAAACTGCAGCCGAAGGTTCCGCTTCTACTCCTTAATTTGAACCGGCCACGCCAGTACAGACGAGTTTAGGTATGCCCCAGGTGACGTTCCTCTGTGCCGTTTTGTCAATCAGCCAGTAGTGACGTCGCAAGGAACGTACCTTTTTCCACGACAGGTGGCGCTACTCCGATATTCCATTTTCCTAGTTTTCTCTCTTGCAAAAGCTCTGCTCTCGCTGCGAATGACGAATTCGTTATTACAGAAGCCTAGTCTTTCCATCTCTTTCGATTTATTATTCACCTTTAGTGTCATTTTAATGGCAAAAAGAAAGAAAACTGGCCGAATATTCTACGCAGAGGCGATCACTTGGGCCTGTTGCTAAGCCTCTCGAACATTTATGGAACTTGGATGGGCGAAGAAAAAGGAAATAATGGACTCTCTCTCGCCTTCCGTTCTTAGTCACTCGCCTATCTGTACCAAAAGAATCTTTAAGACTTTACATAGAGCACACAGAACGAGACGTAAAATACGCACATTATTACTTGTTACTGTATTATTACAGTATGTTACTGTATTAATGTATTATTATTACTTTATGCTCCGCGCTCCGTCGTTGCTTAGCGTTCTTTTTCCTCTTTTTCTTGGCACGTCCTTTTCGCTAGAAATTTACAGCTACCTTTTCACTTCTACGCAAAAAACGCACAAGTGCCCTCGGTTAGGAAAAACTGACAAGCACCAGAAGTAGTGTTGTTGTTGTTCCATATCGGTCATACATTGAACGCTATATCACATGTCGTTCTGTGACTTCTAGTTAACACTTCTGACGCTTGCACTGTCCTTTGACCGCTGCTTGTAGGCTAGCTCCTGCAGGCTAGATAACGGTTTATCTATTATCTACGACCTGTGTTTGCGAGGTGTTTAAAACGGCAGACTTGTGGGCTGTAAGAATGGAGGTCACGCTAAGAAAAGTAGGTGTAGTAGGGAAGTGAGGCCTAGGTTTACAGTTTGCAAACTCAGGCCTTACATTTGAAATACGTGTCGTGCGAACGACGGAACCGCAAAGAAGACAAAGAGCGTAAGCTCGCAACTAAATCCTCGAAAAGAGCAAACGTTTTTTGTTGAACTGCAGCCTGATGCGTGTGCACCTGCCTAATGTATGGTAATGTTTTCTGTTGTTGTTGCTCCTTTGGATATTTTGCACTTTCTTGTCATATCTGGCATTAGGCCACCAACAGTCACGTGCGAAGTGACCTTACCACTTCAATACCTTATCAACCGCCTTCAGGAGTATTAAATAATCAGGGGTTTGTATATGAAAAAAAAACGACAATTCAGATGCACGTTTTCATAAAGAAATACGGCTGTCTACCGCTTCAAGGGATCCAGAGGAAGTCGTAATGTCATGACATAATGCGAGTTGCAGATCAACGCTAGTTGCAGCTCTTCAACGTCCCATACTTCACACTGCGTATACTAACTATTAACCTAACAGAACTCCTTCATTTATTACTACTGGTTTACTTATTGAGCCGACTGTCTTACTGACCTGAATTTAATTATTAACCTGAACATACAGGCAATGTTTCTCCTATGCGGATGATACAACTATAGTTACAAGTGACAGGTCCATCTATACGTTAACTAGCAAATTGACCACTGATGTCGGGAATATTCACGACTGCTCCGACGTTATTGCTTTAATAATTAACGCAAATAAAGCACTGTTTGACAGTTCGTTGTTTTCCACTCGAGTCAGAACTCTCGTTCATCTACTCCTGTCACTAATACAAAAATTCCCACAGCAGCCTTAGTACTCATCAGAGCATATTTATGGGACTTGTTCTTGACGGCCACATAAAATATTCCCCTCCCAATTCTCATATAGAACGGCGGATAGTTCTCGGTATCAGAATAATAAACACAGCACAACCGTATTTCAATTTGCCTACCTCTTTCGATTTTCCTATTTTTTCGTGCATGTGTTTGGAATAAACTTCAGTTATGAGTTAGCGCTCGTCCATGTCTTTTGTCGGCTTGCGTTTTTCAGTATGCATTTTGGCAGTTTCCTTTATCCACCATAATTAAAGCCTAGCATTCGTAGTTCTACGAGAAAAGAGACCTAAATACATTTAACTCAACCCAACGAACTACGTACGTCTTTCAAGCCGTAATAACGCTTTTGAAGCTTGACACTCAGGCAGTGGCATAAAAGGTGAAGCAAAGACGAGTACCGTCCTTTATTTTCACTTATACTTTTTTTAGTAGCTGCTGAGAGAAACCCTGTATAGAAAAGCTGACGAGGGTGCGATTTCCGGACAGCAGTATAGCCTTTGTTTTTAAAGTAATTGGCGATTTACATATCGAAGAATTGTTATAAATAACTTCAGACGGTGGCGCTCCTCACGGTTCCAGAAATGCTTTATTTTCAAGTATGTTGTGTTTAAAGTTTGGCTTCCGCGCGGTCATGCTTGACGCGGCAGTTCCTTCGGCTAGCCTGGACGCACCTTTAGAGGCAGTGAGACTATGAATCATCAACAGCCTTGCGTACCTTGATGGGCATGCGAAGGTGCAGCTTCTCTGCGTAATTTATAAGCACCTCCCATGGAGCGTGGACCTTGAGGAAGTTGGTCTTGCCGTCACGGGATGCCTGCATAGAGCAACGCAAAAACGAATCAAGCATGCGCTTTCTAGTGCATTTTATTGCGATAGCAATTATACGGACACTCCAAGCGAATTTTACCGTCACCGGCGCCGTGGTCGTCGCCGTGAGGTTACATATACAGTGTGTCCCACATACCTTAAACCAAGAACTTAAATGTGAAAGGCGCGTCGGAAGCGAGTGGAATCGAATGCACACTCTTCGCAATAGCCTATAGTAACTCAGACAATTTTTGGTTTCCCCATAGCTCACTAAATTATTAAGTTTTGTAACCCAACTTTTTAATTATTCGCTGAGCACTCCAAGTGTGATACGTAGATTTGTAGAGCACTTTCCGAAACCACCGATAGAGTCGTTTCCTTTACGATACGTCTCACGTAGTCCTTTTGCCGGGTTGCAAAGAAAGACCGCGAAATATGAAAAAAAACCGCGTGATGGAGCGCTTGCGCTATGATATCGTGCTGCTCTCAAGCGTGATTTCGGTGAACAAGGTCTGCTCCAGTCGGATGACGGCGAAAATGCATGCTGCTGTCCGAGTGCTACCCATGAGATAAAGGACGCCCTGCCGCTTCCTCGTCGCCAGTCACGATTTCAACGAGCTGAGGATATCTAACGTACACCTAAATCTCGGTGCAGGGAATTTTTTCGGATTGTGCTGATATCGGAATGTGGCCGCCGTGGTCGGCAAATAGTGTCGGTGACTCCTGCTCAGGTGCGGAGCCCCAAGGACACTGAGCTCTCACAATCTGCACATCCAAGTTTCCATGGGAGGTTAAGCGTTATTATATTTTACGCTGGTCCCGTGCCCAAATTTTAGGATCCACACAAGGAACACGCCTTTGCATTCATGGATCCGATTTGAAGTCGAAAGAATTGAAACTATAAACGTTATAGTTTTCTCAAATTGGTACTATTTGCTTTCGTGACAGATCATCATCGCAACGAATAGCCTAATTTATGCCCACTGCATGACGATGACTGCTCCCAACCATCTCCAATTATGCATGTCGTTTTCCTAATTTAATTGCGCTAACTAGCATTTTGCCATGGTCGTATATTACTTTGGACGTTATCAAATTCCGCGATACCGCCGCATTACATTGTAGTTTGTTTTCTACTCGGAAACAGAGTGGGTTCGCCGCCGAGGAGTGGCCCAAAATGCAAACATGGCGGAATCTGACAATGTCTGGTATATGCAGAAAGAATTGACGTTTGTTATTGGACCCAACTGCCCAGGCCTTAACTAGTTGGTCTCATTCAAGAATTTGCTGGGTGATGTCGACCATAGATTTCTAGAGCTCCGGATTAGCACCACATCGGGGAGCGATCCACTATTCCAAGGAGTTTGGTTGAAGGGTGGCGGGTCTCTTGTTGATATATTGTGTTTGCATGTGTTGCATCTCTGGTCATTCTCAGAAAGTGTGTACGATATTGGGTTATGTTTTACGTTTCGAGCACTTGGGTATACCTTGCAGTCTATAGAAATAGAGCTTATAGTCTTCTGTGAAGTGTGTACTGATTTTTGCTATCCTTATGATCAGCGCCTCTGGACTGTGTTTCCCTTCACTTCTCTTGACATAAATTCGGTTGCTCTAAAAGATTACCGATTATCGTCTCTAGTCACTGGCGAATCAGAAAGCGTACCGCGGCATTCTCGAGTTCCAGCTCGAGTCTTTCTTTGAGCAGGTTCTTTTCGAAAGTGGCACGACGGTTTTCCAGCACGCGGTCATCGAGCTTCTCATAGGCGAGCACGAAATCGATGCGTCGCTTGCCGTCACGGAAGTATAGGGTGCTCAATGGATCGTCCTTATTCGTCGCGACCGTAGCTGCGACTTCGGCTGCGGCTTCAGACTTTGACTTGGCGGAAGCTGGGGTGAAGGCACCGGTTCCATGTGTCGAGCTCTGGAGAACAAGTTAGAATTGATTGTGATGCACGAGGAAATATCTATAACTCGACGTCACTTGGCTAATTCACTGAATAACTGATTGCTTCACTGGTTGGGTTGATTGATCATGTCTGGCACAGCGTAGGGGCTATCGAGGGACGCAGCAGGGGTCGGCTGCTGAAATATGAACCCTCTCTAAATTTTTATGTTTATTTACACTTATTCGGACGATTATCATCATCAGCAGCAGCAGCCCATTTTATGTCCACTGCAAGATGAAGGCCTCTCCCTGCGATCTCCAATTTCCGCGGTCCTGTGCCAAGGGATTCCAACTAGCACCTGCAAATTTCTTAATTTCATCACCCCACGTAGTCTTCTGCCGTCTTCGACTGCGCTTCCCTTCTCTTGCCACCCATTCTGTGACCCTAATGGTCCACCAGTTATCTAACCTACGCATCACATGACCTGCCCAGCTCCATTTCTTTCTCTTAGTGTCAATTAGGATCTCGGGGCTATCCCCGTTTGTTCTCTGATCCACACCGCTCTCTTCCTGTCTCTTAAGATTACGCCTAACATTCTTCGTTCCATCGCACTTTGCGCGGTTCTTAACTTGTTCTCGAGCTTCTTTGTCAGTCTCCAAGTTTCTGCCCCCTATGTTAGCACCGGTAGGATGCAGTGATTATACACCTTCCTTTTCTACGATAATGGTAAGCTTCGAGTGAGGAGCTGACAATGTCTGCCGTATGCGCTCCAACCCATTGTTATTCTTTGGTGAATTACATTCTCATGATCAGGGTGCGCTGTGACTAATTGACTTAAACGTACTCCTTACAGAGGCTGACTGGCGATCGTGAACTTGTTCCCTTGCCCGCCTATTCATTATAATCTTTGTCTTGCGCATACTAATCTTCAACCACACTCTTAAACTGTCTATGTTAAGGTCCTCAATCATTTATTGTAAGTCGTCTGCAGTGTTGCTCAATAGAACAATGCCATCTGTACACTGAAGGTTTCTAAGATATTCCCCGTACATCCTTAGTACTAAGCCTTCCCAGTTCAATAGCTTGAATACTTCTTCCAAGCACGCAGTGAATAGCATTGGAGAGGTTGTGCCTCCTTGTCTGACCCCTTTCATTAAAGGTATCTTCCTACTTTTCTTGTGGAGAATTAAAGTAGCTGTGGAATCTCTGTAGATATTTGCTAAGATATTTACGTAAGCCTCTTGTACTCCATGATTATGTTGTGCCTCTATGACTGCTGGTATTTCTACTGAATCAAATGCCTTTTCATAATCTATGCAAGCCATATAGAGAGGTTGATTGTACTCTGCAGACTTAGGGATTACCAAATGGATAACATGGATGTGATCCATTGTAGAGCATCCCTTCCTGAAGCCTGTCTTGGTTGAATGAAGTCACGTGTTGCCCTTATTCTACTTGAAATGATCTTGGTGAATATTTTAAACAATACTAAAAGTAAGCTAATGGGCCTATAATTTTTCAGTACTCTAATGTCTCCCTTTTAATGGATTAGTATAATGTTGGCATTCTTCCATTTCTCTGGAACCCGTGAAGTTGTGAGACATTTCGTTTAAAAAGCCGCAAGCTTTTCAAGCATGATATCTTAACTGAATTATGACATTTTACGTGCCAAAACCACGATCTGACTGTGAGACACGTCGTAGTGGGGGATTCCGGATATTTACACCACCTGGGGTTCTTTAACGTGCACGTACTACATATAAGTACACGGGTGTTTTCGCATTTCGCCCCCGTCGAAATGCCACCGCCGTGGCCGGGACTCGATCCCGCGACCTCGGGTTTAGCAGCCCAGCACCATCGCTACTAAGCAACCACGGCGCGTACAAGCTTGATATCTCCTCCATATATGATAATAGACTGTTATTCCATCTTCTCCTGCCGCTTTCTTCGTTTCATGTCTTGCAAGGCCCTTCTAACTTCACCGCTAGTTATAGAATGAGCCTCTAATTTGTTCATTACTACTTCGAATGGAGGTATCGTGGCTGCTCTGGGTTTTCTACAGGTCAGTATAGAATTATTCCGCTGCTTTTACTCTATCGTCGAAATTGCTGGTGATATTACCATGCTTATCTTTCAGTGCATACATCTTGACTTCTCCTACACCAAGTTTTCTTCTCACTTATTTCATGCTGCGTCCATATTTTACTGCTTCCGCAGTCTTTCTTACGTTATAATTTCGAATATCCCTTCTTTTCTCTTTCTTGGTCAGTTTTGAGGATTCGGCGAATTCTGTCTGATCGCTTGAATCAGACACTTTATTTCTTTGCGTGTCTTTATTAGGTCCTTTGTTACTTGGGAGAGCTTGCCTGCTGCTTGCCTTGGTGCCTTGCCTCCCACTTCAATTGCTGCCTCTGAAGCTAGCCTAGTTACGGTTTCATTTGCTACCTATTATGTCATCTTCATCTTAAGGTTGCATAATTGCTTGCAAGTAATAGCCTGAGTTTGTATGCTTTTACCCTTACTGCCTCTAGGTTGGCCTGTTTCTTCTTGATCAGTTTTACCCTTTCTTTCTTCAAATTCGTGTGAATCAGAGACCTCACTAACCTATGGTCACTGCACTTTACCGTACCTAACACTTCTACCCACCATACGCTACCCCTTACCATTTACCCAGCCTACCTAAGAAATGCAAACAACCAGCCTTAGCTGAAAATTACGATAAGATTTCTTGCAAATATGGCAACTCGTATTTAAAAAGCCCTGTACACAGCTCCAGTATTTTTATATACCGGCGAATATATGTCATCTGACATGGTCCTGCTACTGTATTTATATCGAAATGGATTGTCGACAATGGCCGTTCGTCACGCAGGCCTGGACGTGAGAGTCAATCAGTCAGTCAGTCAATCAGTGAATCAGGCGGTGAATCGTTGACCAATCGATCAAGTCCTCGCCGCAGATCTCAACACAGAGCTCGCCAGATGCGATATCTTTGATGACAATACAAGTGGCATTAGGAAACGATCACGACTTTTCCCATCGGAACTGTCGGAAGTGCTCTCTTCTTGTTGGCAGTCAGCCCGATTCGCTAGTGGTATAGGGTTTCGTCCTTACCTGGCTGTGCTTGGGCAAAGTGCGGTGACTAAGAAACTCACCTGCCCTGCATTTCTCGCGGGGTTATCAGCCACGCTGGGGGCAAGGTCTGAGGCAGACGTGCCTGCGTGGTTATTCGTCTGCTTGACTGGAAAGAAAGAGGCACGCCATATCACACCGATTGTTTCGTACCATCGCAAGGATACAAGCGGTTTAAGCAATTAAAGTAAAGCGCAGGAAGTTCTCAGTAGCACATTCCAATGCTATCCAGTTATGTGTATAGTAAGTAATTCGTAGTAGTTTGGGCTCCAGTGTAATGAGTGCTCTCAAATACGAACATACATTTTGAAGCGAAGTTGCCTATGCGTACCTCCTCGGTGTTTGGCCTCTCGTCCTGGTCGTCGCCTGTCATGCCGTGTAGGAGCTGTCGCTCAACAAACAAACAAAAAAAAATTACGCATCCGATGGTGAACTTCGAACCCCTTCAACAGCGCAGCAACCTGAAGCGTTACGTATTTCATTAACCATTTTTCTTTCATACCTTTATTGCGGGCATACTTGCAAGTAAAAACACACAGGTCGCAGGCATAAGAAAATTATGCACAAATAACGCACATTTTGTAACCTATGTGAAGTGGAGCTTTCGTAAAGTGGCTCATAAAATGTCATAAAACCGTTAGTTTTGTGTAACACACGTTGCGTAGCGACTGCGTGCCTGCTTGGCAAATCTTTGCTTGCTGAATGATATTAATTATGCAATTACAACGTGTCCTCTGACTTCATTAATTAATCATTGATTAGCAAATTTCGGTTATTGCCCAAATGCTAATGGTGAAAAAAGGCTTAGAATTGGAAATAAATATTTTTCTTTTGTTCGATCTAATCATTGCATAATCAGTGTACACGACACATTATACGAGCAGCTTTGACCGATTTCCTGATGTCGCGTGACAGACAAGCGAAGTGGGAGCGGCCCGAAAACTTTTGACCTATCGTGGAGGGCTGACTGCATAAATGGAACAGAAAGGTTTGGAACAGCCTTACGTCATAGCGCACCATAATTTAGAAGCTCTCCTGTTCATTAACTTGAGAATGGCATTACATTCATTATACAAAAAACTGTAAACAATCCTTTTTTTACCTGACCAATGTTACACTTCCCAAGCAAACGTTGCACTTCATGTTTAGATTCGAGACTCAATATTCGATTCGATGTGCGAAGGTTCCTTTTCCGAAATATTCTGACTTGATACGAATCGGGCATTTTAGTAATCGATCGCCCTCTGCCTAAATTTGCCTTAGGATATGTTAGTCCTGGGTTCAGCAGCGCAGCGTTCCGTCTTTCTAGACGGAAACTAAAGAGGGCTGCACACGACACGGAGCTAAGCATCTCAGCGAGCTTAAGAGACGCCGCTACCGCGATCACGCTCCGCAGTCGGGGTTGGTATTCCAGCACCGTACTCGCATTGCGTAAGACGTACCAGTGGGCGTATTCGCGTTACTCGCAGGTCGCTTCCCTGGACGGGAGGAAACGCGCAAGTCATCGTCCATGGTACACTCTTGTTCTCGAGTACGGCCTATGCCACTTATCCACTACCGGAAACTGCCGAAGAAGAAGCGGGCTACATAGAAAAAAAAATGAATGTTGAATAACTATAGGGTCGATATTAGTATAATACTAGAAATTGGTATTGTTAGCACCAAAAAACGTAACATATAATTTATGATATGCCAAGTTTGATACCTAGACATTCAGATTTAAGCGCGATAACCTTAACACACAGCCTGTTGTGTTGTTGTTGTGCAGTTGATTTTGTTTCTAGTTTCGGTTTCGTTGTTACGTCATACATTACGTCATAGTGGCAATAAAAAATTGGAGGACGCTTAAGTGGAACGCGATAGCGTTATCGCACCCCGTTCGCACCGCCTACTCAAACGCGCTACGCCAGCCAACCGTCGCGATCGGCACAGATAGCCGGGCCCCGACGCGCCATGAAGGCGGACGCGGTCATGGGGCGAGTGGCACTCCACATGTCGGGGCAGCGCCGTACATTGCGAGGAGGGGGTCTTATGTGTTTTCCGCAAGATGGCTCTGCATGTGCGCAGAGCGCAGAAGAAATGTAGCGGAAACGTACTTCGCTACTCGTGAAACTGCGACTTCTGTAAGTTACATGGTCATAATTACCGATATACACCGCAGTATAACTTTCTACGACACGTTTCTAAGGCAACACCGCATTCACTAGAGGCGATTTTGTCCCGTTTTGAAGGAACGAACTCGTGGCTGAGTGCAATTCCTTTTTAAGTGCTTTCGGGATACGCTACCTGCCATGCGCGGAAACAGAGGGAGTGCCTGTCGATCTGTTAATGCTTCTGTGCATGCACAGTGTGTGGCGAACGCGTATGGATACTAGACATGAGCGCATTGTTCAGGCCCCAGCACATGAATACTTCATTGATAGTGTGTTATATATATGCGAATTTTTCTGTGCACAGAGTGATCCTCCTGATTGGCTAAGTGCTTTGGACAAAGTGACTAGCCTACATCGTTCTTATTCCACCACACCACACTGATCCGGCACACCCGCCGTGGTTGCTCAGTGGCTATGGTGTTGGGCTGCTGAGCACGAGGTCGCGGGATCGAATCCCGGCCACGGCGGCCGCATTTCGATGGGGGCGAAATGCGAAAACACCCGTGTGCTTAGATTTAGGTGCACGTTAAAGAACCCCAGGTGGTCAAAATTTCCGGAGTCCTCCGCTACGGCGTGCCTCATAATCAGAAAGTGGTTTTGGCACGTAAAACCCCATAATTGAATTGATCCGGCATTGACTAGTTGTTTTCTATGGCCATGTAATAGTCACATTGCATTTTCTTTTGCCAAGCCGGTAATAAAAAAAAACTCGTGGCTGAGTGGTAGCGTCTCCGTTTCACACTCCGGAGACCCTGGTTCGATTCCCACCAGCCCATCATGCAAGATGTTTTTTATTTATGAAGCGCCTTCTGGTATTTATCGCTCACGGCCAACGCCGCTGACGCCGACACCGACGCCGACGACACCGGCTTTTCTGCGACACGAGCTCCTCAACGCTGTCGCGTTAAAAGGCTGGTGCTCACAAGGAGCACACAGAGAAGTGCGAGATATGATCGCAGACGATTGAAGCCGTGGCTGTTCTTCTGGGACGGAGGGCCCCCGAGTGTGGCTCGGTGCGTCTGGCCACCTGACTCAGCTACCCCGCACCTTACGATACCACATATTGGCGACGAGCTAGGCCTTACGATGAGTTTCGCGGGACTTACGCCTCCGCCTGCATTTCTGGGAACCCCCGGTCAGCCACCCATACCATGGAAGCAGTGGAAGAAACTATTTTCTACCTACTTGGAAGCGTCGGATGCCACCGAGTTTGCTGCGTCTCGGCGGAGAGCCATATTTCTCCATTCCCTTGGCGTCCATTCCCTTGGCGTCCGCAACGCGTCGACGAACGCTGCTACTACTCTGTCTGTTACTACTCCCACGGTGCCAGTCCCAGATCAGCATACTACTTCTACAAGGTCAGTTACAGCGTCGGAAGATGCGTTTCAAGACGCGCTGTGCATTTGTGACCACCTGTTCTCAACCACGACGAATGTGCTTGTCGAACGACGCCGCTTAAAACACAGGATACAAAATCCTGGTGAGCCTACGGATGTCTACATTGCTGATTTACGCGAACTAGCAAAGAACTGCGAGTTCGAGGGATCCTCTTACATATCTGTCCGCGTCCAACTCATTTCTGGTATCGCATCGGACAGGCTTCGTGAGCGTTTCCTTTTCGAAGGCGCAACGCTGACCTTGGACAGGGCAGTTACAATAGCAGAGCATTACGAAGCAACTTGGAAGAGCCTTCGAGAGTTCGGCGCAGCGGAGGAGGTGAAGTACGTACGACATTCAGGCGCTACCGCGTCGAAGTCGCGTGACGGTCGCCGTAAAGAGTTCATGTCCTCGCCGCAGAAGTGTCAACAGACGCAGCCGGCGTGTGCAAAGGTTACGAATCAGCGTCGTTGCTACCGCTGCGGGTCTACTCGACATTTGGCAAATTCGCCGAATTGCAAGGCTAAACATAAGAAATGCTCTAGATGCGGAAAAGTAGGCCACTTTCGGGTTATGTGCCGCACTTCGGAATTTAAAGAGAGCGTGAGGGAAGTGCTTGAGGACGCCGAGCAACGCGTAACAGAAGTGCAAGCGGACGCCGAGCAACGTGTGACGCTGCTACATGTCCCCACCGGCGTTTCGCGCCTCAGCATTTCCATTGAACTGCAAGTTGAAGGCGTTCCTATTAACTTTTTAGTAGATACAGGGTCGTCAGTATCCATAATAACGGAGGACATTTACATGAAGCATTTTGAAAGTATGAAGGCGTTGCTACCACCTGCTGTTACTTTATTGGATTGCTCTAACAGGAAGATCACGGTGAAGGGCTGTTTTCCCGCTACCGTTGCTTACAAGCAACGCACTTTCCCTGTTCTCTTGTATGTTGTACAGCAAGGAACCGCACTACTTGGATTGGACGCCATCAGCAGCCTGGACTTGCATATACATGGGGCTGAGTTGAAATGCCTGCACATGAAAAGTGTTGCTTCCGACCTTCTACCTCTGGAATTTCGCGAGAAATTCAGCCACTTGTTCTCAGATGAGACAGGACTAGTAAAAGGCTTTGCTTATCACATCAACCGCAAGCTGGATGTGACTCCAGTGGCCGCTAAGCTACGTCGACTTCCTCTGGCCCTTCGGGAACAAGTTTCTGCGGAAGTACAGCGGCTTGAGCAAGCAGGTATAATCGAGAAAGTGGATGCTTCTGAATGGATTTCTCCGGTGGGAGTGGTCCGAAAGAAGAACGGCAGTATTCGGCTTTGTGTGGACCTTCGTGAAGCCAACAAAGCTGTCATCGTTGACGGATTTCCTCTTCCACATGGTGACGACCTACTACATCAACTAGCAGGGGCAACACACTTTTCAAAAATTGACTTGGTATCAGCCTACCATCAACTGGAATTAACACCTGAAAGCCGCGATCTGACGATATTCATTACGCACGATGATCTTTTTCGGTTCCGTCGAGTGTGTTTCGGCCTCGCCTCACCACCAGCCGCTTTTCAGAAGATGTCTTCAATCCTGAGAGGCTGCAGGGGCGAACTTTGCTACATAGACGATATCATCGTCCACGGTAAATCTGCAGCTGAGCACTCTGCGAACCTTCATGATGTTCTTCAGTGCATCTCAGCGGCTGGCCTGTGGCTTAACGAAAAGTGCATGTTCAATGTGCAAGAACTGACATTCTTGGGACACGTCAGCCACAACGGCTTGTCACCCTTGAAATCGAAGGTTGAAGCTATTGTTCATGCCCCAGCGCCCACGAACACCACAGAGCTACGTTCGTTCCTTGGACTTGTCAGCTACTATGCCAAGTTCGTTCCTCACTTTGCTGACGTCGTAGAGCCTCTTCGCCAGTTACTTCGTGAAGGAGCTTCTTTTTCCTGGGACGACAAAGCTGCTCAAAGCTTCCGTGCGGTGAAGCAACTACTCCCAACAGGCAAGGCCGTGCAGATGTACCCCTCGTTACTTACGGTAGTGACTACAGAAGCGTCCGACTACGGTCTGGGAGCAGTGCTACAACAGAGGTACCGAAATGAACTCCGCACCGTTGCATTCGCGTCTCGAACGCTGTCGCAAGCGGAGCGCAAGTACTCGGTAGGAGAAAAGGAGGCACTCGCATGCGTATGGGCGTGCGAACACTGGCACGTTTTTCTTTGGGGAAGGAAGTTCGAGCTGTGGAACTGACCATCAAGCTCTGGTTACTCTCCTCTAATCCCGGGGCACAGGCCGCCGGTCTACCCGTATTGCAATATGGTCGGCACGTCTACTGTACTACAATTTTGATGTACTATATCACCGTGGAAGTGATAACAAGGTGGCGGATGCTCTATCACGAACGTGCGTACGTCAAACGTAGAAGAACAAGAGGAAGAAGTTGTGTCGCTTGTTTCCACCTGCATCACAAAGGCACAACTTCAGGAAGCTGTTCAATCCGACTTGCTGCTACAGCAGGTGATGACTTACGTCACAACTAGGTGGCCGGCAAAATGCAGTCTTCAGTCTGAGTTGCGGCCCTTTTTCTACGTGCGGGATGAGATGGCAGTTATGGACAGCCTTCTATTGCGGGATGAGCGCCTGGTCATACCAGTTGCATTGACATCAACGCTCGTGGAGTCGGCGCGTGAAAGTCACCAAGGAATTTTGCGCACTAAGCAGAGGCTTCGCACGCAGTATTGGTGGCCAGGAATCGACAAACAAGTAGAGTAGGCAATCTCGTCTTGCAGTGTCTGCCAAGCGGCAGATAAGTCAGCGAAGCCCGCAGTAGCACCACTGGAACCCATTCCGCTACCTGAGCGTGCTTGGCAGAAACTAGCGCTGGACATTGTCGGTCCTTTTACAAGAGCTAAGGAGAGCTGCAAGTTTGCAATAACGTATATTGACCTTTATTCCAAGTGGCCCGAGGTATCCTTTGTCTTAAGTGTGACAACTAATGCTGTAATCGGATTCTTGACAGCAGTGTTCAGCAGAGAGGGGTACCCAGACGAGATATTAACAGATCATGGACCGCAACTGGTGTACCCTGTTCGAGGATTTTCTCCGAAATTGCGGAATTAAGCACTCCTGTTCATCGATTTATCATCCTCAAAGTAACGGACAGGTGGAACGTTTGAACAGGGTCTTGAAAGACTACGTGCAGCTTGCAGTTTTGGAACATCGGCCTATTGAGAGAGCAGTATTGGAGTACCTGGCTGTTTATCGCAGTACACCACATGCAACAACGGGCGTTCCACCAGCTGTACTCTTGCATGGACGCGCTCCACGCACCATGTTGGACATAGTGGGCTTATCCCCAGGCCCAGGTTTCTTTTACAAGCCGGCACCAGAAATTGCCCAATTACGGAAGAGGGTGAGAGATAAATAAATGAGCAGCAAGGAGTATACAGATCGAAAAAGATGAGCGAAAGTGCCGACGTTCCGTACGGGTGACGGCGTGAGGGTGAAAGGTCCTCATGTTTCGAGGAAAGGCGCTTTGTCCTACAGCGAACCCTTGAAGATAGTGGGTAAAAGCGGAAATAGTGCTTTCACCCTGGAAGACAACAACACATGGAATGGCGAGAGGCCGTCTAAGGTGCCGTACATGGGTCGTCAAGGAGGCTCACCGTTGACAACAGCTGCTCCTGTGGCTGGCGACTGGTATGCCAGTTTTCCTGTTGTTCCCGAGCCTCAAACTATGCCAGCTGAGCACCCTGGCCTTCTCGACACCACGGAACGAACAGAAGCAGAGAACGAGCAAAGAGGAGAGGAGCATCAACTATAGTCCCCATCGACATCCAG
This sequence comes from Dermacentor andersoni, assembly GCF_023375885.2. Taxonomy (NCBI): domain Eukaryota; kingdom Metazoa; phylum Arthropoda; class Arachnida; order Ixodida; family Ixodidae; genus Dermacentor; species Dermacentor andersoni. The sequence continues at coordinate 54,713,423 of NC_092823.1, forward strand.
AGGTGCTACAGCACCGTCGGAACGCAGAACTAGAATCCGCCGACCTCCAGCATAGCTGAGTGACTTTGTGACCTCTTAGACTGTCTATGTGAAGTGTTCAAGTTTGTTTCCTCTGTTTCTTTTCTCGTTTAAGGGAAGGTGTATGTTGTGTTGTTGTTGTGCAGTTGGTTTCGTTTCTAGTTTCGATTTCGTTGTTACATTATACATGACGTCATTGTGGCAATAGAAAGGCTGGTGCTGTCAAGGAGCACAAAGAGAGAGAAGTGAGGGATTTGATCGCAGACGATTGGAGTCGGGGTTGTTCTTCTGGGATGGAGGGCCCTTCAGTGTGCCTTGGTGCGTCTGGCCACCTGGCCCAGCTACCCTGCACCTTACGATACAACACAGCCTATCGTTTATTTAGGTTTGAGACACTTTAACAAAGCAATTACTGATTAACCACACACCAATGAACTTTCACTATAACAACATTGCATTCTTTCTGGTACATGTATATTCTCCGTGGTCAGAAAATAAAAGTGAAAAAGCTTTTGCTAACTTTTCTTGATGTGGAACGGTGTTTGGGCTTACTGGCGTTAAGGAGGACTGTGTAATTTACAGAACGGTAGAGAGGCAAGCTTCATGCTGTGCACTATATTCTGCCACTTCTGCGCAGGTGAAGAACAGAAGAGGTGGGATGCTGATTGATAACTATTTTGGTACGATGAACGCTGGTCGTCAATACAGCTGCGTACTTGAAGCCTTGAGTCCCACGTCATGCAAAGGTTATATCATTGCCCGTACTGCTTTCGTAGTACATCTCGGGTTGACCCCAAAAGCTCGAAAAACAAAAGTCCTACGGAAGTGGTCCTAGAGTTGGTGGCTGCCAGAAAAGAGGCTGAAGCCCGTCTGCCTGTAGGTTGGGCAGACGCGAAATAGGTGCTGACGGTGTGGTTGCTCCCAGTGAGCACTTGTGAAGCTCCGTATGACATGAGCAACTAGAGAGTTTGTACTGAAGTCTTTAAAAAAAAAAACAACTAACTAGAGCAGAAGTTGGGCATACTATAGTACGAAGGTTCACAAAAGACAAAGAAGGCTGATGATATTGGCCCTCCAATCTAAACTTGGTTTCTTGGCTTATTCTTGCAGTGAGGTACATGTCATAGTGGACAATGATTATCGTTATCATCTTCATATTCATTATTGTCATCGCTAAACTGTAGCCAATTGATGTGGCCGCCTAGCAAGGCATACTTGCGTGTGAATGAAGTGGCCGACATCCTAGCGCGAGTGCCTGTTAGCGACGCCTGTCTTCCTCCAAGTGTCTCACCAAGCCCTTATATATTCTACTATATTGCCTCGGAAGAATGGTACAGTGCCTTTCAACTGGGGCCGTTAGCAATCTCGCACATATGCTCTGGCGATGCCCCTCGTTACAGGGACCCAATCACATCACGGAAAAGAATATAGCTCTGCCATCCTGAGCTCAGAACTTTCAAGTCAAACTTGGGCTGTCCAGAGAGCCCACAATGCGGCGGTTAGGCTCGGCCTACCAGTTCCCACGTGGGAGTGGTCTGTCCGTCTGTCCGTCTTTCCGTCCGTCCGTCCGTCCGTCCGTCCGTCCGTCTGTCCGTCTGTCCGTCCGTCCGTCCGTCCGTCCGTCTGTCTGTCTGTCTGTCTGTCCGTCTGTCTGTCTGTCTGTCTGTCTGTCTGTCTGTCTGTCTGTCTGTCTGTCTGTCTGTCTGTCTGTCTGTCTGTCTGTCTGTCTGTCCGTCTTGTCCGTCTTGTCCGTCTTGTCTGTCTTGTCTGTCTGTCCGTCTGTCTGTCTGTCTGTCGGAACCCACAATGACCAATTTCTTTGATGATTGCACGGCTGATTTCTAGGACACATAACATATTGGTACGAGTGCTGACGTAATCGCGTTGCCGCATATATTCTCTAAGTTTTTCGTTCTGATTCAAGATAATAAAGAGCGTTGTTCGCAATTGGCATAAGCTGCCGATCTGTTCACTACGCAGTACTTTGTTCCGGAGCATCTCAAAAACATGTTGCTGTTTTTTTTATTACCATTCAGACGTTCGTGTTAATAATGCACCATACTGTAATCCTGAGGTAGGCGCAAGCCTGCCTCGTGCATTAAACGTAGAAGTGCCTCGCGAAGCTGATCGAACACGAGGGACCACAGTGTCTTCAGGCTGGTCTGTCCGTATCCCGGCGTCTCTACCTGTTGTCGCTGAACATGTCGTCGAAATGCTTGTTCAGCAATTGAGGAACTTACCGAGGCAGTTTTCTAAATTAGATTCTTGGTACACGGTTTTATTTTCTATTATTTTGGTTCTTCCCCAAGTGTTACTGCTGCTCGAGCGGCAGAAAGCTGAGAAAGTTTGTTTGCGCCATCCTCGCTCGTTCTGGGTCCTTGTATCGCATGCCTGTCTTTTCATTTCATGTTCCTTTTGCTTCCTATGGAGAACTACTTTTTTTTTCTAATTCCATCAGGCCCTTGGCTGATCTCCCATAGTTGGTATGCGCCTTCAGTAATGTTCGAATCTATGTGAAGCGGGCTCTCATTAACCTTACAAAATTAAGCGCACTCGACGACTCTCTCTATCGTCTTCCTCTGCACCATGTTTATTTTTTTGTGCCATTTTATTATGATGCACTACAAAGCTCAATGCTGCAATGAAAGCAGCTTCCGGTGCACATGCTCAACGTCAGGCGTCGATGCAGCGATGTGACTAGGACGAAGGCGGCGAGGAAAATGGCGAGGAGGGGCGCAAGCAAAGAAAAATAGCATGCGATCAACAGTGGTAACGCGGACTACATTTCTCCCGGTTCAAACCCTGCGCCTCTGGCTCTGGGTGCCAAAATGATAAAGGCTTCACCTGGGTTGTTTTATTGCTTTATTCTTTATACTGCTCAAACTGATACCAAGTGAAATAGTAAAGGCTTTCTCTAACACCAAAGCGAGAAACAGTACGTCGAAATATTGTTGACCAGCTGGTTGCAGGTAAATGTATGGTCAAAAAGTCGTGTTTGGTACTTGCCTTGATAATGTGTAACGTTTAATTGACCCTCTATGCAGATAAAAGGAAAGTGCCCGCCTAAACAAAGGGAAATAATCGTGCTGACGAGAATATGACCACCACATGCGCTAAGAGAAGACCGACGAACCCTTCGCGTTTTGTCGCCAAAGCATCTGCTGCTTCTCATGTTCGACATTTTTACCAATACCACTGTTGAGCAGGTACATAAATAAAGGTTAATAGAAAGACACAGAGTAAAACTTTAATTTGTGTAGTTTTTGGAGATTTCTTCATTAGGTCCCACCAATATAATCCCACCATTTATCCCACCAATATAATCGCTATTTCTTCATTTTTCTACGCTTGGGTTATTCGGCAAGGCGGCAGCAGCTACCACAGTCAGCAACGTATAGTGCTTCATGCGTGCTTGAATTGGAGAATCGCATTTGAGTCAAGATCTGCATACGTTTCTCCTAATGACGTCGAATAAGTTCATGCTTCCCGTGCTTATTCGCCAGGGGTCACTGCAAGTCATGACCAGAAATATTCTATGCGTATATGGGCACACTAAACAGCCACCGTTCGTGTAAGAAGATAGATGTCTTGAAGATATAGTTTTAAGCGCAACCGTATTTGAAAGGAGTTGACTCTCTTTATTTCGACGTCGAAACACGATGAAGTAGTAAAGCTATTACGGTAGAAAACCGCGATGTACGATCACTTAATGTTACTATGTGTGCTCACTTTCTTCTTAGGGAAGAATGAAATGCGCGACGCAGACAAGGACGAGAATTCAAGAGAGGCGGACTAGCGCTCATCCGTGTCCCTTGAACTCTCGTCATTGTCTTCTGCGTTACGGATTTTATTCTTCCCTAAGAAGAATGTGAGCACACATAGTAACATTAAGTGATCGTTCATCGCGGTTTTCTACTAGAATAGCTTTACTACTTCATCGTGTTTCGACGTCGAAATAAAGAGAGTCAACTCCTTTCAAATACGGTTGCGCTTAAAACTATATCTTCAAGACATCTATCTTCTTACGCGAACGGTGGCTGTTTAGTGTGCCCATATACGCATAGAATATTTCTGGCCATGACTTGCAGTGACTTGCAGTGACTGAGTGTTAATAACCCACTCACCTAGCAGCAATATATATTGAATCGCGTTTTTCTATTCCTGATCCGTACTTTAACACCAAATTTGGCGTTTGGTTCTTCAACAGTAAAGCCTCCTGCTGAATATTCCGTGCTCCTGTAACGTTTTGGAGAAATTGTGACTCTAAAATGAAAGCAAAGAAAAAAGACGAAAATCTCTACAGTACTATACCGAAGAAAGAAACGTAAACGAACTCCATGACAACCTATATGCTTGCACGCACAACAACTTGAAGTACGAGAGATTCAGGACAGGTGTCCCTACATTCGCAAAAATAATCAACAGGCACTAAAACCCACGTCGAGGTGGAGGTGGCAGTTCTGTGGTGCGCAGGGTCGGTCAAACTGTGCCACCATCCGTCGACGTGCCGTCGCGGCCGTCGGTCACCCCGACAGGAGCGCCTCCTGTCGGCACCGCCGCGTGATCGGCAACAAAGGACGGCAGGACGGCGCAGCTCTTCTTCCGGTAGTCACTCACTTCCTGGAAGGCCATAACGAACAGTTCCACTTACAGGCACATTCAGGCTGCTAGCTTGCGCTGCCTATAGCTTGTAAAATGCTTCGCAAGCTTTTCGCGGATTTGAAATGCGTTAGCGCTGTTAAGTGTAGACAGGACGCAAATTCAAATCGTTGACGCCGTTGAGTTTCTTGCAAAAAATTAGTAGGGGAAATCCTGGCGTTGTGATCGTTCAGCTATCACGGGAATTCTTGTTGGTGTAGGGATTTGTCCAACCTTCCTGCTCGTGGCTTGAGACATTCTTGTGGCTTTATTTACGATGTTTCACCTTTCTAACCTTAGCACCCATAACATAAGCACACACGCACGAATATTGCAATGTCTTGCATTTTAACCGCAATATTTCGTTTAAAATGATCAATTTGCAGGGTGTCAGGGTCGTTTGATGCCACAAAGAAGAAGTTTAGCCAAATCTATCATTCCCATGTTGGCTAAATCAGCATTAATAAAGGTACCGTACGATGACGATGTTTATTGGCATCCCCTCTGAATGGAGCTGGGACAAACAGTCCCCGAGCCTGCTTGACTTAATCAGGTTTCACTACATCTATCGCTTTCAAGCCCTTTGCCTATCTGATCCTGTTCTTATCTTTGGTATTTGATACTATTTAACACACCTATCACTATACCGTACCACAGCCTGCACTTGCAATGGCTCCTGTTCTATCAATCTCTTCCCTGCTTTTATTGCACCGATACTCAAATTGTATCTTATTTATCTCGACTGGTGACCAGTTAACCCTTCCACATTCGTTCAATCCCAGCGCTTCTGGAAAGCTGACGCTATCTACAGGTCTCGCAATCTGAATATCATCGCGATGTGCGATGTAATGCGAATATCATTGCATTACGACGTGCAGAGTCGTTTCCTGACGTTTTCTTTTCTTTCTTTCTTTTTTGTTTGTAACACGCACGTCTAATCATGTGACGCATATTTGGGGGACTGTTAGAGCGCATCTGTTTTTCTACTCCAGCTGCGGCGGCTGACCGGGGCCGCACGCGTCCTATCATGGAGGAAATCTACGCTGGGTTCGAAGGCTAGCCGACGTGTGATGGCTGATGGCTTCGTGCGCGCCGTGTTCTCGCGGGCCTAGTTCGCGTTCAGGCGAGAGGCGGTATGAAGGGAAATTCGCTCGCCACAGCAGCTCCTCCTCATCACGCCAATGTTCTGACAGCGAGTGCCTGAAGTCGTCAAATGAGATGTGTTCGCATTTCCCTGTGCGCGCATGCCAACGTGGTTGTTAATTTGGTTAGTAATCGAATGCTTACGGCAGTTTATGCAGCTGGTAAAACGAATAACCTTACTTCGTATACCTCTCCGATAATTTGCTATCGAAATCAGTGCTTCTCCTATCGCGCAAAACTGACTCTTTGTAAATCTCTATGATCTTATTCTATTTTTTCGCAGCCTTTGCGTCCAATTTGCCGTCTTTGTTTCTCTTTCTTTTTATGACGCCTGGTCGTCTAATTACGCTTTCAACTACCCTGTCCTTGGTTGTCAACTTTCTTGATCTCTTCCTCCATTCCGTCTCCACGCCTTTGAGATAGAGATATTTGTGCGATTTAGCCGGCCGTTTCTGTTCATCCAAATTTCTTAGTATTTCTTCGAAACTATTATTCTGCGCTTCCATGGCTTCCGAAAAAGCCGAACCTACGTTACCTCGCACTGCCTCATTTGTGTTTTTACCGGTGGCCTCTAAAGCCATTCGGCGCGCCTCCTTCTGGTTAATCTCGGAGCCCGACAAGATTTCTGATTTAGAGTACATAATAGCATTTGTGAACGTAAGCGCTGGTACCATTACACTTTTCCGAGTTCCTTGCACTTCCTTGTATTTATTGTAGCCCCAAAGCGCTCTATGTTTCATGATTGCCGCATTTTCCTTCCCTTCCTTTCTTTAGATTATTTTGGGGGTGGGGGGGGGGAGGCGCTTGGAATAAGTCTATCATTCGTTAATTTATGCGCCCACATATTGTTACGGTGAAGTGAAGGAAGAAGTTCAATTGGACTAGAGAAAGACGAAGTCTGGCAGTTGCCTGAACGCCATATCCATCATTTGTAAATATACGTTATTTTACACTCGTGGGCCTGCTTTCTTCCCGCAACAATATTTATATTGCTTGACAATGGGCGTGACTTCTTGCTTGGCACCACGTCATTACTCGTCCCTTCATTAGAGATCATGATTCCCGACTTTTCTGTGCTTAAGGCCTAGAGTCGCCGCTGCGCTGCCACACATATTCGCAAATCTGTAAATCACTTGCATTGTGCGCTCGTAGCCATATGCCGTCCGCATGCATCAATCCAGCGACCTTCCGTTGTACCAGTCTACCATTATACGAATGTAAGATAACTCAAACCCTAATTCCATGTTTTCCAATCGTCTTTCGACGCCCTTAATGCAAAGCGTGGCACTCTTACTCGGAGTGAGTGAGTGAGTGAAATAACTTTAATAGGTCCAAAGTAGACGCAGGGGAGAACCTGCGCCACCCGGCTAGTCCCACGTAGGGACCGCCAAGCCCAGCTTGACGGCCCGATCGCGGGCACTCCGCACGGCCAGGGTTTGGTCGTGGAGTTCGGGGCTGCCCAAAAGCGCAGCCCACCCATCCTCGCTGAAGGAGGAGCCGATGGCTTCGCACTCCCACAACACACGGTCCAATGTTGCCGTTAGTCCACAGGCAGGGCAGTCCGCACTGGGATACTTTTCAGGGTATATTGCATGAAGAACCGCAAAGTTAGGATACGCACGGGCTTGTAAAAGTCGAAGGGTCACCGCCCGCGCCCTGCATAAGGCGTGGTGCGAGAGGGGGTATGCCCGTCTTGACAGGTAGTAGTGTGCTGTAACTTCATGGAACGTGAGCAAGGGTTGCCCGCGGGGCAGCGGGACTGCGGAGGCGGCGCGGTCAGTGAGTCCTTGTGCGGCCTCGTGCGCGCCCTCGTTAGGGTTAGAGGGAGAACCCTCAATCGACCCCAAGTGAGCGGGGAACCAAGTGATAGAATGCCGAGAGATACTTTTGGCGCTTTGGAGAATGCGGAGGGCCTGAGCGGAGACCATTCATCTGTAGGAGGGCATGGCAGTTCAATTACATGGCATTTGGCGGCCACGCGGCCGAAGGTGACATCGATGCTGACTTACAAGTGACCCCGTTTACGACTACTATACACTCGTTTTTTTAATTATATGCCTACGCACTGACCATTGATATGTAGTTTCGGCATAACGAGGTATAATTTAAAGCACTTTCATGTTAATACATATACAAGTCACCTAATAGACCGTGTCTTTCTACAAGTGGTTACAAGATACCCAGATATGCCAAATTCGGTTGAAGTCGGCTAAAGAGACCTTGTCTTCAGAAATGGCGGCTTCGTGCACTAGCGGTGCTCGCGTAGCCTGTGCAGATAAAGCAACATTTCTAATACTTTGAGCTCTATTACCCAAAAAAGCCACTCTTACCATGCTAAATGACTTAGCAATACTGAACAGGCGCAAAAATTAAAAGCAGGAGGTGAAGCCTTTTTCACATTCCTACACCAGCTCGTCGCGACGTCATACATTCTCACGGTGCCTGCTCGGCGCAGTTAAATTTCATCGGTAAATATGAACTACAGTGTTTGCTACTAAAAAAGCCAAATACTAAAGTTTACCAGTTTCCAAAACTTTTACTAAGGCAAAATGACCCAAAATAAAAAAAAAAAATCAGTGACCTATACGGACGTATCTACTCGCAGTTACGGCACAAAATTAAAATGAAAAACGTAAATTTGATTTAAGATTTTTGATAATTAGCGGATTTCAGCGAAATAACGAAAACGCAGTATTGAAAGAATGAATATTCAATGGGAACTGGTTTAATGCTTCTCGTTAGTGTCCCTTCGTATGTATGCTCATGCAAGTAAGTATACTTTGACAGCATGTTGAAATTAACATACGATATATGCGAAGCTTCCCGTGACACCTGTGCCACAATGAACAAGGGTCCTGCAGAGAACTCCAAACATCCAAAATTTCATTCGGTTTAGGGCAATTATTAAACAACAAGAAAAAGGTCGGGATCCAGACTTCGTGCTCAATATCACTGTTACAGCCCCTGTTGCTCTAGCAATACATATTGGAGGTTTCCATACACCACATGAGAGTGTCAGTGGAGCTCTACGAAATGAAAACTCAAAGATGCCATGAAAGCTGTGCGACTTATGGGCTTACCTCCAGTGTCGTGAGCCCGATGCGCACTTGTATAACTTTTCCGTCATCTGTGTAGCTTGTCCACGGCTTTCCATGCACCGACGGTAAATTCCTGGAACAGAACGCAGGGTGAAAAAAAAAAACTGTAGAAGCTATAAAAGGCCCACTTTGCGTATACCAAAATGTGAGCGTTGGGAACTATTGCCTAAAGACAACACTTTTGTACCGCATTCCCGGAAAGCCCAGGCGAATACTTATATCGATAAAGAATTTAACTGATAGAACGCCAGAAAGTTTCTTCACTAGTAATACAAACATGTTTCTCAGTTTTGTAGATGTCTGTATATATGGTGCCCGCGCTTTTTCTAAGTTCTCCCAATGTGTCGTCGCGCAATGTAATATGCTGCGCTCTTTTCTGTTCGAATTAACTTCAGTAATGTCGCCCTTTCGTGAGAAACGTTGGGCACGTCGTACTTATACGGCAAACGCGTGCATGACTTGTACCATCACTGATGAGCCCGAAATCGCCGCTATGAATCGGCGAACACCGCAAGGAAATGCATTGTTATACCTAACGTTCTTGTATCTCCATTTCGCACACGTGCTGGTGGTGATATTCGCAAGAGATAGCCACGACGCGTAGCACAAGAGCACCAGGCAGATGAAAAATGCTTGTACGAGTGAAGGACTTTGTTAACGGATCATTTTTCGATCATTTTCGACAACCATCGGCTACTATGGTTGCCTAGCATCCGTTCCGGGGAACTAAAGAAACATTCGTTTGAGTCACTAACAAACCTCGTGCCTACACTGTATACATGCGGTAACATTGTTAATTGTGCACGTCTTTACTTTTTATAGCCAATCGGCGCATTTTTCTTGAAACAAAGGTATTATCCAGCAGAATTTGAGTGCGTTTCCAATCGCCGTTTCGGTTTACGATGTTGTCTACCGCCATCGCCATATCGCCGGTGTCCGTCGCAGCTATCGCCAGGAATGAGAAAAAATACGCAGCCCCTGCCGGGGTCGAACACGAGGCAGTCGGCGACTCTATCACTGCGCCACGCCAGCGCCTGGTAGCTGCTGCTGCTGCGGAAAAATGCCCTATACAGGTGTCCAAGCGCACGAAAAGGCCCGCGATGCGAGATACGCACCCCGTAGCGTCGGTACGCGCACACATTGCATTGCAGCTTTGCTGTATTTCAGCACTTTTTACGACATTCACTTGTTGTGGGCTCAATCCACAACAACTAAATGCTTTTTCTAAACTAAATAGCCTTTTCGGTTGGCGATCGTGTCCGCCGCAGCCGCACCTCCTCTAGTTGCCTCGAGCGACCAGTCGCAATGCAATGTTGCGTGCACTCGCGGGCTTCTTTCGCGCTCCGAAAAACACTTACGTAGCACGTATTCAGCAACAGAAAGCTGTATGGGAGTTTTTCATGTCGCTCTGCAATTTTCTAATTGACACTTTTCATCTAATATTTGAGAGGTTGATTAACTAACACTAATTATGTAATTAGGCAGAATGCAAAAAAATGCTCTCAGTATCTCCAAGCGACGGTGAACGACATTACCTTGGCTCTGTCCAGCCACGTGGCATTTAGATAGTTTTAAATAATTATGGTACATGATAGTCTGGAGACCCTGTATATGGGGACATAACGACCGGCTTAAACGCAGCGCCGCCCCTCAACTGAAAATGTTCACCGATGATTGCGATACTCCCCAATGCGGATTGGAGCGCAGCTGTATACGTATTTTCATTTCGCAATATATTGGCAGGCGCGGACAATCTGCCTCGGGCCGCAAGTTGCAAATGAAGCGACGTGTATAGTGCGACTGCATCGCTAATCGTGATGCGCGGACGAGATTCACAGCAGCCGCAGCAGACAGGCCTTCGCTGACGCAGCGCTTTGTTTCATATTTGACTTAGAGCGCTCAAACCACAAGGACACAAGAAAGGAAGAGCAGACAGGGCGAACGCGGTACGTTCCTTGTGCTTTTTGCGATCTAACTCAAATATGAATTCTTGCAAACTCGCCCTGATTTCAATCCTCGCAAGTTTCGTTTCCATAAAGACGACGCGCGCTACTCTGGCGCCATCTTGCAGCCATCGTCGCCGCAAAGCCCGTCGTGTGCGGCGCTACGCTTTTCTTCTCCCGCTTTCGCCACACCCTCCTCCACCGCTTTCCGCCTCATGGTTCCGCTGCACCCTCCTCCTGCACTTTCCTCCTCGCGCTCTCTGCGCAATCCCCGTCTTTCACCTCCTGCTGCACTCCGCGTTCGCTCTCGGATTTCACTGTGCTCGTTCGCTCGGTTACGACATAGGACGCGGACACTCGCCGAAGGAATGGGCGCCTTAGAGCTGCGCTGTAAAATACGCTACGCTCGTCAAGAACTACCCTGCAGTTTCAGTATATAGCCTCCGACAGTAGCGCGCGCAGCTAATGTCGCTAATGGCGCGGGCTACCATCTGCTTTCTTGGGCCGAGGCAGACTATTTAGCGGGGGGGGGGGGGGGGTATCGTTCTAGAACGTGACGGTCAGTCAGTCTTTATATAATGTGGACCATACCCCGTCTTGGCGAACGTGGACCACATGTCGATCATTCTTCGGCTAAGGTCCTGCTCTTGGGCGGTGACCTCTCGCGACCCTTCCAAGGGGTGGCCGAAGACAAAGTCCAGGTCCGAGAAGCGTGCCGCCCCCGCCGTGTCGTTGAATAGCGCGAAGCTGGCCTTGTGGTCGAACACGTAGCCGAAGACCTGGTTCCGCTGCCTGGCCGAAAGCTCGCGTCCGAGCTTCAGCAGCGGGCACGTGTAGAACAAGTCGCCCAGCAGATCCAATGGCCAAGTGGTGCCAGTCCCCGTAACTGCGCGTTTACGTTCAAGAGACACGTGTACAGCGCGGCGTAACGCGAACACACTCAACGCGCACCTGAGTTGCGTAGGCGAAGCGAAAATTCAACGCTATAGCGTTCGGCGCAGTCAGCGTGACCGGTGGCGCTCGGCGGGCTTCGGTGCGACTGGCGCGTGAATAGAACATGTCTTATCACACGCCAGAGCCGCTAGAGCACGTTCCCTAGCTCGGCCAACTGGCAGCGTGCTCAGGCCCACAGTTCGAGTGCACGGAAGCAAGTGTGCTGACTTTGCGCCTTCGCCACATACAAAAGTGCTCGCTCACCGCACGCATCCACGCGTGTGTCGCGGCAATGGTTGACCACCGCGCTGCCGCTGGCCACGTTCAACGCGGCGAACTATACAGGGGGGGGGGGGGGGGGGCAATTTTAGGCGATCCTGGTGCGGCCGATTTCACCGGCCGCTGCTGCCTGGCACGCGGGGAAACACCGAACTATATCGGCGTTTTTACAGGTGACACTCTATAAGTTCATGGCGGGCACCTGACGAAGCTCAATGCCACGGCCATGGTTCCTGTGGAGGTAACGTCAGGGACAGAACCTTGAGAGGGAAACGTCGTGCACTTCTTGATGATTTATTCGTGTTAATTACTCGTAATATATATATGAATCTGAAACTAGTACCATAAGAAAAATATCATGAACATAAAACCGCGTATCCGGGTAGAGAACGAAAAAAAAAAATCCGCCTCCATTGCACCCTGTGAAACTGAACGTACAGCGAATGACTTGCGGCTTGTTAGCCTCAAGCTACGTACGTCACGCTCGCACGTCTCCAGGGGCGGCTTGCACGGACATTTAATAACGAAAATAATAACAAATTTAGGAACGTGTTCTTGTGCGGACTAGGCGTTGTCTGTGGAACATTTAAGGACGCGTTCTTAAATGCGTTATTATTTTCGTTATGAAATGTTCGTGCAAGCCGCCCAGAACTGCAGCATGCATCCTCGCATGCTGCAGCATGCAGCATGCTCCTAAGGGGGGGGGGGGGGGGGGGGGGAGGGGGGCTGCCTTAGCTTTCCGCCGGAAAATTTTCGGAGGGCGCTCAGGCTCTGGAGCGCCCGCGTAGTCGGTGCCTATGCTTGTCTGTGCTGTGCGCGTAGTTGCATACTTGTCTCGGCGTTTAGGCAACGGAATGCAGTTTTCACCGGAGCAAACGTGCAGACATGGTCTTCCACGCACATTCTTGGAGCGGCAACTTTGGGCGTACTTACCGCGCTACTTAAATTTAAAAAAGTCTTCTTCGCGTTCGTAACATACAAGTTGACAACAAAAACACCAGTTTGAAGAGCGCGATTACGCACCATAGCTACATTCGGGTCTCAAGAGGATGCATACGGCATGCGGGTCATTCATTCTTGCCGGCTACTCGGCAGCCGCACCTGTTGATGCCACGGTACGAGCGGCCACAAAAAAGTTTATCGTTTGGCGCAGGCGTCTTTATACGTGCCTGACTTAAGGAGAGGGAAAGTGGGGAAAGGGAAGGAAGACAGAGGGGGGTAACAACAATAACAACCGGGTTACGCGTTAAGGGGCCGCGTCACGACAGACACGGTTATCAAAGTCCAAGAGGGCTCAATAAGAGAGCTTCACTTATGAAAAATTATGGGCTTTTACGTGCAAAAACCACGATCTGATGATGAGGCACAGCGTAGTGGGGGACTCCAGAAATTTAAACCACCTATGGTTCTTTAACGTGCACCTAAATCCAAGTACACGGTTGTTTTCGCATTTCACTCCCACCGAAATGCGGTCATCGTGGCCGGGATTCGATCCCGCGTCCTCGTGCTTAGCAGCCCTCACCTAAGGTGAGGGCTGCAACCTGCAAACTAAGCAACCACGGCGGCTGCTTTAAAAACTTCATCCACCTTGGCAGATTTCTGCAAAACTCATTTATCAGTGTTGAATTCATAGGTACAAATTATACTTCGGTATAATTATCGTCACGAGCATGGTTATCCGGTGCGCGAATTGGCCCCAGAAAGAATGTCGACTGCTTTTCTTTTTTTCTCTCTTGGAGCCGAAGTTGTAGTTACAGTGACTTTGTGAATTACCGTTGTCGGACGGCGTAGTAGCCTTCCGGAAATTATCGATGACCTCCCCGACGTTCTTGATGTGGTAGATGGCGTCCAGAAGTGCGGGCACAACGTGGTCCAGGTTCGCGTCGGGCGGTGAAGTCTGGAAGCCGGAAGAAGGACAGACAAGACGACATAAATGAACTAACCAGCATTGGTTGCTTGGGATCGAGTCCCGGCCACAGCGGCTGCATTTCAATGAGGATGACATTCAAAAACATCCGTGTACTGTGCCTTAGATGCACGTTAAAAAGTCCAAGTAGTCAAAATTTCCGGAGTCGCCCACTACGGCGTGCCTCATAATCAGATTGTGGTCTTCACGCGTAAAACGCCAGAACCTAAATTTAAGTTCTCAACATTGTTATTTGTGGTAAAAGAAGAGCGGTGGCTTTAGAGAAACCAATTATTTCTTTCTTTGACTCGCAAGCGGTGGCTTTTGCTCAAGAAAACTATGGGTCAAGCCAGTTGTTTTATGACAACCATATGTGGGGCTTTTCAGAAATCTTTTTTTAAAGTTATGAAAGCGCGAACTAAACACGGACGAAAACCGTGCATATGTGCAAATATAAAGGCGCTACTTCTAACATTTTATTTTTGCGATCATATTGCTACTGTATACACAAAGCATATCAACGTAATATTAACAAATCAGTATGCAGAACTGAAACCACACAAAGGATTGACAACGTATCAGTTCTATGTTTTCATTATTGGCACACTCAGAAAATCAAGTTATTTTAACGCGATAAGGTTAAGGGCCCTGTGCCGCAGAACCCGCGTCGGACTTCGTTTCGGCAGAAAGGTTTTCGAACAACCTATGCCCAGACCCTCCATGTGGCGCAAGTAAGGCGTCGAACTGATTGAATTTCTGAGGCGAAAACACGTAGAAAACTCGTAAAGTACGACTTACAGACATCCTACAGTCATCCTACAGCTTTTCCAGCATTTTTACCATACATAGACCGGCCACGGCGTCCGCGATTTACGTGCGCCGGCGCGTGAGTATCTGGGAAGCCACGGAGTGGCGTGCCCGGTTCCTTGCAATACCTGCAGAAGGCCCTTCTATTCTAACCACGTGACCAGCTTCCCACACTTCGTACACATACTTTTTACACTTTGACACTCCTAATTCTAAAGCCTTAAAATTCATTGCTCTTCTCTTACTTGGCTACGATGCAGGTTTCATATGGCACAAAATAAATATTCATGCGGTATTGTAGCGTCGCGTAGACCACTGCAAGGTTGGTAGCTGGTGTCTGTGTCTGTCTGTCTGTCTGTCTGTCTGTCTGTCTGTCTGTCTGTCTGTCTGTCTGTCTGTCTGTCTGTCTGTCTGTCTGTCTGTCTGTCTGTCTGTCTGTCTGTCTGTCTGTCTCTGTTTATGTATGCCTTGTCTTGTATGTCTAATCTACGACGATGCAAAGCGTGCACGCAGGATAAGAAACCCGACCCGCTTGAGGTAGTCGAGCAGGTGGGTGCCCTCGCTGCTGACGGCACCCAGCAGGAATCGCCGCCCGGCGACCCTCGACGCATCTTTGACGCCGGGGTGGGCGCTTCGCGAAGGTCCGAAGAAGCGCACCATTTCGCTGGTTAGGCGAACGATCTCCTGCGGTGGTGCAACCCTCATGCAGTGTAGCACCTCGACTATGCCGCCGTGGGAGCAGTTGAGTAGGGCCGGCAGCTCGTGAGACTTGTCGTCAAAGTACCTGCGCACGAGCGGGGCCCACCAGAATAGCTGCAGCACCCTCTGTACAGCACCCGCTGTCCTCAATGTGACATCCGTCGCTTCGCGGACAACCTTAACGTGGCTTTACTCTAGACAGTTTGCCGAGTCTAAAATGTTTAGGGTGCCTCGATCCGCGCTACTCTGTGCGGGAGGCGGCGCTGACATCGAGGCACCCTAAAAATGTTGGGACCGTGGCTACATCTGTGGCTGGCGAAAGAAGTTGTCCGCGCACCGTAGCGCAGTCTTTCAAAAGCACAGCACTGAGTGACCGTTTCCAGTCTCCCTGTGCATCCTCTCAAGTGCGCGTGGTGCTTCGTTCAATTGGTGTTTTTATTGATGTTCCTTATTTCCTTCACATCATAATAATCATTGTTGGTACGTATATATACATTTATATATATATATATATATATATATATATATATATATGAAGAAAAATAAATATACAAAACAAACGAATCGTAAGGCCGTGATGAGCAGGTATAGTAGCGTCGCATCAAAGTCGTAAGAGAAAACCAGGCAGCATCAGTAGATCATGAGGTCGTAATAGTTCACGGATGACCGCAGGAGACGAGGAAGTTACGTGGATACCGATGGATATTGATCTAATTATAAGACGTCATAATACTATCGTAACAGTCGCTGAGCGGTACTTTGAGGGCACGTGAAACCCTTCTTACAATGGCGACATGACATCTGTAGTTTATGTGGATCCCCTGTGCGTCCACACCCTTTGATAACAGTAACCGCGTGCGTAGTTGTGTCTACGCGTTCTCATATGGCGCGCCTCACCTCTGCGCATGCAGTTTTTTCCAGGTTTGTTTCACAGTGAATGCAGTTCCTTTACGCTTTGCAGAACAACACGCATGAATAGCATCATGCCGGCGAGTGCTTAACGTCGTCGCATTACTCATCTCCCTCTACTTTATTCTGTCGCCCCTTTCCCCTTAACCACACTGCGGCGTAGGACACGAGTGACACACTTCTCCGGCCAACCGCTCCACCTTTTCAACTCTCTTTCTTCTGTACCCCATCGGAACGTAAATACGGTGGCAGGATAGCGAAATCAGATGCCTCCTGCTTTCTTATGCATACCTCCGAAATGGCGACTCGCTCATGAGGATTACTTTGGCGAAGCGTTCGTGGCTCCAGAAGCGAGGGCCAGTCGTTTCGTCCTCGAGCACGTGCGCGCCCACAGACCACGCTCCGGACCCGCTGCCCATGAGCACCACGTCGCTGGCGTTGCCCCCGAAGCTGGCGATGTGGTCGAGCACCCACTGCACGGCCATGCGTTGGTCTCCCAGGGCCACGTCACCCGGTGTGCATGGGATGCCACCCCCCACGAGGCAACCTGTCATCGGAAACAGCGCAGGCCATGGGGCTCTTTGCAGGGCCCGTCAACACGCCCCAGCGAAAGCTTTGGTTATACCTTAGGTGTTGTAAAGCGCCGTCTAGGGATCGTGTCCATGATGCGCGAATTTTCCAAACTCTTTGGTCATTAGAAGGGATAGAAGAAATCGAAATGTCGCGTCGCCTTGCGGCCAGGAGGCTAGCGTCAATGGAAACGCAGGCAATCTCTCCCTTGTCCTCGACTAGGGTTCGCAAGCGACATTCTTTCCCTGCCTTCTCCCCACCGGGTTTGTACGAAACTATGGTTCTCCCTCACCATAACCGACGGACGGCGCCGCGTCAAAGCCACCTAGAAAAATTTTGGCCGCGTTCGCGTCACGAGCCCCCGCCGCCCTTGTCGTTTTGTTCGCTTCCTCCTTTGCTGCGCGCTGCACTTCAAGTGTCGGTTTTGCGCGTTGTGGATTGGATGATTTACCGAAGTCACGTGTCATAATCGCTTACGTTGCAGACGGTGCGCGCGACATAAAGGCGTTTATGCGTGCGTCTGATACTGCGGCAGGAAACGGGACACCCTGAATAGGAAGGGCATAGAGCTTTCGTTTCAAATTTCAGCCCCTTTAGCACCGTGCAGAGGTTTCATACTATATGCACAGTTGTCAGCACGCGACCTACGCAGCACGTTCGTCGGTATGCAGTGCCCAATGATGGCGAGGGGCCCGTTACGAAAATAATACGGTTATACAATAAAAATTTGCAGCGTGTGTAGCAGTCCCTTGGAGGATATTAAAGTTTGGTAAGCAGCTACAGAGCGCGCATCGAACGAAGCACGAAAACTGATAGGCTTACCGCGTTATGAGACAGTGTGGATGGGCGTAGCCGTTATTCTAATTGTGAGTAAAAGAGAGAACTTGTCTGGTGGACCACGTAACGTGTAGGGGAGATAACCGGTGGTCTGTTATCGATTTAGAACGGGCGAAAGGGAAAGAGAAGCGCGGCTGGGGTAAGGCAGAGAACTGTAGGTGATGCTGTGAAAGGAGGAAATTTGCATGAGTATGTATACGATGAAGTCGGCTGTAGCAAGACAGGAGTAAATGTAGATCACTAGGAGATGCCTTAGTTCTGCAGTGGGCATAAAATAGGCTCATCATGGTGATGATCGTGTTACGTCAACCGCACGGCGAAGTCATCTCCCAATGATCTGCAATCGCCCCCGTCTTGCGTGAGCTGGCTCCATCAAAAACGTCTGTAAATTTCGTAATATTTCAACGATATTTCATTCCCGGCCGTCCTTGACTGTGCTTCCCTCCCGTTGGCACCTATTGTGTTACTTTAATGGGCTACTGGTTATCTTATGTGCGCATTACACGTTCTGACCGGCGGCATTTCTTGCTCTCAATTTATGGTAGAATATCGGCTAAGCCGGTTTGCTTCTCTAATCAACACCGCTGTCTTTCCGCCTTCCGGCCCCGAGATTCAAGCTCTTCGCAGCCTACACCGAGCGAAGAACGATATTGGGCTAGTTGGAGCATGGCTGCCAACGTTTTAGCGCAAGAGGTAAGCGGAAGCAACGAGAAGGCGATAGGAAGTGCGCCAACCTAAATCTCGGCGCACCCGCTGCCGCTCGACGAAACATTCGCAACTTTGAGTCGGCCACCCAGTGCGGTGCACGCGACCGGCAGAATACACACAACCAGCCTCGGTAAAGGCGCATTCGTCTCCAATGCTCGGACTTGATAACTTAGCAAACGCGTTTAACATGACCGAAAGGGGACCGCACCACACCAAACAGCACGAGGACGTCCTGAGGCACGGTACAAACCAGATGCGGTTGACCGAGCTAAATCCTGAAACTGGGTGCTTGCTAATGTAAAGCGAATCCGCGAAATGATCGAGTGTGAGCTTGCGAGGCAACTGCGCTTTTTTACCACAACCGGTTGCGCGTCTCCTTTCAGTCGCGTTTCCCGCAAACGGATTGCGCCCGACTCCCAGGTGCGAACCTTTCATAGGATGACAGCGGACGCTAGCGAGCTTCGGTGGGCGCTCTTTCTGCCCATCTCTTCTTCCTTCCGCTTACCTTCTTCTGCGCCGCCAACGATGACAGCTCCCACATAACGACTTGTCCCAAATTTACCGATGTTGAGGAAGCCGAAGGCGCCCAGCCGGAAGTTCGGGGCCACCACGACGAGATCACCGAGTGCCGCGAGCCAGCGGCCGTCGTAGTAATTGTTGTCGCCGTTCTGGAACTCGATCGCGTGGAAGAACACCAGCACCGTCTTCCGGCAACCCGGCGTAGTGTACTCCGTGCACGGCGTCCACACGTTCAAGGGGAGGCAGTCCTCGGTCGTGCCCGCGTTGCAGCGGATTACCTGCGCGTCCGCAGCCATTCAATGCCTGTTTACTTTCGGGAGGCCCTCTTCATGGGACGCACTAAGTTAGTTTAGCCCGGCGCAACACTTCGTTCATAGGATGGATCCCGTGTTTTCTTCGTACGTCCGGCAGGGTGGCCTGAGTAGAAATAATACCTCAGTGCATAATCTCTGTTCCTGCAGTGTCTATAGACCCACTGACTGTAATTCCTGCGGGCTTGGCTGCAAATGACACATACGCACGACACCGTGGTGGTATTAATACGGTACACCGCTCAGAGAACCCAAATCATCATTAATGAAATGTATAATAGCTGCAAGCTGACGCGAAGGAGCGGCGCTGTTGACATGTTGATCTGTTGTTCTGGCCAGTACCGATGGGGTGAGAATGACTTTTTTTTCCATTCTTGTGCAGAAGGCCGCGCACGAACACCTTCTCTTGCTTTCGCTAATCGTTTTCTATTTCCTCCGCAGTATGACGCGAACATCGCACTTTATCTGATTCCGTTATTTTCTCCAAGGGTATTGTTATAGTCTCAGGTGTTTCGGGTCCAACTGCGGAGTCTGCTTGTTTCTGTTTGTTTTTTACAGCGAAGCTGTATATGGCTCGTGTTCCGTGTATTTTTCGTGTTTGTGCGTCAGCAATATAAATATGAGCGTGAGCCGATCCCACAAATAGTGCGGTACCGTACCGACCCACGGCGGAGGTGAAGCAGGCTTCAAGCACTCCGCCCCTAATAATATTAATGATTTATTGTTGCCATCTACAATCTTCTTACATCAGATAATAATAATAATAATAATAATAATAATAATAATAATAATAATAATAATAATAATAATAATAATAATAATAATAATAAATAAATAAAATAAATAAAGATGCTGGTATAGTGGGATCGTTTTTGAACAGCAGATGGACTCACGAATAGAAAGCTCTGCCATATACGCAAAAGACAAAATGTATCTACAACCATACACCCTTGACTCGCGAGAAGGCGATGCCACCAACATTGGATATATCTGTGCCGTACAAAAGAAAGAGGGTATAGGGATATCTACCGTGTAAACATATTCAGGCACACCCAAGTGGGATATAGAGAAATTCATGACCACGCGCTTCGCATGGGCTAGCGGTGATGACACTACCCCTGTGGTCATCGTTGCAGACTTCAATGGACATTTCAAAAATAGACAAGAAATGCTTCTCACCTTGTGCTAGAACAGTTTAGTTTGAAGGGCCACGACAATCCAAGGCCCCTATAACGTAAAACTATTCCAATATGCTTTTATTCCATTCTCATGACGTCAAATTTGCGTAACCACCGACGCAAGCACCGGGCGGTGACCCCCAGGGTTGTTTAAACACACCAATCAAACGCTCTGCTCGTTCATAGGAGGTCACTTTTGTTTGCTTGAAAAACGAATAACATTGCCTACACTGAGCGGCTGGTCTTATCTAATTGGCTGATAAGAGGCGATAAGCACGCTCAAGTGGAGAGGGATTATATGGGGCCGAGCCACTGCACTGAAAACCGATAATCGGATGAAGAGGGTGATGTCGGCGCCTGCGATTGGTCCGTTTTCCCTTCCTTAGCTCGCGGTGGCTGGTCGAAAATCGCGGCGGCATGCAACGGAAGGTTATGAATGCCGCTTAAAAGGATCCTCAGCAAAGAAAAGTTGGCTGAGCGAGGTTGTAAACGTGCCGAAAGTGCTCGAAAACGTTATGCGGCCACGGAAAAAAATTTATTGTACGCAAATAAACCCATCAGGTTCGAATAGCCAGTGCCTGCGCGATCGGCACCAGCCATCTTTTATTCCTTTTGGAACGGGGCCGCCTGCGGCTATTCAAAGAAAAATTCAGTTTTGTTCGGCATATTAATGCATCTTTAACGCGTACACGTCATTTTGACGTGGTCAGTTATTGCGGTTTTGTGACGTTGCGTGACAGCAGGTGAAGTGGGTGCAGCCCGAAAACTTTTGACCAATAGCCGAGGGCCAGTGGCGAAAAGGCATCGAATCAAAAATAACTATTTTTCTTTTGTTCAGTCCAGTCATGCATAATTAGAGTGTACCCGTCATATCATATGGGGAGCTATCGCGCTTTGTCTGAGGTCGCGTGACTTTTTAAGAACGGCCCAGCTGAGGTGCAAGTTTTGCCAGCCAGTTGCGACAGTGGCGTCAACTTTTCTTGGAAAGTCACCGTCATCCTCTAGCCAAACGGCGTCACTAAGTCTAGTGTGTACCAAGGACAATGCGCCACGTCCCCCACTCTGCGTCGCGGGATTGCCGAGATGAGTTCGACAAACCAGGCTTTATGACTGAACACGCCAACGCCGACCTGGCCTGCCGCGAGCGGGGGAGTTGCCGAGGGAACGTATTTGGCGGCAACGTCCCACGCGCCTTTCAACACGCAAGACGATGGAGAACCGGCGGCCGCGCAGCGGGGGTGAGCTCGGGGAATAAGATGCGCCTTTCCGGACGTAAGCCCCGAGTTCTGCGAAGACCGTCTGACGTCGGTGGGGACCGTGAACTTGTGCGGAAGTGTGTGTGTGTAAGCCCTCCCGAAGAGAGGCGGCTCGTCTACGGTGCCTGGTCGAACGTTTCCCTCACCTTGGGATCGAGGGAGGACCGAGTGTTTATAAACCGCCGTTGTGCGGCTGCTCAGTGAACTTTCTCTCGCAGTCATGCTAGACTGATGAACTGCAACGTCCTTATGTAGATACTGTAAATAAATCCATATTCCTCGTCCTCGATGAGAAGCAGTCCTTCCCTTCAACAATGCCCTCAGCGTGGATAAGTTGGAGGACGGCATGGGCCAGCTACCATCTAATTCATGCCCGACTCCAATCTTGACAGCTGGTTACGAACGGTGGGATTGACCTCCCAATCCTTACAGACTGACAGGTGAAGTGGGGGTGGCCCCAAAAAGTTTTTGACCAATCGCGGAGGGCTGATTGCAGCATTGGAATAGAAAAGTTTGGAATAGCTTTACGTTGCGCCCCAAGTCACTGAACTACTCAACAACGGTCGTGTACAGATTTATATTCGGCCAAGAATCTGTCTAAGGTTGTGACAGAACCAATCAGTGTATGTCGCAGTATTCACAAATCTATCTTCACTGCCATTACCAAATTGATAAAATAAATAAATAAATAGATAAATAAATAAATGAGTAAATAAATAAATAAATTAATAAATAAATAAAAACAGCTTCACTGGTCATCCACCTTCACAGAGTGAAATGGCTACTTAATATTTTTATACCTTTCTTTGCAGCGAGAAAAACAAAGCACCTACATAATTTGCCTGAGGCTTAGCACAAACGCACTTGGAAAGGCGGGGTGGCGGAAGCTTTGTTCTAGGGGCCTCCTTTTTGAATCCACAAGCATCGGATTGGAATAGTACGAGAAAATGGACTGTGAAAAACTTCCATAATTTCGGGCTCGTACCACAGCGCCGGTACTTCACTATGCCGTCATGGATTCAAAGTATTTTTGCCTGCATGAATCGTCCTTGTTGGGAAAACGTACTCAAAGCTGGCTATATGCTGAAACTTTGGTTCATTCACAATCAATTATTATCAACTGCTCCCGATCAGATGCTGTCCTCATCTTATGACGACAAGGAGAAAGCGGACATTCCAAACCAGACTTTTATTTTGAGTTCCCCCTCATTTACCAACATTGACGTTCCTGGTGTTCAGAGAGTTTAGAACTTTTCAGTCTTCAGTGTTCAGAACTTTAGACACCTTTCTAGTTACCACTTAAACCTCAGATTGCTGAGGACATACACACGCTCTTACAAGTCAGAACTTTACAGGCACTGAAACACTCCTGGTTACAACACTTTGTCATAGCACGCTCCAATAGCAAGCCCTCGTCAGTGGTCCGATTATTCTTTATGCTACAACCATTAACACTTTTAGCCACGAGAACAAACCAACGACCAATAAACGAGTGCTGAGACGGACCTGCGCGTTTGCCGAGTACGCTTTCTGGGCACATCCGGGCTTCGGAATCCTGGCATCGATTTCCGCGCGGCTGTCCGGGGAAACCGCGGAAGCATCCCTGCATTCGCAAAGAATAGGAGCGGAAGTAAATTTCCGCCACTCAACAGAGTCAAGGAAGAAACATGGATTAAGGTGCGCAGTGGTTGGCTTCAGAGCAAGATGCAGGCCGCTGGGAAACGTTTGCAGCCTCCAGATCCATACCGACATCGGTTAAAAACAAGTAAATGGTCTGGCAACTCGACAAAACCGGAAGTTTCTCAGAAATATTCCGCATAATCTGCTTTGTGTGGGTCATATGCTATACCTATACAATGCTACGAGCATTGCGCATAGCGCGAACATTGAATATGCAATAACAATGTCCCACGAGAACGTGGACCTAGTGGGTAGAAGTACTATGCAGACTTGCAAAGCTCTCGGCTTTAGAACTAAGGACCAAGTTTGACCGATTGAAATTTGTATACCCAATTATTCAAAACCAGGTTAAAATTAATCTCTGATTTCTGTGTAATTTCCTCAGATCAACGCTCCAGACACAAGCACAGTTTATACATACAGCCGCCAGTTACACGGAATGATATATTCAAGTATAGTTTTTTTCCGAGGGCGATCAAAGAATGGAATGAATTACCCAATCCAATTGTCACATGCTCTCTCTTCTGTCAGTGCTTTTACTGCTAGTTTGGAGAATATTATTTTCCCGGATATGGACGCGTCATAGCAACTGTTTCTGTTTCTGATGCGCACAATGCAAGTGTTTTGTCTTTAATCACTGCATGTCACTTTTTACAGAAACTGCCATTGTATTGTTTTTTGATCTGCATGTACCGATATTTTGTATCTTTTTTGTTGTTTTTCTATCCACTCCTGTAATGTTCCATTCTTGGGCTGACAGTATAAATAAACAAACAAACAATCTACAGGCGTCAAATTTACCGCAAACAGCGGAGCACGTGCGCGAAGCATAAATGAGTCTATAGTAGGGGTCGTCGGCAAGTCTTTGCCATTCAGTTCCGCCACTCACATCCAGTTTGCCCGCAGGGTTCTATAGGATTCTCACCCTACTGCGATAAGTAATTGCGTGTTTCTTTCTGTTGTTTTTTAAACGAAGCTTTCTTTGCCTCTTCCTTTTTTTCCGCCATGGCGCCGCAACCATCTGTAACCATCTGGAGATGGTTGCAGATGCTGCGAAGTTGCAACTTCGCAACCATCTGCAAGTGTACACCGACAACTTGCTGTTCTGAGACGTCCAATCACTTGGTGCGGCAGACGTCGTTCCAACGCTCCAGCGCCACGCACATCAACGAGCGACGCACCAGGGACCATCGAGGACATCCGATAACAATGGTGGCTTGTTGCGGCGATGTCTTCTAGCGCTCGCAAGGGAGGAAGGCGGAGCGCGTGCGTGTCGTCTTCTCATGTATTCCAGCTGTTGCGGGTGAACGTGGCCGCGCGTCTCCTATCTTGGAGGCAATCTGCGCTGAGCTCGAAGGCTAGCCGGTCTGCCATAGCTGATTCGTGCGCGCTGTGTTGTCGCGCGCCTTGTTCGCGTTGAAGTGAGAGGGCGAGAAGGGGGCACGAAGGGGAATTCGCTCGCCACTGCCTCCGCTATTCATGTCCGATGAAGAGCGCGGGTGTCCGCGGTGAAGAGCGCTGATGACCGCGAGCTCCGCGGTCATCGAGTGAGATGTGTTCATGTTTACCTCTGCGCGCCTGACACTGTGCTTGTGTGCTTGTTAATTTAGTTAGTAGGCGAATATTTACAGCAGTGTCTGCAGCTTAGAAATGACTAACTTTACTTCGTATAGCTGTCTAAATACTTGCTGTCGCAATCAATGCTTCGCGTGTCGGGGACTTCTTTACCTAATCTCTTGTACATCTTCAAATAGTTCTTTGCTATATCCTCCTTACCTGTTCTTTTACTCGCCCCTCTCCCTTCTTGACTGCTGACCGCGGTTCAGGTGTCAGCAGATTGTGCTAGGCAGTTACTGCGGTCAGTAGCAATTTTTAAAGCGAAGCTTTCTTTGCCTCTTCCCTCGATTTCCCCACTGTTGCTGCTGTGGCTGCTGCTTTCGGGCACACCGCACCGCGGGGTGGTTCAGAGCGTGTGTACACATGACGGGAGTGAGTCAGAGAGAAAAGATGACGCGAGAAACTCGTTTGCACCTCACCGCGTCGAATATGCACAATGCCCTCTAGAGCTCTCTGGGCGTCGCCACATTAGCCTCTTGACAACTGTAATTATCAGTGACTCTCCACAAAAGCATTGCAGAAAGTACAGCGCTTCCCTTTCTGCTAACGTGCGGGTCCAAAGAGAACGTAGATAGAGCTGTAGAGAGGAAGGAGGAGGAGGGGCGGAGGTGACGTAAGAAGGCAAGGAAACCCTACAACCATACGACAGTGGTTGCGGGGAAACTGGATAAGGTTAAGCTCAATGTACGGTACAGTACGTTCCTGCCATTTGTTAAAAGTAATCAACACGCATATATGTCAAGCGGACAAATTACGCTGGGCGTGCAGAAGCAGAGCCGCATTAACTAAAGCGCACCGCGGGGTTCAGGCGACACTACGGAAGCGGTCGACCGTGAAACCAACACTTCTGTGCCCGCTGCGGTAGCTTTGCGCCAATATCATTGCTAGAGGTCGAGGGTTTGATCCCAACCGCGGCAGGCGCATTTCGCCAGAGGCGAAATAGGAAACATATGTGCACTTGGAATTTGGGACACGTTAAGAACGTCACGGTGTCAAAATTAATCCGGATTCCGCCACTACTACGCCTCATAATTCAATTGTGGTTTTGGCACGTACAGCCCCATAATTCAATTCAAGCTTAATACTTCTTCCACGATGCGATGTGCCATGTGAGGGAACGACAGAGATTGTGAAATATGGTGAGCAACAACGCCTCAAGCAAACACGTCATATAAACGCACCTCACCTGTGCGTTCTGCGTACTACGCAGACAAACAGTTGTGGTGCAGGCAAGGTAATGATTAACATCAACTCACCACTCTCGTGTTGGACTTAACCTTGAAGAAATTAAGGTTTCGCCGTCTACATCACCGCTAACTATCTTCAATCAAAGCAACCAGCACAGAAAGCTTCGCTTAGATCGATTCCCGCAGTGCCTGAGATCTGTATATCCTTTTATCCTTCGCATCTTTTTCCTTTATTTATCTAGTTATTTAAAATGAACTATCGATTAGTATTACTACCCCTCCAAATGGGGATCGTTTGTTTCGTCCGAACCGAAGGCTCCCTCTCCCCTCTTCCCGGGGTTCCCTCTCCCCGGGGCAAGCCATCTCGCAAAACCGTGAGGTCGTTGGGAGGTGATGCACACTCCCAGCTCCGAAGGCCGGGATTTCTCTCCCGTGTGAATGCCCCTTTATAGTCTCTCTTCAAGAAATGAAGAGCTACAACAACACGTGGCCACAGTTCCGGACTAAGTGGACCAAGTCCACGGACCAAGGGGCGGGAGATTCCAGATTCCCTTCCTTTGGGAACCGGCCAGAGTCTTTTGTTGAGGCGTTGTATTACTGTGGCTATACTACAGGATGACAATGGCAGTGCACGACATAGGCACTGCCCGTGCCTCCGTCGGATATACGCACTCTCGGTTGTACGGCCCTCTGAGCAGTTGTATGAGCACTGGAGATTCCATACTACAGCCGAATTTCTTCTCTGTGGATGAATGTTACCTGAAATTCAGAACCCCAGTGCAAACGGGGCACCGTGGACTTTGCAGTGGAAGCGCCAATTTCAGTTTGTGCGCCTGAATTCCGAATAAATCTAGTTTTTTTCGTTTTTCTTTCGACAAGCCTGTGGTTCGTATACATCTGTTCGCGGGCATACATACAAAATATGCAGGTCCAAGGTTGTCTTAGCAAAAAAACATGAAGTGGGAGGCAACGGAACTCGTACAATAGCTGCACGCTCTGTTTACAACGTGAAATATTCCCGACATTTTCAACGACGAAGTTCTCGAATACCCCGCATGGGTGTAGTTGGAAGTTTCGTCTTGGCAACTTTGAGTGACGTTTAAGTGCTTATATGCTTCTCGATGAATTTGACATTGCGCAGCCATCTGCTATTGTTCTACATTGCTAGTTCTCTTGATTTCCCGATGTCCTAGGTTAGTTTCGGCGGTACAGGGCTCGTTTCCGCGGAGCGTGAAGAACTCGTCTTCAAAAAAGCTTACTTACCGAACGAAATATTACTGACGTTTGTTGCAGTTCCGCGTCATACCCAGGTGAAAGTCAACTTTCCCGTTTCAACGAGAAGAATAAAGAAAACCAAGGATCTCGATTTTTCTTACCGCAAAACCACAGAAACCGAAGCCAAGGAACTCGTAGGGAGTACTAATTTTCTTTTAACTGAAAGGCGGAAGTAATAAGGAAAATAAATTTATGCAGGCTCGACTCGAACCCACGTCTTCTGTATTGTGTCTGGTGCTCTACCATTGACTTACAGCCGCAGTGGTCCCACCTTCAGTTGAGTCTCCCACGAAAATAACTATAGGCAACCACGGTGCTATTCTTCACGGGACGTTGCAAGAATGGCGCTTCAAGCAGCTTGAGAATGATGGCCATATTTTACACGGATTGTTTGTAAAATGTCTCGGCTTCGGACTGCTCTGTGACTTTGTAAATTTATCACTGTGATTTAGGCATGTTGCGTATGTGTATCATCATATGTGCCCATGTACTGGTTGCGATACACATAAACACCTTCGGAATTTGTAAAAAATGACAATTTCACCAACACATTGCGTTAAAAATGCAAAAAGTCGAAGCGATTTCACATGTGCGCGACGACTAATTTCACTGTTGTGTTCAGGAAACGAAGACTGATTTAAAATCTAGAAAGGTAAAGATTATGAGCGTCATGTGTGATCCTTATTAGTTTCACCTGTATATATACTCATCACAATCCCTTCTCACCTGGTTCTTCGAAGCTTTGTTTCGCGGTTGCTATGGAACAAGAAATATCGCATCAGCCTACGTCTTACAAGCGTAAGAATTTAACGCCACAAGAAAGTTTAGAGCCACAAGCAGAAGAGTTAGACCGGTCCACGTGCTGCTCCGTGCTAGCTGAACGACTGCAGCTCAAGAATTTCCTCTAGTAGTTTCAGTAGGAAGCTGTGCACCACCGACCACCTTCTTTGATATTTGCATATGTCTACTAGACGGAGTCCCGGAGGCGTTAGCTAGCGCCACTCCCAGCCACGGTGGAGGATGTAGCAAATCCTCTCAACCGCAGACGTCGTCTGTTAGCTCTACGAGGCTTGCCATTGGTTCTCTTCAACATACCTATACGCTGCACAGCAGGTTGACGGTCAACACGGCTAGCATTCGCGTCCTGACGCTTGTACGGGGGGCACACTCACGCAAACCGCAGCGGTCCCACGGGGCTGCGGGCGAACGGGATGGCCCGGAACATGTAGACGGGCCGGCTCTCGATGCTGGACCGAAGCCCGCGGAAGATTGCAAGTCCGGGTACGTCGACCTGCACCTCTCCGTTGTCCCAGGTGCGCATCAGCAGCCACAGCACGGCCAGCGCGTTGAGGGCGAACACCGACATCACCGCCGCGACGAACAGCCGTCGCCGGTGGTCTGTCAGGTTGCTGCACGTGATGATGATGGTGGTGGTGATGAACAATGGAGTTTATAGACGCGGAGCCTACGATGGGACGGAGAGCACCAAAGCAGTGATGACTGTAGGCTCAACCTAATTATAATACTAGATGGACAGACCGTCGACGTATTAAGCGCGGGATTAAAAAAACTTCGCAGATGTATACCGATTCGAGCAACTATTGAAGGCCGCGAAACTGTCCGAGGGAGCTTCCACACCTTTAGGAAATATTGGATGTCTGTTTGGGCTTTGCAAATGCACCACTATATCCGTTGCGACTCCTGCACTTTAGCCGAGCCTTTCCATATGCTTTACTATACCCGAGCTTTGTGCAGAGAGCTGCGCTTTTGCTTTAAAATCAATTTTGAAAAAAGAAGGAACACTATGACGCGGCATAAACATATGCAGAGACTCAAATCGATCATAGATAAAAAAAAAAGACTCGATACACGTCCGCTAGGAGCATCGAAAATGGGCAACACGTTTGTCGATTTGAGACCCTCCTAGCAGGCCTCCCTCATGCAGTGTGTGAAACGCTACGTGAGAGACAAGTATTGCGGATTACTGGCAAAGAAAACTCCGCGATAATTTGTGTATTCGAGTGAGCTTCATACTCAAGGCAGCATTTAATTTACAACTCTTAATACGCTCGAAAGAAAACTTGGGGCTTGGACCCAGGCTTGGACCCGGGCTACGGTGCTTGCCGTCCGTCCGTCCGTCCGTCCGTCCGTCCGTCCGTCCGTCCGTCCGTCCGTCCGTCCGTCCGTCCGTCCGTCCGTCCGTCCGTCCGTCCGTCCGTCCGTCCGTCCGTCCGTCCGTCCGTCCGTCCGTCCGTCCGTCCGTCCGTCCGTCCGTCCGTCCGTCCGTCCGTCCGTCCGTCCGTCCGTCCGTCCGTCCGTCCGTCCGTCCGTCCGTCCGTCCATCCATCCATCCATCCATCCATCCATCCATCCATCCATCCATCCATCCATCCATCCATCCATCCATCCATCCATCCATCCATCCATCCATCCATCCATCCATCCATCCATCCATCCATCCATCCATCCATCCATCCATCCATCCATCCATCCATCCATCCATCCATCCATCCATCCATCCATCCATCCATCCATCCATCCATCCATCCATCCATCCATCCATCCATCCATCCATCCATCCATCCATCCATCCATCCATCCATCCATCCATCCATCCATCCATCCATCCATCCATCCATCCATCCATCCATCCATCCATCCATCCATCCATCCATCCATCCATCCATCCATCCATCCATCCATCCATCCATCCATCCATCCATCCATCCATCCATCCATCCATCCATCCATCCATCCATCCATCCATCCATCCATCCATCCATCCATCCATCCATCCATCCATCCATCCATCCATCCATCCATCCATCCATCCATCCATCCATCCATCCATCCATCCATCCATCCATCCATCCATCCATCCATCCATCCATCCATCCATCCATCCATCCATCCATCCATCCATCCATCCATCCATCCATCCATCCATCCATCCATCCATCCATCCATCCATCCATCCATCCATCCATCCATCCATCCATCCATCCATCCATCCATCCATCCATCCATCCATCCATCCATCCATCCATCCATCCATCCATCCATCCATCCATCCATCCATCCATCCATCCATCCATCCATCCATCCATCCATCCATCCATCCATCCATCCATCCATCCATCCATCCATCCATCCATCCATCCATCCATCCATCCATCCATCCATCCATCCATCCATCCATCCATCCATCCATCCATCCATCCATCCATCCATCCATCCATCCATCCATCCATCCATCCATCCATCCATCCATCCATCCATCCATCCATCCATCCATCCATCCATCCATCCATCCATCCATCCATCCATCCATCCATCCATCCATCCATCCATCCATCCATCCATCCATCCATCCATCCATCCATCCATCCATCCATCCATCCATCCATCCATCCATCCATCCATCCATCCATCCATCCATCCATCCATCCATCCATCCATCCATCCATCCATCCATCCATCCATCCATCCATCCATCCATCCATCCATCCATCCATCCATCCATCCATCCATCCATCCATCCATCCATCCATCCATCCATCCATCCATCCATCCATCCATCCATCCATCCATCCATCCATCCATCCATCCATCCATCCATCCATCCATCCATCCATCCATCCATCCATCCATCCATCCATCCATCCATCCATCCATCCATCCATCCATCCATCCATCCATCCATCCATCCATCCATCCATCCATCCATCCATCCATCCATCCATCCATCCATCCATCCATCCATCCATCCATCCATCATGGGATCTTCTCGCACAAGCACTTCACACAGAACACCACGACAACGGCGAATGCTCACCTGGAAAGTCCATATTGCTATCGTAATAAATATTAATCTCCGTCGTATAGAAACGCCTTCGCGCGGTTTATCGCAGTTCGCATCTATTATTATTTTTTTCATGTCGCGTATTACCGGTCTTACGTTGCAGGTCGGCTAGGAGGGCCCGAATAGACAAACATGTTGTGAGTATGGCCACTGGGAATTTCGGCTAAGGATATATTAGCACGTACGTTCATGGTCATGAACGCGAAGTACAGCGAAGGCATTACATTGGTTCTAGTGAAGCGTTTTATGAATTTTGCGTAAATTCGAACAATGCAAAACAGCCCTTCACTCTCTCCCCCCTTTCCCGATGTCTTTCGAACGGTGCTACAGCTCTGTCGTACGACTTCACTGTCTTTCTGTGAGTTGCTGTGATTGCAATACATCTGCGAACGTGTTTTTCTTTTTCTTTTCCATTATTTCTGTACCGTACGGACCACTGCGCACGTTCTTGCGGATAAATAAACGCAACACCAACCTTGTTTTCGGATCGTCACGAACTCGAGTTGAGCGGATCGACGGCCTCATACGGGCCTGCCCCTCGTGCTGCTGCGGTGATAGATCTACATGCTCCGCTTCATTCGGCCTGGCAGGCGCTGCTGCTTCGACATGCACCGCCTCCTTAAAAAGAAAAAGGTGTATGCGAGAATTATTAAAGTCTAAGGTTAACAGCGACATCTGTGATAAAACTGAAATAAACTAATTAGAGAGAGAGAGAGAGAGAGGGAGGGCGAAGGGCGAAAAGGTCGCCCGACCTCAGCCAAACCTCCCCCTCCCCCCTCGGGAGATTTAATACTTTCTGCCTATGGTACAGGCACTTGTACAGTTTATCCATGTAGTTATTTTTTTATTGAAAGCCATTGGCGTAGCGCAAA
Source organism: Dermacentor andersoni (assembly GCF_023375885.2). NCBI lineage: Eukaryota > Metazoa > Arthropoda > Arachnida > Ixodida > Ixodidae > Dermacentor > Dermacentor andersoni. The sequence continues at coordinate 54,745,668 of NC_092823.1, forward strand.
TAAGGCGACAGGCACAGAATAAAAACACGCGCAGCGCTTTCTGTGCCTCTTCGTCCCGTCTCATTTGCGCCACGCCAATGGCATTCAATATGACGCACCAACAAGCCCAACGTGTAATCTTAGTGCATTTGTGTTCATCCATATTCCTGAGCCTTACTGGAAAACTAATTTTGCTTTGCGCTTTCATGACTTCAAAAGAGGCCCAGCCCATGTCGCCCTGCACTGTCTCATTTGTGGTTTTACCGTGGGCTCCCAAAGCCAACCGGCCTGCTGATCTTGGGTTAACTTCCAACCCTTTCAAGATATACGATTTTGAGGGTGGAATCTGGCGGCTGATCTGACGGCTCCTATGCGCCATCTGGTGACGGAGAGCGCTTAGGAAGCAAGACAGATATCGATGCACCTACGATTAAGTGGAAATGCGAGTCATGGAATGCTTTGCAATAAATTGTGGTCTTCCTTCCAATGTTTGTCAATCACGTCAACGTCGAATTCGAGGCTGACGGTGCAGTCGTATTGGCTCTTCTAAATGGTTGCTGTTTTAACCATGAAGTGTTTTAGCTCCTGTTTTCGGCAAACTTCAAATGACCTTGAGCCAAATGCCAGAGCCGTCATCCGGGCACTAAGATGAGAACATCTGTGCATCGTTGCGAGAACAGATCATCCGGTAACCAGTCAGAACATAAGAAAATGCGGCCTCTGGCCTCAGCCCTTTGTACAGGACCGCATTACATGGGCTAGTTACTGGCCAAACAAGTTACAAAAATTATTGCTTCCGATTTGTTCCTAATGTTTGTTCACAACATCACTCAAGCTGGAACTTCTACTACGCTGAAGTTTTGTCATTTCCAATAGCGAGGTTCAGATGGCAGATACAGTGTACCATACACTTGATTGTCATCTTTTGACACCGAGGCAGGGTTGCCTGTGCTCTTTTTAACGCCAGCGGTCCGGGAGTTCCCCGGCGCCGGTATTGCTCCGCCTCCTTCGAGAGGCGGTGCCACGGTGCGTGACCAGGTCGACAGCATCCGCGCTCCGCGCATGAATCTGAGATGGTTGTGAGTAGTCTTCGTGATTACTGCAACCAATCTGCTTTGCCGGTAGCCATTTCGTACTTACATCTAATCTCGATTAGGGGAGAGCAAGCATATTTTCGGTTCCATTCTTGCGCAAGCAGCGGCACACTTTGGCAAGAAGAAACAGTGCTGTATTTTGCTGCTTTGCTTACCTTTTCCTGTACAGCGACCATGCCAGCATTAGGTTGAGGTGGCTGAGCCGGGCCTGTCGTTTCGGGTGGCTGTAACGAGATATTGCGCAGTACTGATCGTGCATTGAAACGCTGCTACACGGTCAGCATATATATATATATATATATATATGCAGACAGCGTTCGTGTCGGCGTTCGTGTTGTCCACTTCAGTACTCTTGTGTCCTGTCTGCACGCCTCACTTCTTGTTTGCATTATATATATATATATATATATATATATATATATATATATATATATATATATATATATATATATATATATATATATATATATATATATATATATATATATATATAGAGAGAGAGAGAGAGAGAGAGTTGCAGTTGGCTCTTCACTTTCAATTTCAAGAAATAATTTATTCGTCTCTCTCAAGTGTATGGACCCACCGTCTTACACTTCCGACGGCTGCACCGAAAAGGCAAATCACGCACTACAACTATGCTGCCCGCAGCAGCGTCTGGGAACTGGGAATTAACAGGCTACATCCTTTCGCCGTATATATATATATATATATATATATATATATATATATATTTGTATTCAATAAATATCGGCGGACAGACTCCCCTTCTCAACTTTGTGTACAGGCAGACCTACCGACATTACAGGCTAGATCTAAATATGAGAGACTTAAATATATTTACCTAATAATTCATCATCATGTTCATATAGGCATACAGACTTTTTTGAAATTCTTTCTGGTGAAACCACTAGACATCGTCATTCAATATTTATTCGTCCCCCTGTTATACATACCGATTGTTTCAAGTATAGCTTTTTTCCAAGAGCTATCAAAGAATGGAACTCCTTGTCGGAAGAAGCCGTTTCATCCTCATCAATTGATTTCTTCGCAAAACACTTTGGAACTATCCTAGTTTGTAAATAATATACTTAACTTTGTGTCCTTGTCATCTTCAGCGGTTTACGCTGTTACCTCTTGGTGTTATTAACTTTAATTTATCGTCCCTTTTTGTGTTTCAATGTACAATTTTCCATGTACAAAATATGTGATTTATAATTGTTCGTATTCCTGTCCTGCTATAGCCCTGTGTAAGGGCTGGCAGTATCTGTAAATAATATATATATATATAGAGAGAGAGAGAGAGAGTTGCAGTTGGTTCTTCACTTTCAATTTCAAGAAATAATTTATTTGTCTCTCTCAAGTATATGGACCCACCGTCTTACACTTCCGACGGCTGCACCGAGAAGGCAAATCACGCACTACAACTATGCTGCCCGCAGCAGCGTCTGGGAATTAACAGGCTACATCTTTTCGCCGCGTCTGCCGATATTTTTTTTCAAATGTTGCAACCAGTGGCGTAGCCGCAAATTTTTTTCGATGGAGGCCGGGTATCTATCTGACCGGGGACCGAGCGCGTGAAGGGAGAGGCCGAGTGGCAGGGCACGCCCCATTACACGCAGATATTTCGGGAAGGTAAAAGATGCTACCCCCTGGCTACACCGCTAGCTGTTGCGCGACATTGTTGTGTGCGTTCAGGAAGTAAAATATACGCTACTATGCTTAATTAACTCCAGGTTAGGCACCACTGACTGCGTCACTGGTTCGGAACCTGGAAGGCGAATCAAGTGGTATGACACCACCGATTCGTCCATGCAGATGAACCAATGAACTACTTCACAAACGTCGTCGTAACGACTTCGAAGAGGGGTAGACGTAAAGTTTTGTTCACATCACTGTTTGGAGTTTATGCGAATATCGATCATGTCGAGTTATGGTTCCTTTGCTTGCGCAAACTTGTTCCTGATATGCAGAATGGATTTACCGATGTGTCAGGCTAGCCGATGACATTTCTTCAAAGCAATGTACTCGTTAGCGTTAGCGACTTGCATGTGCGCATTAGAAATTTAACCGAGTGTGCTGACTACTGTCTGAATACGTCACAGTGATGAGGGCAGCTGCTAAGCCAGCAAAGCGTGACGGTTTTTGTTGCTCTTCCTTTACAATTCTGAAAGCTGCCTTTAGACATAAATGAATACATAAATGCAGAAAACAAAGTTGTTTCATGCAGGTACTCCAATAGTAAACGGTAGCTTTTGTTCATGCTCGGATAAATCTCACAAAATAGCTTGCCGAAACGCATTTCCAAACTCTGTATCTTCCATATGCAACTTATCATGCGCATCTTACCTTAGTTACCATCTTGTCCACTTCCGTCTCGTCCTTGACGAGGGTCGGCTTCGGTGGAACTGGGATGCTGGTGGAAGCCCCCGATTCCAGAGAGGCTAATGACGGCTGCTGAATCACCTTGTTACACGTGTAGCAGCAAGAGAAAAAAAAATTGTACTGTCTTTCTGTCCTTCCGATCGCAATGAATGAGCATTTCTGTTCCCCACGTAAGAATAAAACTGAAACTTCCAGTCCAAAAATTTATCCTGTAGCGATTGCCGTATTTTCTTTTCTTTTTTTCATTTTTATTTCGCTTTACAGATGGAGAATCATAGCATCTTAGGGACGCCCCTAATTAGCATGCAAGCGCTAATAGCAGCGTAATTTTTTGACGAAGTCATGATGATGAACAGTTCATTTGTGCGCATTTCTGTTAGGCGCCATAATGACAACTTTTCTATAAAGGAAAATAGATTCTCAGGCTGCATTGAATACTAATGAGGTGCCTTGTACTAAGAGTTAACGACATTGAAAACATCGCCCACTCATAGAGGAAACATATTATTCGCAATGAACAGCTCCTCGAACCCTAAATGTGAGTAATCCACTTGGACATATCAGCGCTAGTGCTTCACACATATAGGCCGCATTTTTGCGTGCTATTGGCACCTGGGAAATCACTCAGGCCAGTTTTTGAGAACTAACTACACTGCCCACGTCCTCTGACGCATGAGAGGCCGACAGACGACACGAAGTTCGAGGCTTTAATAATTTGTTGCAAGCAGATTTTCTACATTGCCATACAAGGCCGCCGCTATCTCCAATCTACAAGTTGTTGGGGCAATTCGAAGCAATTCCCACTGCTAAAATTTATCTCTCTTGCGATTAAAAAAAATACAGTATTGCAAGCTTGCGGCGAGTTGAAGAGAAAAAATTTTGCCTTCTTCCTTCGAAGTATTTCCTTAAATGGCATTGTACTAACTGTAAATCCTGAAGATATTCTCTATTCCAACAACCATTGAATGCTTCCTCCACGCCTTCACTGCGCAGCGATTCTATGAAGGCTGATATCGGAACTGAATCTTCCACCTTTTCGTAATCTTCCAATCTTTCACGGTAGTTTATAGGCTTTCCTAGGTTGGTGAAGTTGTACGCTAGATTCCTTTCCCAAACAGCCACGACCTTAGAACCGCTCTACAAGCTCCTCAGGAAAGATTGTCCGTGGGAACGGACAAAAGAGTGTGAAACCAGCTTTCAGAAATGCAAGCTGCTCCTGAGCGAGGACTCAGTGCTAGCTTTGTAAGATGGAAACAAACCACTGCGCATGACATGTGACACATCGGCATACGGCCTTGGAGCGGTGCTCGCGCACACCGAAGGTCACGGCGAGAGACCTATCGCATTCGTGTCACGCACGCATGGAGCGACCGAAAGAAGCTATGTACAAATTGAGCGCGAAGCTCTAGCCATTATTTTTGGCATTACAAAGTTTCATAAGCGCTTGTTCGGTCGGCCGTTCGAGATTGTGACTGACTGAGATAGCCGCTGACGCAGTTGTTTGATTCAAAGAGACACAGCAGTCCAGTAGCGACAGCAAGAGTGCATCCTGAAGTAAATGAAGGGCCAACAAGTGGGCCAAGCAGATGGCTTATCGAGGCTTCCGTTGGAAACTACAACGGGGGAAGAGCAAGTAATAATTTTATTTTCTCCTCTATCAGAGGTTCCCTTTAGAGCCCAGGAAGTGGCTGAAGAAACAAGCAGGGATGAGGTTCTGAGAGCGGTAGTGAACATGACGGGGCGCGGTTGGCCTCAAGAAACAGAAGAGCAATGCCGCCCGTATTTTAATCGTTGACACGAGTTACCGTATAAATGACACCACTACACCACCATTACAGTATAACTAGCCTTCCCAAGCAGGGGGGGCTGGTCTTCAGATATTACGTGATGTACTGGCCAGTCGTCGTCAACAAACCTCTTGTGAAACTGTCGTCTCATTAATAGTTCGCACATTTCTCAATAATCCCATCAATGACCCTAACCTGACTTAAACTGAATATACCTTTTTAAAGCCTTCCTCATCCAGAATTGATTGAAGTGAGGTGGTATTTTCGTTCTGTGCACTGCACACTCTCTGGTTGTGAATTGCGCCTCGTTTCCGATTTTTTTTTTACTTATTTCGGACGGTCGCAGAAACAGCCGTTTTACAAGGACAGTTGGCGCAGCCGCGTACTCTCCGTACTAGGCGCAAATTCTTTTTCGTCTTCCACGAGTAAAGAGGCACCGATTCAAGCACGCGTTAAGGAATTGGTCAGAGCTGCTGGAAGTAATTATTTCGTCTGAAAGGACCAGCGACTGCATACCTCCGGCTTCGGAGCCTCTAGTGAGGCCGCAGATGAGCGTCGTCTCTTCGAGCGACGGCCCTTCTTGACGTCACTGCGCTCCTGGATTGCGCTGATCGTCGAGTGATCCGATTCAGGCCTCTCCAGGTCAGCCGCCTTGTCCGTGCCGGCCACCTGCATAGTGACTTCGAGAGTTAGTAGGAACCTGGTCTGGTCGGGAATAACCGCGAGGATAAAAACATTCAAATCCGGCACAAGGCGAGAATATAAGAAAACATAATTAGAGGCTTTTGCGAATTGGCGAGGTAGCAGCAGTGGCATACAATACGAGCGCGGCCTCTTCGTTTTTAGTACTTGGCTGTCTGCATCACAAAGACAAAAAAACTATGCACTATGATTATCGGGCAGGAACGTAGATAAGACGTGTATGTGGAGAGAAAAGCACGGAACATATCTAAATCCAATGTAGGGATTCTATACAACTTGTGCCGCAGTGACACCTTCATTCCGGGGACTTGTCAAGAGCGTGCGCGTGTTCAGTGACGCGTACCGAGTTGTACGCACCCAGTGGCGAAGCTGTGTACTATAGAGCAGACAGCAGTCAGTGGCAAGCTGACCGTTAGGGCGCATACCCAGTGAACCGAATTGTCTACGTGTATGCACAACATCTCCGACGAGGAAATGACGACGCACTAGCACTCAAAACATGGAGAGAGCCAGTGAAGCTCTATTCTAAAATAGAACAGATACCGTGCAAAAGAGAAAAGAGGTAACATGACGTCATGGATCGGAGTGAAAACGCCTTGTGCTATCTAGGTGGTGTTGGATTAGCTAGCTGTGCCAGTAGTGGCGTCTTGCTCTCCGTCGCAGCCGAGCGCACGTGGAGCAGTTTTTCTCCTGCTCCGAAATGGGTAGACCCCGCGTCATACGTACTCCTGAGGAGCAAGCAGCTTTCGATCAGCAACGCCGCGAGCAGAAGCGGGAGCAAGCTCGTCTACGCCGTGCCGATGCTGTAACCCGGGCACAAGAACAGGATCGTGCAGTCGATCGCAAGCAGCAACTGTGTACCGGGAATCCTGTAGCCTACCAAGCCGTCGTTTAGTGAACCGTCCGGCTTAACCCAGTGATAAACACCGTGGCCGCACGTGTCAGCATCGCTGGTTAACCATCGGCATGGAGTGCTTGGGCCGTGATTTTTTTCTGCCATTCCTCTTTCCCAGTATGCCTCGTCATAGAAACTATGCCCAGCGACTTTAAACGACAGCGCTCAATTTCTTTTCAGCCTCTTTTTTATAGCCAGCCGCCGCCGACAACGACTGCACGTGACGTCACCCTACTAACATGTTAAAACTAACCTGCCGATGATGATAAGGCCGCCTTTGACCAACATAGGTTCTTTCGAAACGCAGGCCAGCCTTTCTGCGACACCTTATCCCTGTTCGCGACTTTTATACCAAAATGTGCCTTAAGTATCCTAAGACTAATCGCATTGGTAATTTGTTGAATACGATCAATTTTCAGGGTTGCAATGCCTCCTGAAGCCAAAAAGACGAACTTTAAACATTATGCATGTCCGCCCACCATCAGTCCCACGCGGGCAGAACCACGATACTTGCGGCTTTCTTTGACCTTAGCGCCAGAGTTCTCTCCGGTATTTTTTGCGGGGGACCAAATGCGTGGATCTAGGCCACGCGCATCCTACTCATGTTCTAATCGTTGTAGGGCAGGCAATACGGCACGGGCATAAAAGGTACACGAGAGAACACAGAGCGCTGGTGTGCCTTCTATGTTCGCATCGTCAAGCCTGCACTACAGCAAATTACACGATGGCGTACCAACAAGCTCATAGAGCTAGCCGCACCCTGTTGAACACGTGACTAATCACTCCCAATCATCGCGGTACAACGTGTATATGATTGCACATTACCTGCGCCTGCTGGGCATCGATTACGGCGGAACTGCTCTTCCTCGAGCGACGGCCCTTCTTGACTCGGCTTCCCTCCTGAATGGTACTGGTAGCCGTGTTGTCCCTGCCAGGCTGGCCCAGCTGTGTGGCCGGTTCTGAGGTCGCCGTGTTTTGTTCGCCCACCTGCGTCGTGCGCGCGCGCCAAGTACCGCCACTGTCAGACTTAGCACTGACAATGATAATACAGTTACGGCCATTCTAACAAACATGGGCTGTGAGGCACAAACAATGATATGGAAGTAAGACGCATGAACCTAGCAATTTCAGCGTACACCGGTGAGAAACCTCAAGCAGGCCGCAGGAGAACAAGAAACGCGCCTAAACTCAGAGCCCGAACGCCATTCCACTTCAAGGAAAATTAGAACATCATTGTGTTTACTTCTGGTCATACAGAAAAGATTGGAAGCAAGAAAGAACACTTAAATATTGTTTCTGGCAAGAAACAATGGTATCTCTTGCGAGGGAGTCTTTAGCCTTTCTGCATACTTCTTACGGCACACTCTTAAAAAATTACGGCAGAACCCACCGCATGATGAATGTCGAGCTTGATGCGATTAGCATTAAAGCTGCGAACCATAGTCATGACACGCTCACGGCACGCTTCTCGGTAAATATGGTCATGCATATTGAGCAACAAAATTCCAATAAAGAAGGGCGTCAGGCAGGGAGATAGGATCTCTTTAATGCTATTCACAGCTTGTTTACAGAAGGTATTCAGAGACCTTGATAGGGAAGAATTGGGGATAAGAGTTAATGGAGAATACCTTAGTAACTTGCGAGTCGCTGATGATGTTGCCTTGCTTAGTAACTCAGGGGACCAATTGCAATGCATGCTCACTGACCTGGAGAGGCAAATCAGAAGATTGGGTCTAAAAATTAATCTGCAGATAACTAAAGTAATGTTTAACAGTCTCGGAAGAGAACAGCAATATACAATAGGTATCGAGGCACTGGAAGTGGTAAGGGAATACATCTACTTAGGGCAGGTAGTGACGGTGGATCCGGATCATGAGACAGAAATAATCGGAAGAATAAGAATGGACTGGGGTGCGTTTGGCAGGCATTTTCAGATCATGAACAGCAGGTTGCCATTATCCCTCAAGAGAAAAGTGTATAATAGCTGTGTCTTACCCATACTCACCTACGGGGCAGAAACGTGGAGGCTTACGAAAAGGGTTCTACTTAACTTGAGGACGACGCAACGAGCTATGGAAAGGAGAATGATGGGTGTAACGTTAAGGGATAAGAAGAGAGCAGATTGGGTGAGGGAAGAAACGCGAGTTAATCACATCTTAGTTGAAATCAAGAACAAGAAATGGGCATGGGCTGGACATGTATTGAGGAGGCAAGATAACCCATGGTCATTGAGGGTTACGGGCTGGATTCCAAGAGAAGGGAAGCGTTGCAGGGGGCGGCAGAAAGTTAGGTGGGTGGTTGAGATTGAGAAGCTTGTAGGGACATGGCCGCAATCAGCACATGACCGGGGTAGTTGGAGAAGCATGGGATAGGTCTTTGCCCTGCAGTGGGCGTAGCCAGGCTGATGATGACGATTGAGTAACAAAAGTTCCTGCTGTAATATTCAATGTTGCAGCAGCAACAACTCGATTTGGACGAGTTGCTTCATCTTGCGTAAAGCTTAAAGCAGCGCGAAGAATACGAGGACAGGAATCGAAAACAAACAGGACAGGACGTGCTGTTGAGAAGTTGTATAAGCTTACTGCATTGCCAAAGCAGGAGATAACTGTTTTAGCACAGCGTCACCCAGCCTTGGAAAACTTCAGATAATTTTTCTAAATAAGCACCTCTACTTGCAGGAAGTAGGCATGCCTTTCAACCATTCTGGTTATTCTTGGTGTTTTTTATACCTTATAAAAGCTGGTTGTTTTTAAAAAAATTTTCCTGTTGGCAGTACAGCGCTCGTCCTGCTGTGTTAATTGTTTACGATTCCTCTCCTCGTCTACTTCGCGCTGCTTCAAGCTTTATTCAAAACTCCTTCCTTAGCTGACAGCGGTGGGCGGCAAATTCAGTAAATAAACTTGAATTAAAGACTAAATGAATGAACGAAATCTAGAATTAATAAATGAATAAAAAAATTATTGTATAGTTGAACCCACCAAGCGAGAAAATGTCGATGTTATAGCTATTAGCATTATAACGCTGCGGATACAATACTCTTTCCTTGGCTACCACCCGTGAGGTGCTGATTCAGCGAAATAAAGACGGTAGAGTTAATTACCTAAACCAAAAATTAACAATAAAATAACTAATTGTTTAATTATTACAATCTGACAGGGTACTAGTCTTCACCTCGGCATTCAGCGTCTGGATGCTGCTGCGCTTTTTGGAAGAGCGGCTCCGCTTAGATTGCTTGGAACGCTGCATTGAAGAGCTCGATGATTGGTCGGGCTCCTGGCGCTCCATTTTAGAAAGGGGACGGTATGGTACGGGAACACGGGTGGACGCTCTTCGTGATCTCTGGTAAACTGAAAGAAACGACAGCGGATTAGTCTCGGTGCCGACCTTGAATTCATTGTATAGTATGCCACCGTCGTCCCTAATCTGATGCCTCATTGCCGCGCACTGGCTAGTAGGGCACAACGAAAAATATTCTGCGAAATGGTACCTGCCCTGTCGTAAGTGAACCTTGCTCGGTTGCACCTAAAATAACGGCCTTGCAGCCCGCCACCGTTCGACTTTTTCTTCTCCGTGCGAGCTCACGGCTGATGATGATGATGATGAAGCCACGATGAATGGCACAAACCAACCGTGGGCTATATGCCACAAAACTGGCAGTAATGATGATGATGATGAATCCTCAACAAATGGCACAAACCCACTATGGGGGATAGGCCACGAATCGGGTGGTAATATGATTGAATGAATAAAAGAATTTGGTTAATGAATAACTAACACAAAAAGTAAAATAAATATATAATCCAAGATGAAAAATAAACTGTGAATACATGAGTAAAACTTGTGATCAATACTATAGTAAACCTTGCGTTGATAGGAATACAAAAAAAAAGAATAATAATTAAAAAGAAACATATACCTAAACTTGGGTAAGCTAAATTTTTGAATAACAATACTAGAAGGATTTAAACTGTATATTTCTGCTTTTTTTTGAATTTCGTAGACTTAAGTAGAAGTAAATCAATTGTGGAAACTAAGAACTATTAACAAGGCATTCTTTTTGTGCCACATAGAAAATTATAAATGTCTAGGCATACGTTCCTGTGGCTGTATCCCTATACTGTTGCCCCAAGGGAGAGAATAGTAGTGCTGTTTAAAGGCAATCCTAAATTTTGAAGAGGGATTTCTAGACATATTTTTCGATGAACAGAAAATCGCCGACAAGATAATAAAAATGATCTATAAATTCCGGTTCATTGCAGAGGTAGCATAGAGGGGATACCGCCAGACCACACCTGTGCAAGTAAAAATTAAGTGTTGGAATACGGCAACGCAGCCTCGTAAATGAAACTTCTAATTTCCGGTTAGGACACCATTTCCGTTTCCAAGAATAATTTAGGTGCAAAAAATCTGTACATTTTGCTAATGACAGGGCTTTTTTGTCTTCGCTCAAAGAAAATTGTCTATATCTGGCTGCAGTGACGTGCGCCGTTGCCGGCAGCACAGATAACACAAGTAATATTATTACGAGCGCCGTTGCACGCGGAGCGGAAATCTTTCTCTTTTCCTATATCATCACCATGAGAAAAGCAAGAAGTGGCAGTTTGGCACGGAAGGCGGCGCATTGATAGTGTTAGCCAAGGATTAGAGTATTACACGAAGTAATGCTCTTTGTTTTTTTCGGCCACGTAAATTGTAGTAAACATTCGCTTACTGCCTCAATCAACGAGCATGGGGTCAACAGTGCACAGAAATGCATGAGCTATCTCGCTAGACAACCGCGAGCACTCGCTGTGACAGCGCTGGCGTCATGAAGAGCGCCGGCAACGACCAGCTATCGTTTCGTGCTTCTGCTCGCTTCACCGCGTGTCTGAGGCTTAGATTACGCGACCTCCAAGACTATAGGCGTACGAGAATACAGAGCACACGAAACCATCGGCCATCTCGGCTCGGCCTTGGCCTTTGCATCCACTGCACGATAACGCCAAGATAAGGCGGGCGCAGGTCGCGTATGCACTCAGCCGCGCGGACAGTCGTGCGGAGATTGTTGGGCTGGAGGAGAAGCACGCTCCCCAACCATGGCGCACTTGATCACCTGACGTCCAACACTGGTTGCGTGGGAATACGGCGATCATCGAGCCACCATTCTTCTTTGACTCACTCTCGCACGCTTTTCTTTCTCACCTGCCGCATACGGCAAGTGGCTGGCTCATTCTTATGTCGCCCGGACTTTATACTGAATGTCACAGCAACGGCGACGATGGCAAAAATTCACCGGGAGCGTCCGTATAACTAATTGCTACGGTAATAGTTATAATCATCAAGCATGCTGCCAAGCACGCTTCATAAAATCAAGTATGCTGCCACTGCAACGGTTTTGTCGATGCGCGACAACGTTTATAGATGCTTTTTAAAAGTAGTTGTAAACGTTGGATGCGCGAGAGGAAAACGACACCCTCCTTGTCGTTTGCTGTGCGCTTGACGAGTGCATAGCAAACTGTATTGTGCAAACTGTGTTTCTGTGTTGTGTATGAATGCCAAAGGGCATTCATACACAACACAGAAACATAGAGCTGACTCAGTTGAGTATCTCATTATTCAGTACAAATTGGCGAATTCTGTACTACGCTCCTGCATACATAAGACAGTTTCCTACAATTTCTCATAGACAGTAAATGACTGCAGAGGCCATGTTTGTTTGCTTTGCACAACACAACTCTACCGAATTTTCGTCGCAACAGATCTTTGTGCATAATAAACACATTATCAAGAGCAGCTGATTCACGTCTTTCGCATATCAGTAAAAACAACTTCCTTTTTTATTCTTTACAACGGGTATAGTTGCTAGTACAAAAACATGCTATACTTAATAAATTTTCTCCTTGTGCTAATCGACAGTAATTATTTCGCAAATTGTAATAAAGAGGTCTATAGTTTTTTTTCATGTTTGGTTTGGTTCCACGATACATTTAACACTAGTAGAGCTTCATTCACAGCTGTGGCATCGCTAATAAGGTATCATTACTAAATTCCTCACGAGCATATCGCAGACGCTGATAATTTGTAATGTACTTATTTTGTTCTATCACCATCTACGCATAAATGGCACATTTCGAAGACAAGTGGCACCGGATGTTTTTGTTGATAGACAGTAAATGCAGAAGAGATAAGGGAGAAAGGAAAGGCAGGGAGCTTAAACAGACTGAGTCCAGTTTGCAACCCTACAGGTGGGGAGGGTGAGGGGGTAGTGAAACACAAAGAGAGAAGAGAATGTACAGAGAAAAGTTTCTGAATATATATAGCACGGGTTTGATTCTTCACTGCGCCAGATATATATTAATGAATCTTTCTTTCTTTTTCTGACTGAGGAGCGGCAATTATCCAGTGGGACATGCTGTTACGATTGGGGGCTCAATCCCATCGCTCGTGATCCGTTGTCAAGATTGGAGTTGGGCATGAATTAGAAGGTAGCTGGCCCATGCCGTCGTCCAACTTATCTACGCTGAGGACGTTGATGAAGGGAAGGACTGCTTCTCATCGAGAACAAGGAATATGGGTTTATTTACAGTATTTATATCAGTCTAACATGACTGTTTGAGAAAGTACATCAGTCTAACATGACTGCTTGAGAGAGAGTGTCCTGAGCAGCCGCACAACAGCGGTTTTTAAACACTCGGTCCTCTCCCGATACAAGGTGATGCGAACGTTCGTTTCGTCATCGCAAACTAGCCGCCTCCCCTCAGGACGGTCTACACACACAAATGCACACACGTGCGGAGGTCCGGAACCGACGTCAGAGGGGCCCGGTAGAACTCGGAGCCGTTCCGAGTAGCGCGTTGTCTTGCGTCTAATGTAATTAAACATATTCAGTAATTTAAACATATTCAATGCTAAAAATAGTTACGTGAAACTAAAGCGACGGTTGAGGAAGTTGAGAAAGCTAGAATACCGAGGCTGCCCCACACACAACCACAGCGGTAGCGGCGTTCGCATGCCCTCTCATGCACGGTTGCTCCTCTAGCGGCGGGCGCTGGCTCTATATGAAACTGAGGCGGCAGTTTCGTGACCAGAAAAAAAAATGGAAGGACTCTGGTATTACACATGATTAGTTAGATTCCTCTTACATAAATTAGTCGTTTTCTAGGCAGTACTACACACCTTCGATTTCCATCCACATGTACGCCCATTCTCCATAGTGGGTGTGAGCCATCAACAAAGGCGAAAAAAAGATAAGTTCTGCGAGTACAGAAGAAGAAGAAGAATCTATGGCCCAGAACGAACGACTCCAAGGAGCGCAGTCCCCACCGGCCGGTCCTCGTACAGTACCTCCGACGCCCCCACCTCGAAGAAACCGCATTAAAGCAAGTGGCGCCGTCGTCGGCCTCTCCTGCTCCCTTCTGATTTTTCTGGCCGCCTGTGCCCTGGTCTTGCTCTCGGTACGGCTGGCCGCCATGCGGCGCAATGACACCGTCCTCCGGGAGACGCCGTTCTGCTGTCCCAAGCAGGCGGCCGCACTGTTCGCCGTCATCGACAACCAGGCGGATCCCTGCGAGGACTTCTACGCGTACGTCTGCAGGAACGCCGTCGAGCAAGGCTTCGCACAGAAGCACGCCGCCCACGACATACTGGTAAGTGGCCTTCGAATGGCACAGCGTTGTCTGAATGAGGGCCCGGAAATCCAGACGTCAGGTGGAACGCACATCGCGTAGCAGTATGTTTTCCATCCATAAAATGTGTAGTAGCGTCCACGAGCCGGTCGGACGAGTAGCCGACAGAATGAGGCCTAACAGCCGGTGCGCGGAGGGCCTCAGAGAAGAACAACGACTTCCCTGTTCGGGGACCAAGCAACGAGTGAGCTTTATTCAGCCAACAGATAGAAGGTAGAAAACGGGGCGGTACACTGCGCAGACAGACTTGACCGAAATGTCATACAATATTGAGTGCGGGCTAGTGCTAGTGATCAGACCCATATATCATCTGTTACCGCACCTAAAGAAATCGATGAACTTGATCGACATTTTTCTATGGATTGTTAAACATTTTGGTTGGAATAGTTCTAGCACCATCATGCACCGTCTAAAGTGAACACTAAACTCTTCCTATCTCTCAGGTTTCACAATTTTTGGCAGATTGGGAAGTCGGGAAACATAAACCTTCGACTGCAGGTATCGTAGAAACTAGCCTCCGGTACTCCTAGCACTTCTCCAATAATAGGAATCAATACTCCAGCTTTCGTCTACTCGAAAAAATATTTCTGAATTGACAGCAGCAGTGAGGACACAAAAGCTTTTCTCGAGTTTTCAATTTCCCGATCTGAAATATAGGGTTTCCTTAACGATGTCTCACACAACGCTAGACGCCTGTGAGTTCGAATTACATGGATAATCGTGTTCGACCAATATCAAGTCCAGCGTTATTATTCCCCCCGAGGGTTGTTTCTATCCCTAATCCTTCGGCAGCGTATGTGAAAATTATTACGATCAGCCCTTCCCGTCGCGTGGGTTTTTCACTTGCACAAGAGATGGCAGTCGACTTAAGGCCGACATTCGATCGCAGGTTGAATAGCAGTCTAATAGCGCGCATTCTGAACACCGCATGTGCAGGTGCCTTTACTCAGGGCTGTAACACAGTACACAACACCCCATATTACTGTACAGCATTGTGCACGAAATAAACAAACCATGTGGAACCAGCGTCAGTTGGGCGCACAATAGTCCATCTTGCTTACCCAGTAAAGCTGTTCGGACGAAATAATCAAGTATGCCGAGGCTTCTGCGTGGTCTCCGATTTTGCAGCCATTACTTCGTGTGCCTAAAGAGCGCAATAAACAAACGAGGTACTGGTATTGACACCAAGAACTGTCATAATTTTTTTGCATCATCTGATTTACAAAAGCTGGGAACTAAGAACCAGGTGCACCTTTTGTATTTTTCTGATTTGTCATTCTTGGTACAGTTGTGATAAAAACAGCAAATAATTACTTTCGTTCGTGTTTCTTGAGGTGCTTGTTTGAGGTTTCACACAATAATTCTGAAAAATTGTCTTAGCAGCTATTGGTGCTATACGTCCGTTCAGAACACCTGTGATCAGGCTATACATTTATGCATTGCAGCTTACTTTGCGCCAACGTGGTCAGGCTATAATGTGTTAAAACATAATAGCACAGGAAATGAGCGTATTTCACGCAATAACGAGAGGTTTAGGCTTTATCTATCCGCAGGCGTGTTTTATTATGCTGTAACGAAAGATATCTAACATGCCTGCTCGCTTCCTCTGGGGTGACGTAACCACGGCACCTATGTGTCTGGCAGCACTCAACCGATAATAAGGAGGTCGAGGATCTTGATCTTGTGTTAGTTACAGCCATACGTAGACAACCGGCAACAAAGCGAGAGAAATCACAGGATAAAATAATTGTCATGCTTTACTGTTATGTATAAATCTTCAGAAAAGTGACGAAATACTCCCAAGTAGAAATTACTTCGTATAACCTCCCAACTTGACGTTCATTTTTGTAGGCTAGCCACCACTCTGTTGGAGATAACTCGCCAATGTCAGCGCGTGCGCTGTTCTACTGAACTATGCAGTCACGCAAACTTTTCCGCTTTAGAACTACGCACTAGGATTGACCCTTGAAACGTTTTTCTTCTAATTACGCCTACCTAGGCTAAATTTATTTTCCCTAATTTCGGTGTAGTTTCACCATATCGACGCTTCATACGCAGGTACATTTTATACATACAGTCGCTGATACATGCAAATACAGCTTTTCTTACAAGCGTGATTAAAGGACCAGATGAATTACCCAATCCAGTCATCACATCTTCCTCCGTCAGTGCTTTTACTCCTGGTTTGGAGACTCTTATCTTCTCTGATATGAATACGTCTTAGGGCATATTTCTGTTTCTGATGCGCATAACACAAGTGTATTTAGTTTTTCTTCACCGCATGCCACTTTTTTATGGACACTGTCATTTTACTGGTTTGTCATTTTTCTGTCGACATATAGCGAAATCTTGTGTTGGAGAGAGAGAGGCAAAGAAGAGCAGCGAGTAAGGGTGGCAGTGGAGGAGGTAAATGGGACGAGGAGGAAGATGAAGTACTGCTTGCAGAAATGCAAATAACTTTAAAACAAATTACTGTGTCAATACCTTGAATACAAACTTTGCAAGATTGGAATTCGTTATAAGGCATTATACAATTTGGCGCACAACAGTTTCAGAAAGACCAGTTGGTCAAGCCAAAAGCCCCTTGAGCGTCATTTCCGTTTCTCGCTATTGCGTGAGGGCAAGAAAATAGCCAATCAGCGCGAATTTCATGTGGCCCAAACTGGTATTTCCACTCTACGTAGGAAACGCCATTGGTGGGTGGCCGCATAGAAGATGTGTCGGACATAAGGAGCAGTTCCGCATGGACGCATAAAAACAAAGGTCATAAAGAAAAATACAGGTGAAAGAATTGACCCAACTTCAGATAACTTCTCTCAACTTCGCATAACACGACAATTCGACGACTTTCAACATGGAGAAATGAATCCGCTTGGGACAACTCAGCTGTTATATAACCGTGCGATAGAGCGCATGCGCTGAACGGGCTTATTTAGGGAGAATTAGGAAATAGGTAATCGGCATGATCGTGGGGGAGTCGAAACAGCAGACTACGCAGTTAGGGAACTACTATGGCAAGTTTGCCGGTGGCAAGCCTGCTTTGTGCATAATTGCTTAGGGTTTCTAAATTAGTAAGCCCTTGCCGGCCAATTTTGAAACTATATTCGTTCGATTTATATTAACCATTGAAACTTATTTAAGTGAGATCACACGAATCATCGAATTGACGTTATTAGGTATACACTTTCGACGTTGTCCCGTGGCCGGCATTAGGTATTCAAATTCCTCGGTAAACACAGACGGCCTCGATGAAATGCCCATTGGGAATGCATATTTATCTAGCATTCGAATTTCTCAATAAGTCAAAGGAGAAATAGCGCTTTGCTTATGATGCCTATTTCTTCATCGTCACTAGAGTAAATCTAGCGCTCTTCAAATCTATGACTGTACCTTATTTCCTGTGTTGTGAACACCAGAATGAGCCACTGGCGACTCGCTGAAGTTTTCACAGTAGTTTAAATAAGTGTTTGGCAAATTAAAATGCTCCCTGAAAGATATCAATTTACCCTTTTGCATGAAGTTAAAGAACCGTACACATGCAGAGCTTCTACCATCAGTACCCCACTCCTTTCTCCCCTTTCGTAGTTATCACAGGCTATCTCACGGCATCTGCGATGTTGTGTTAAGCCATATAACATGACATGCCACACTCCTTGACTTCTCACCTATTTCTTTACTCGAACATAATATTGCATATCCCAATCCTTATTGCTGCCTAAATCTGTTACAATCTATTCTAAGTAACCCCTAAATGCTAATAAATAAGCACGTCCTCCAACTTGCAGTGGGACATCGACGCGCACATCATGACGGGCACCTCGAACTACAGCTCGAAATCCGCTGCGGCGCTTCAAGCCTTCTACGAATCGTGCATCAAAGAGGTATGGCAGCCAGATATGCGACTGAAAGACGCCGTGGCGGCCGTTTTAGAAATCGCCAACACCACCAAGCGAATGAGCAAAGCCCAACTACTTCGCTTCGGCCTGGAAGTGCACGCCCGGTACACTCTCAATTTCTGTTTCATTATTTCGCGGGACGGAACCGATGTTTACATCCAAAGAAACTTGTTTCGCATCGGCACCTACAAGAAGCTCTGCGATGAGTCTTGCCACGCCACCGCCCTATCGGCAGTAAACGCGCACATCGGTGCAAACTGCACGGTCGAGCAGATTGCCGCGTGGGGGCGGCTGTTTAGCAACAGGTTCACTCAACCAAGCCTCACAACTTGGGACGAGCTCCTCGCCGCCTTTGGAGGCATCGAAGCCGAGGAGTTCAAGGCCATATTTCTCGAGTTCGGCGTAGACATGGACGCCGCAGAATCCGTACTCGTGGACTCCAAGGCGCAAATGTTCGCCGACATTGAACGCCTGTGGAAGGTCGCCAATCAGCCTTGGTCGCTTTGCTACGTGCTGGTCTACCTCGCCCTGGACACCATCGAACTACTCGTTGAGGGTGACGCGACAATTACCTCACCGACGGCTTCTATCAGGGAAGTCTGTGGAAACCACCTGCTCCGCTGCCTACAGATGTGGCAGGTTACGTACGTTGCTGCCCTGACGAGCGCCGACAAGGACCGCCAACTGCGCGCCATCTTCGAGGCGACGCGCCGGAGCTTCGCCGGCTACGAGCCGCTCAGACGGCTCGTGGCGGCCGGCGACGACACGGCGCACTTTGAGAGCCTCGTGCACAACATGTCCCTCATGCTTCCGAGGGACCTCGTCCTGCCGCAGATGGGCATGCCCGTGTTGAACAAGAGCGGTTTCGTGCGCAACGTCTTCCGCATTATGAGCTTCGAGTACGACACGCAAGTTGAAAAGCTGCGACGAGGGCTGCCCGACTTCGACAGCTCCCCGGAATTGACGATAAACCGTATGCTGTTTGTGGACCAGAGGACGCTGTACGTGACTGCGTCCGCTTACGCTTGGTTGAGCGAGGGCACCACTGATCCCCTGCTCGCTGATGCTCCGGTGATCGCAAGTCGCATGGCGTCCTTGATGTGGCGGAAGGTTGAGAAATGGGACGGCTGGTCTGGAAGTACTCGGAACGCGCTGCATTCTTTTCGGTAAGATCCTCCTCGTTAGTTAGCGTCAAGCCTGGGAAGCTATAGCAGACGCTAATTCCACCAGTTGGTGGAATTCGCCGTCTTGCCTGCTCTGATTAGCTCACATGGCAGCAATGCTTTCTCCGACTGGCTCAAAAAGTCGGAAATGGCGGCGCTCAGCGAAATGCTGAAATTGTACTCACGTGTGCAATTGCGTAATCGGGGTGTTAGTCTACAAACTGTCACATTCCGCCATTTTATCAGCTCTGACAGGCCCACACGGCTACGATGGCTTCTCTGATGGGCTCAAAACACCAGAGAATCTAAAATTGATTAAATTCGCAAAATTATCTCCCATCCTCTGGGTCACCATCAGAGCCTGAAAGGTACTTCGTTACATATGTGGTGACGGCGGAGGAGGGGTTACAGGGACCTCCTTGTTCTTGTACCTGCATGAAAGCCGTGTGTAACCATTCTTTCTTCAGCATACAACAGTGGCTTGCGCCAAACGGGCTTCAGTGACTTGTAGCGCTGCGCAGATTATATTCAAGAAGCTAGTCTGGCAAAGGTAACAAGGAGCAACAAAAGCCTCTGGAGCAACTGACGTTCACTTCATGATCACCTCAGAACAACTGGTGGGCACTTATAACCCCCTTAGAATGATCATGCAGATATGTGATTGCAGGGTATAAAATAGAACAAAGTATTTATCTAAAAAAAATCAAGGTATGAACGAGCACCTTATAAACATAATCGCCTTCTTAAAGGCCATTCGCATTTCGATTTTTAAATTACACGATGGTCCAATATAAGTTGCCAGTAGGGAATTGGAGATGTCATGCACCCTTTGCCTGTTTTTCAAGTTGAGCTTGTGTGATTCTGCAAATCCCGCTGAAATTCCCCAGTTAGCCTGTGTTGAACTCCCGGTGAGTCTTCACCAGTGGCACCGTCAAATACTCGAACCACTGGCTGACGGTATCATGCCGGTGTCAGGTCACAGCACGTGTAACATTTCGTTCGACACTGCGTTTTCTACTGGTGGAATATGGTTCCCATGAAGTAGGTATACTCTACTGTCTCAGTAAAGTATCTATGTATAGTGCCTCTATATAAATTGCTATCTTCGATGCTACATAATCGCTGGCAAGGGAGTGGGAAGGCTGTTCATGTTCCCGTTAATTGTGAGTGAGATAGGTCAAGTAGCATGAATGCATTTCGCCAGGTCTTCATCTTCAAGAAGCAGCTTCATAATCTGTAGTGTTGTCATTGTGTCGACGTTTCACTCGTTTACTTCTTTTAAATGCGAGGAGCGTAACTACCATCCCACACTAGTCCCAAATGTGGATTCAGCACCACCCGGTTACGTGCGACCGTGCGCCCCTTCTCTCCGCGAGGACACAGGTGTCGTTATCGAACGCGCTTGCTGACCGCATCCACGGCAGTACCCTCGCACTAGCACTCGCCGGATCACCGGTGACGTCATCGCCCAAGCCATCTCATATATCAATGGCACAAAGGTGCGCTACTTCCTCTGCGCAGGCGCGCCTCGGTACTCAACCAGAGTCGACCGGAGAGTGACGTTAGCGCTCGCCTGCGCTCGCTCTAGCCAGTCCCGTAGCTACTATGCTCCTCGCTTGCATCTATTGCGCCAACTCCTCCCTCCTCTAGGCGCAGTATTCGCAATTGAAATCGTTTACGTAGTCATATGACTAAAGCCGCTGACGTCCTGCAGATTGCTTCCTCAATAAGATGACCAAAAGCATTCGCATGGCTCAATTACCAAGTTATATAGCGCTGGTCACCTTTAAATCATAAAATGTTGAAGTTTGTATGTGTTTGTATTATACTAATTGTTGGCATCTATTTGCAAGGGATATTTTTTCTGAAGTAAGCACTGGCGTCAACTTCCGACGTAGGGAATGTGCGGTGAGGGTAGAGGACCTACTCAAGTACGCCAAACACGACCTTCTTGCGGTGACCATGGGCATGCGCATAGCCGCGCTGGCCGCGACCGCAAGTTCTCGTGCCGGGGACATCGCGAGGACTCAGTGGTTCCGGATGAAGAGCGCCTGGAGCCTGTCCCGCATGTCTGAAGCGCAGTTCTTCTACGCCCGCTATGCCTTCTTTCGGTGCAGCCCAGACAACCCCCGGGGTTCGGTGGTGGGGCCCATCGTCCACGACCCCGACTTTGCTACTGCGTTCCGGTGCCAGCCGAGGAGCAAAGACCGGAACACGAGTTACTGCGTCGATGTCACCGCCACACGCAGCGCTTTTTGATGGCAGTCTTGGCGAGTCTGGCATTAGCTATCTTGTGAACGCGTTAAGCAATCGTACAGCTGGCAATATCCCGCAAGGCAGTTTCACTTAAAATGATTTGCACGTAGGCCGTAGTTAAAGAACGGCGCACATGTTATCGCCTTCTCGTGGTGTTTTATCGAGAGGCCGCGCAAGCAGATCTGAATCCTCTCGACCAGTAAACAATTCGTGTTCAAAGCTGTTCCCAAAACTGACTGTATTTGTTTCTGTTTCAATTCTTTTTATATCCGTGCGTCGGTGCGGCAAAATGAAATAACTTTTTGTTGCCTTGGTTGTATCTTGAAGGCTGCTGTGGTGCCTATGTACTTGATATCAATCATTCCTTTGCCCCCGTCTCAAGTGTATATAATTATTACAACTGTAACGGTAACACCGCGAAAAAAACGACGACGGAGTGAAAGGATACAGGACGGGCGCTCGTCTTGTATCCTTTCATTCCGTCGTTTTGTTCGCCCCGTTACAATTAATAATATTTACCAACTCGCCCAACTTACCGCTTTATTGCGACTGCTTACCGCGTTTGTTTAGTTGGTGTGTGTCAACGAAGCCGCTCAATGCCACTTCTTCGAAGCCCCTTCACCAAAGTGTTGTTTTACGCGCCAGTGTATTCCATACCAAGTAAGAAGTATGCAACTGTTATCAATGTATTTATTATTGCCAAGCATTGTCGATAGCAGACCTGTAGCTTATAATGCACAATCTTTTGATATCATTCTACTTCATTTTGCCTTTGAACGAGTGGCAATGTCCACATGCGTTGCTATTATCTCCATGAACTGCAGCTACTTGCCACGCTTCCAGTGGGCATTGTCCGTATTCTCCTAATTACTCTTTTCGTCTGCAACACAGCCTTCCCCAACCCAGCACCAGTTCCTCGAGAAAAAGCATAGAGTGTGCAGACTTCATGTACACAGTACACCTGCAGTAAACTGTCATGTGATCACGCGTGCATTCATGTATCGCGATTTCTTGCCACTCGCAACCTCATGTATACATGAATACAAAAGAGTAATTACGTTACAGGACCATTATTTTTTTTTTTGCTAGGGAAGATACTTTTGTGGAGCCATGCACAGAGTTTGGATGTAATCAGGTATGTACGATGTACACGCATGTATGAAATTCCTGGCGCGGGAGCTAGGCCAAACACCCTTGCAACCTGCCTTTCTATGTGGGTGTGGTGGGACACCCAACTGTAGGGTGTAAAATGCGACACCCATTGTTTGCGATGTGCAGGGAACATAGTATTGTTTAAAACTATGTCAACCCCTTTGTAACAGTTCTTATTTAACAGAATTACTGTTGGTCGTATACATGAAACCATGAGGTTATTAGTACGCCGGCAAGCTGGACGACTTCCTAAGCATGGGAAAGTCTTCCGTGTGTACAGCATGCCCAGATATGCGACTCGTGAGCGCGATCTCTGCTTCCGAATGCTGTCAGTGTGTTGTTTGTCGCAATGGTGACAACCGAAGTCATCAAAGCGTACTTGTTTGAAGCGGCTCCCGGCCAAACACCGCTAAGGACATGCATCCCTTATTTTCTTATACCTCTTAAGCGTTTTGTCCTGATTTCTTTTGCTTGTGTGTTGCTTTTAGACATTTCTAGCTCTCAGTAAAGGCGCATTGACGGCTTACTCCACCATAGTCTTGTGTCTGTATTCTGTATGACGACAATCGAAACCAATGCATGTGCGAGTTCCGTTCACTTAGTCTTAAAATAAGGTTTTGCTTTCTTCACCAATTTATTAAGCCTGTAAAATTGCTTTTGAACTTCTGTCTCCATGAACAAAGTTTACAAAGCTGTCCGTCTTTGCTCGGAGCCTTTATTAACGCTGTGCACCAGATGTAAGGTGCATCCTGTTTGTAGTTTAGAGGGTGCCAACAATAAATGTTGCTGTTCGTGTATTTACCTGTTTAACAGCTGCGTTGAAACTATTGTTGAAATGCTATCGGTACAATGTCACAGAAAATAAAAAGAATGTTTCACTTCGCTGCACACAATAGAGAAATAACATGGTTGATATAACAGCTCAACATTGCGCAGAGAGTCTTGCGCTGTTTCACGCCGTGTAATTCGTAGGGGAAAAAAGCACAAGCACTAACGCCGTGGTATTTGAACACTTTCATAGAAAAAGCGCTCTTCAAAAAGCGCTCCAAATCTTGCTCCGTGCTGGCCGACAGAATAAACGCATAGACACACCATCTTTCGGGTACCGGGGCACACTGAAATTGAGGGCAACCAAAGGGCTGATAGCATGGTTCGCGAGCATACAAACCGAGCGGACCTAAACAGAGATCCTGAGGATTGCATGACAGTGATCCCAACGTACTCTGCCATACTAAATTACCATAGAGGGACGAGGATCAGATATCCTCCACCCCACAATACACTCGCTCAACAACAGGCAGTTTACTGGCGAAAGCTGCAGACAGGAACTTTCCCAAATTTGCATATACTAAGCAAAATGTTCCCAAGTCAATATAGGGACACATGCCCGTGGTGTGGCGCAATACCCACACTTTATCACACCACATGGGAGTGCAATACGAATAAGGCATTCCACTAAATAGAAAATCCGAGTGTGGAGCAGTGGGAGAGCGTGCTCTCCAGCGGCAACCCTAGCCTCCAACGGAGACTGGTGGATTATGCCCGACGAGCAGCAACGCTCAGTGGTGCCCTGGAATAAGGGCGCCAACCATACAGGCCGGAGATCTTCATCAACCAATAGAAGTTGAAGACATCCGGCCTGACCGCTGAATTACTCTTTCTAGAGCAATAGAGCTTACTTCCTCCTCCTCCTCTTCCTTTTCTCATTGTTATGATATAGGAAAAGAGAAAGAGTTCCGCTCTGCGTGGAACTAGTTCGTAATCATGTGCCAAACTCATCAAGGTCATTATCATCATCATCATACTACCCGGTTCGTGGCCTATACCCCACAGTGGGTTTGTGCCATTAATTGAGGCTTTATGATCATCATCATCAGCCATGAGATCGCACGGAGAAGAAAAAGGCAAACGGTGGTGAAGTGCAAGGCCGTTATTTGATTTGCAACCGAGCGAGGTTCACTGACGACAGGGCAGGTACCCTTTCACAGAATATTTTTCGCTGTGCTCTGCTAGCCATTGCGCGGCAATGAGACATCAGATTAGGGACGACGGTGGCATACTAGACAATGAATTCAAGGTCAGCACCGAGACTAATCCGCTGTCGTTTCTTTCAGTTTACCGGAGATCACGAAGAGCGTCCACCCGTGTTCCCGTACCCTACCGTCCCCTTTCTAAAATGGAGCGCCAGGAGCCCGACCAATCGTCGGCCTCTTCAGTGCAGCGTTCCAAGCATTCTAAGCGGAGCCGCTCTTCCAGAAAACACAACAGCAACCAGACGCCGAATGCCGAGGTAACGTCAAGTACTCTGTCAACTTGTAATGAATAAATAATTGATTAATTATTTCAAAAATTACGGTATAAGTAATTATTAGTTCCGTTTTACCTCCACTGAATCTGCCACTCAATAGTACGTGGTAGTCCAAGGAAGGCGTATTGTATCTGCAGCGTTATAGCGATAATCGCTATAACATCGACATTTATCGCGCGATGGGTTTAGCCTTTAATTAAGTCATTCATTTAGTCTTTCATTCATTACCTTTTTAACTGAATATGCCACCCACCGCTGGCAGCTAAGGAAGGAGTATTCAATAAAACTTCAAGCAGCGCGAAAAAGACGCCGACAAGAATCGAAAACAAACGCAGCAGGACGAGCGCTGTACTGCCAACTGGAAAATTTATTCAAAGAACAACCAGCTTTTAAAACGTATAAAGAAACTCCAACAATAGTTAAAAAGGTTGAAAGGCATGCCTACTGCCTACAACTAGAGGTGCTTATTTAGATAATGTATCTCAAGTTTTTCTAGGCTGAGTCACTGCACTAAAACAGTTATGCATTAAGCTTCTACAATTTCTCGACAGCACGTCCTGCCCTGTTTATTTTCGATGCCTGCCGTCGCATTTCTCGCGCTGCTTTAAGTTTCACTCAAGATTAAGCAACTCGTCGAAATCAGGTTGTTGCTGCTGGCACATTGAATATTACAGCAGGAACTTTTGTTACTCAATATGCATGACTGTTTACCGAGAAGCGTCACGTAAGCGTGTCATGACAGTGATTCGCAGCTTTAGTGCTAATCGCATCACACTCGACATTCATCATGCGATCTGTTCCGCCACAATTTTTTTTAAAGTGTAAGCCGTAAGGAGTATACAGAAACGCTAAAAACTCCCTCGCAAGAGATACCATTGTTTCTCGCGAAAAACAATATTTAATCGTTCTTTCTTGCTTGCAATGCATTCTGTATGACCAGAAGTAAAGCCAATGATCTAATTTTAATTAAAGTGGAATGGCGTTTGGGCTTTGAGTTTAGGCGCGTTTCTTATTCTCCTGCGGCCTCCTTGAGGTTTCTTACTGGTGTACGCTGATCGCGCTAGGTTAATGCGTCTTCCTTCCAGATCACTGTTTGTGCCTCACAGCGCATGTTTGTTAAAAAGGCCGTAACTGTATAATCGTTGTCCGCGTTAAGTCTGACGGTGGCGGTACTTACCGCTCGCGCACGACGCAGGTGAGCGAACAAAACACGGTGACCTCCGAACCGGTCCCACGGCTGGGCCAACTTGAACCAGAACTCAAATGTAAGCGGCAGAAGTCCCGCACTGACAAATTGGGACCAAGACGCACCGACTCGAACCTCGCGCAAGACAGACTCTTGCAGGAAAACAGAGGCTTGCCACGCTCCGGCAGCGTGATATCAAAATGTAGGCAAGGAGACCGACTGTAGAGAAGATGAGAGCAGGACACGCAGCTTGCGAATTCTGTAACTTCATTACGCATATGCGGCAGTTTATCGCGACCGTAGCTAAGGGGTTCACGACGAACACCACGCGCTCTGCTGTTCGCGTTTCATTTCGTCGGGATAATACCTCTGCATAGCAGGCAGTTGAAAGTTGGACGCCGAACATAAAAATTAGAAATCAAAAGACGTGGTATTATTTCTGAATTGTTTAATTTTCGGCGCCCAACTTTCAACTACTTGTAATATCTCCTCCCGATCAGATGGGTTCCCGTCGAGTTCTTGATTTCATACTTCTATACAATGTGAGTGAAGGAGAAATCTCGGTCAGACAAATGCGCGGTTGACATGTGGCTTCCCTGACAAAAAGAAGGCTATTTCCTTTACGTCTCCTGAGGAGAACTGGTATATATAAAGGCTTGTAAAGCTAACGAATATATGTCAACTCCGAAGTTACAAGTGCCTAAAGAAGTGAGAGATTATTATCTACTAATTATTCAATAATAAACGGCAGTGCAGCCCAATGCTACGATTTCTTGCGTGTTAACTGACGCATTGTTCATCGATTAAAAGATTCCTACAATCAACCAAACAAGCGATCCAAAGTGTTCTCATGGTCAAGCCGCACACAGGCTGTTCATGATGTATCGGTACTACTTAAAATAATGTAGTTATATATGTGTAGATGCAGGTACTCGAAGAAGTTACTCGTTTGCTACGTTTGCACTCCTGTTAAGTTCTGTACGATAGCAGGATCGTCCTTCGTGTCGAAATTTATCTGCAGACACAGGTGATACTCCTGCAGCGTGCCATCATTAAAAAGAAAAAAAAATTATCAGTGCATCCTTTAAGACCCAGCTTACTCTTTTTCAAGGTTGACGCAGATTCTGCCCTTCATCGAAGAGTATACAGTGACACTTGGGCTGCTTTGTCGCGCATACTTGGTGGAACAGCTCGTGGTTTGTTTTGTCTGTTCACTTGTTTCGTTTTATAGACACGTAGCTTGCGTTCGACTCGCAGCGGTGACTTGTAGCTATGGGGTTGCGCTGCTCAGCACGAGGTTGCAGGGTGAATCCTAGGTGGTGATAGCGGCCAAATTCCCAAGGGGGGAGGGGGGATGAAAATAAGTCGCAGTTTCGCCCCAAAGGCGAAGCATCTATTGCGATAACAAATTAGTAGACAGCTATACGAAGTAACGATAGTATTTTTATAGGCCGTGTAAACTTGTGAACTTTCGCATACTAAAATAACAATCACGGTGTCACGCGCACAAACGCAAACATGGTCACCTCTCTCGATGCCTGCGTAATATCGCTGTCAGAACGCTGGATTGAGGAAATGCGGCAGCAGCAGTGAGCGAATTGACCTTTGTGCTGCCTCTCGCTTCAACACGAACTACGCGTGGAAAGCACACACGCGCGGCATTGCCGTACGCACCTGCCGCCGGAGTAGAACAACCCCCCTCCCCCCTTGTCTCTCCCTGCCCCCCCGCCCCCCGTGCTTCGCACGCGACGGAAGACGGCGCTTGCTCCCCGCTTTCCTCGCTTTCGCGCGCAATATCGAGCCGCGATCTTCGGGTGACCCTCGCAAGTTTCGCTCGCACATACAGCATTTGGCGTGCGGCGAAGATGTTATCGTTTTTGGACTTTATATGGAACAACACGGCGACGACGACGGTAGAAATGCGCCTGGAGTGTTTGTATATATGCTATCGCAATAAAACGGTCGTGTACGTTGATTTCGGTGCACGTTAAGGACCCACTGGCAGTCACATTCGCTCCGGAGCCCTTCACTACGGCGCGACTCACAAACATATCGCGTCTCAAGCCCGTAAAACACCAGAATTAAAAATTTACGCCCGTCGTCAAGTGTTCCTACGGCGATACCAGGCCAGCTAGGTTGCCTAAAACGACGATTGATTGGCAGCATGTCCCTCAGAAATCGATCACTAAACGGTTTCTTCGGTTAGCGTTCAAAGCTTTCGAGATGCAATTGAGACCACCGCGCAAGGGCGTTTTAAATTCGTAATGTTTGACGCGTCAAAATTACGCAAATGATTACATGCGAAGCGTGTCGTAAATTAGGTTATAATTCGTACAGTGTGTCGCAAACAATCAGCAGAGCCTGACTTGACTGACTTACCGGAACAACGACACTACTCTGCTAATAACCCGAAACAAAAGTGAGAGCACCGAGATTGTTAAGTGGAATGTGCTGAAAAGTTGCTTCAAATGTGTGTACTTCCTCATGCTTAGCGGCGAAATGTTTTTAATATACAAGAATGTAGACAGGAAAAGAGAAAAGCTTCTGGCTGGTAACCATCGCCATCACCATCATCATCGTGAGCTTATTTGTGTTCAGTGCAGAACAAAGCCCTCTGCCAGTCATTTGCAATTACCCCAGCCTTGAATCAGCTCACCTAGTCTTGTGGCCTGCAATTTCTATATTTGATTTCATCAGACCGTCTCTCTGAAGTTCTCGACGGCACTTGCCTTCTTCCGGCAACCACTCTGTAACTATTTAACTGGATAGTTTATTTCAGTTTTACAACAGATGTCGCTGTTAACCTTAGACTTTAATAATTCTCGCATACACCTTTTCTTTTTAAGGAGGCGGTGCATGTCGAAGCAGCAGCGCCTGCCAGGCCGAATGAAGCGGAGCATGTAGATCTATCACCGCAGAAGCACGAGGGGCATACCCGTATGAGGCTGTCGATGCGCTCAACTCGAGTTCGTGACGATCCGAAAACAAGGTTGGTGTTGCGTGTATTTAACCGCAAGAACGTGCGCAGTGGTCTGTACGGTACAGAAATAATGGAAAAGAAAAAGAAAAACACGTTCGCAGATGTATTGCAATCACAGCAACTCACAGAAAGACAGTGAAGTCGTACGAGGGAGCTCTAGCACCGTTCGGAAGACATAGGGGAGGGGGGGAGGGAGTGAAGGGCTGTTTTGCATTGTTCGAATTTACGCGAAATTCATAAAACGCTTCACTAGAAACAATGTAATGCCTTCGCTGTACCCGAACCTTATATACGAGCGTTATGCAGTAACCTAGTTTAATCATATAAACTTACGTAAACAAAAGAAATTGAATGGCCATGAACGTACGTGCTAATATAGTCTTAGCCGAAATTCCCAGTGGCCATACTCACAAAATGTTTGTTTGTTCGTGCCCTCCTAGCTGACCTGCAACGTGGGGTCGGTAATACGCGACGTGAAAAAAATAAAATAAATGCTAGCTTCAATAAACCGCGCGAAGGTGTTTCTATACGGCGGAGGGTAATATTGACACGTGTACTTATCTTTATCGGGCGACCACGTTTTGCCGCCTAACAAATCTGTATGTATTTTAGGTCTCCGAAGCCTCCCCCAAGCAGACCATACCATGCCTTGAGTCAGAAAACCAGACATGCTTGTTCCGTACGGTCGTATTTGCTTGCTTCGGTTTCCGTGTCCATGCGGGTCCGCGTGTACTTAATGATTCGTTTATATGTATGTTTTGCAAAGAAAAATGGGAATACATATGAATTTGTACCAGTACATATGTATAGAGCTTTAAACTTTTGTAATATCACCGCAGTGGTGTCCCTTTGACTCGAGGCATCGGGTACCACTGGGTAGGTGAGCAGTGGGTTTCAGGTCTCATTGACACCTTCGCGGTTGCGAAGGTGTCGAAGGGCAGACTTCCCGGTTGTTGCCAACGACTTGGACCATGCGCACCGGTGGGATATCATTGTATTCAGTTGTGTACGGGATCATCAGTTTGGCCCCAGTTGGTCAGGCATAGGCGACGCGTCCCAGTATGGCTGAGGCCCGGATTGTGGTCCGGTCGGCAATTCGGGTTAATGGAGAGTATGGAGCGGAGGAGGAGGATTAGGAGTCCCACTTTTCTTTTTTTTGCCTCAAGTTTTCAATGATGCTAATTGTTTTTGACGTGAGGCGTGTTTAAAACTGGTCAGAGAGGGGTCGCTGGCTAAAATTGCATGGTAACAAAAGCATGGTGTACTCAAATCGTTCATATTTACACGTGTACTTATCTTTATCGGGCGACTACGTTTCGCTGCCTAACAAATGTTATCGCACAGCGCGGGACGCGCCTGCATGTATCCGAAGTTTCTGGAAAGTTATCGATGCTTTTATACGGTGTCTGTTGTCGCCGAACCTTGTGTTATATGATTTCATCGCCCGACGCGAATGTGTAGAACTTTGTGGAAGGCATGCGGGTCCCAACAATTAGTTTGGAACAATCGACGACTGCTGTATAAACGCCCACGTGGTTGACCCACAACAACCTCGGGACCCACCGACCTTCCATGGAGCAGCGACTGAAGACCCGGAATTATGCCTGGAGACCTACGAACGAGTCGCGACATTTAACAACTGGGACTCCGACGACAGGCTGCGGCATGTATACTTTGCCTTAGAAGACGCCGCCAGAACGTGGTATGAGAACCGGGAGTCGACCTTGACAACATGGGACCTCTTGCGTAGCGGCTTCCAGCGCACCTTTACGAGCGTCGTGCGCAAGGAAAGGGCCGACGCCATGCTGGACGCCCGAGTGCAGCTACCTAACGAGAACGTTGCCATCTTCAGGGAAGAAATGAGCCGCCGATGCCCATACCGGGAGATGGGACAGCGAGGGTTCGCCGTTAACGCTCCGCGACCGCAGATTGGTGAACGACCTCGCGATATCGCCGACTACCCCGCCGCCACTCAGTGGAGCCCTCGACGACCGTCTCGTTCGCCATCACCAGGCCGTTACCTGTTGCCGCAGCGCCAACGATACACTGGCCCAGCCCGGGGCCGGTCAGCGAGCCCATATCCGGAAAACTAAAAGCAGCAACGTATGGAGGTGCGGTTGCTGTTCGTCTAACTTACGAAGATCCTCCGCCGCCGACGAAGACGACGAAGAGACCATCTCGACAACATAATAACGACACGCCGCCGTCCCGACGAAGTAAGGAAGCCAAGACTACACCGACGAAAGACGACTTGACGATGCGACGTTCCAGCTTCAGTTCAACACGACGCAGCCGTGATCCGATGCCAAGACCTAAATGCAACGCCAGACAAGGAACCACCGATCTCGACGTGCTTCTCGACGGCCACGCAGTTACCGCCTTAGTGAACACAGGGGCCGATTACTCCTGAATGAGTGGACACGTCGCCGCCAAGTTGAAGAAAGTTAAAACTGCATGGGAAGGCCCTCAAATTCGAACCGCTGGGGCACACCTTATTACGCCGACTGGTATCTGCACGGCAAGAATTACCGTTCAATACCGGACTTACCCTGCCACCTTCGTTATCTTCCAACAGTGTTCACGAGACGTCATTCTCGGCATGGACTTCCTGAACCAACACGGCGCAATCATAGACCTGAAGTCAAAATCGATAATGCTGTCGGAAGATCAAGCGATACCGTCGGAGAGCTCTCGTAGTCACCACGCCTTGAGTGTGCTGGAAGATCAGGTGAGCATCCCGCCGCGCTCCAGCATTATTATTTCCGTCGGCACCGAAACACCCGCTGACGTAGAAGGCGTCATCGAGTGCGACCAACATCTACTGCTCGACTGTGAAATTTGCGTCGCAAGAGGGATCGCTCGACTCCACGGAGGGAAAACGGAAGTTATGCTAACCAACTTCAGCCAAGAGTTCAAGCACATCAACAAGGGCACGACAATCGCGTACATCGAGGAAATTGTGGAAACCAGCAATGCCTTTGTCCTCTCGGATTCTGCCGCATCTACCCCGATGAGCATAATCCCCAAACCAGACTTCGACGTGAATCCAAGTCTTCCTATGAGTAAGCAGCAACAGATCAGAAGTCTTCTCCGACGATAGAAAGACTGCTTTTCGACGTCATCGAGGATTCGAGAAACACCAGTTGCAAAGCATCGCATAATAACCGAAGAGTGCGCTCGACTACTCCGCCAGAGCCCTTACCGAGTTTCGACGCGAGAACGTGAAGCTATTAGGAAACAAGTCGGCGAAATGCTGCGCGATGACATTATCCAACCGTCGAAAAGCCCGTGGGCCTCTCCTGTCGTTCTGATGAAGAAAAAGGACGGAACCCTACGCTTCTGCGTCGATTATCGTCGACTGAACAAGATCACGAAGAAGGACGTGTACCCCCTCCCACGGATAGACGACGCATTGGATCGGCTCTGCAACGCTAAATACTTCTCGTCGATGGACCTCAAGTCTGGCTATTGGCAAATAGAAGTCGACGAAAGAGATCGTGAAAAGACTGCCTTCATCACCCCAGACGGCCTCTACGAGTTCAAGGTTATGCCATTTGGGCTGTGCTCGGCGCCTGCAACGTTTTAGCGCGTGATGGACAAGGTTTTAGCAGGATTGAAGTGGCAGACCTGTCTCGTTTACTTCTATGACGTCGTTGTCTTCGCCGGAAATTTCGACGATCACCTTAGGCGTCTTGCAACAGTATTAGAGGCCATCAGGTCATCAGGGCTTACTCTGAAGCAGGAAAAGTGCCGCTTCGCTTACGGAGAGCTTCTGTTTCTAGGCTACGTCATCAGCAAATCTGGAGTCCGCCCTGACTTGCAGAAGACAGCTGCCATCGCAAAGTTCCCGCATCCCATCGACAAGAAGGCAATGCGTAGATTCCTTGGCATGTGTGCCTACTACAGGCGCATTGTCAAGGACTTTTCACGCATCGCGGAGCCGCTAACACATCTAACCAAATGTCATGTCGAGTTCAAGTGGGAAACGCCGCAGGCCGATGTATTTCAAGAACTCAAACGACGCATGCAGTCGCCGGCGGTACTTGCACACTTCGACGAGAACGCCGATACCGAAATCCACACTGACGCCAGTAGCCTAGGCCTCGGTGCCGTCCTAGTCCAGAGGAAGGACGAACTTGAACGGATGATATCTTATGCTAACCGGTCGCTGTCAAAAGCGGAAGGCAACTACTTTACGACCGATAAGGAATGCCTCGCCATCATTTAGGCTACAGCAAAATTCCGCCCATACCTATATGGGAGGCCATTCAAAGTGGTCAGCGACCATCACGCGTTGTGTTGGCTAGCTAACTTAAAGGACTTTTCAGGACGGCTGGCAGGGGGGAGCCTCAGACTACAAGAATACGACGTACCCAGCACAGATTTCCTTTATGATAGGATGCGTGCCGCCGTGGTCAGCCGCCGCAGCTGGAGTAGAAAAGCAGATGCAGGCTAACCGGCCCCCAAAATGCGTCACAGGATCAGACGTGCGTGCTAAAAAGCAGAAAGATTAGGCCAGGGGTGCTAAGCAGGATGCGCCGAGTTTGGCGAAACTCGGGATCTTCACGAGCTCTGGCGACACCCCAAGATGAAAGCACGAATGGTACCGAGACAGTTTATCTTTCGACAAGCCTCCAGTTTCATTGGTTTATCTAGATTCACTCTGGCTGGCTATCATTCCTTGGGCGTTGCCTTCTGGGCGGTCGACAAACTGGGGCTCACGTGATCATATCGTCGGTGCATGGTCGTGCCTTCTTTCACTTGTTTGTCGTTCCACCGAGTGCATTAAATGCACAAGCAAGTTATAAAACAAATGCATTTAGTACAATATTATTAGTTACTTTAACGTGGTATAGAAGCATTTTAAAGCTTACAACATGTACACTGAATATGCATTCGACTAATTTGTAATTTAGTACGCTTCGCATTATACCACGAGGGAACGCTGTGGTGGCGTCATCACATCCATTCACTGGGCGAGCATGGCGGCTAAACATCGAAGAGGCCCAGTGTAAACAAACTCGTACAACGAGCTTCCAGTGCGCGACGTAGTGATCAGGCTCGACAATGACCACTATTTCTTGGATAGTTCTGTTCCTCCGTCAGCAATCTTTCCGGGCACACCGTAAGACTGCCAATAGCTTCGGCGATTTTACATATCGCAACGCGCACCTACTGTTCACGGCGCCGTGCTCAAGAAACAACTTGTCCGGTGCTGCTTCTGCGAGTTCATCCACTCTGCGTGACTGCGAGCGTCACGAACATTACATAGTGTGTAAAAAAGGAAGACAGCCTATATAGCTGCGATGCGACAAGGAGGTGGTACCGACGATGGATCTCGCTACCAACACAGTGAAGGAGACATCGACAATCTGCAGATAAGTATATTTCTACTGTTTCATATATAGCATAATAAGAGTGCACGGATTAAGTCACTTTTGTAGTAACGAACTGAATGTCCAGCAGCTTAAAGAAGGCAGTGAGAACCAATGAGTGTTCGTGCTTTTACATGCAAGCGGGCCAGCGAAAATATGGAAAAGATGAAGGTAACCTTCACTAACTTCGCGAGATAACAGAAATTCATGAGTGACATCAAGCCCGCAAAATTTATGGAAGAGTATCTTTATCCAGGTGAAATATCAATAGCAGGTACTGATATAAAGCAGGAAACTTATACAAAAATTTCACGGGTTGAACAGCATATGGAAGGCATTACCGAATCGTGATCGCCACGTTACCGATATCCTTGAAAAAAGTTTAGAATCATTGCATTCTACCGGTTATGCAATATGGGACATAAACCTGGAGGTTAACAAAGAAACTTGAGATGTCAAGGACTGTGCAGAAAGCGATGTAACAAAAATTGTTGGAGATAGCATTAAGGCAGGAAGACAGTGGCCTAGTAAACCGTGGCAACAGATATGCTAGTTGATATTAAGAAATAAAATGGAATCGGCAGGCAGGCCATGCACGTATTCGATCACATGTTGCCAATTCATAACAGGTGATTACATAAGCGTGACAGAATAGACGTCAAGGAGAGAGAACTACAGCCGAGTATGGTAGAACATTGCGTAATGGGATAAAAATATGTTTGTAGGCATAGGATGCAATCAGCTCGTATAAGACGGGATTGTAGGGTGAAGCATTTGCTTTGCAGCGAACAAAAATAGGTTTGTGGTGCTGACAGTAGAGACTCATGAAGGTGGGGGGCACCTCAGCTGCTGGCACACTAATCAACATGACAATTGGCTCTGAAAAAGAAAACCCCAGTTATGAAAAATAAAGCAACGTTGTCCCGACACATTATTTTATTATGCATACTACACTAAAGGCTTCCACAGTTAATGGCACTTGGTACTAATAGTGCAACGAGCATTTTTCTTTGTAAATAATGGTTTGTATGCGGCTGATTCATTCCAACACACTTTTTTTGCAGCAAAACATTCTGCTGCTGGAGGCACTCAACCGCCTGGTGGCAGTAGGCGAGTGCCAGGCACGTGCTCTTGAATGTGTGGCAGAGGTCCAGAGGGCTGCTCTGCAACAGTAGTATCGGTGCCCTCACTGCTCTCCTGTCGAGCCCGCAGAAGGCACCTTATAAAGGAGCTTTCAGTTTAATATTTTGTTTATTATTCAAGATGAATAAAATTATTGCTGTAAACATTGTGCTGTGCATATTAGGAGACTTGTAACATGCACTTGGTGTCCCTTCAAAATAGGCAAAAACGTAAGACAACCTGTGCCACTCTTTGACCATGTAAATTAAAAATACACTAATGCAGCATACACGTCATTGTGCTGTTTGTTCTTTCTATGTGCAAGAATACAGTGCGTGTTGATTAGCCACAAGATGAACGGTGTGCATAATTCACAATGAAGACAGGAAACAGCAGGAGTTTAATCATGCTATCACCTACATACTGTGCATATGACTGCAACACTCCCCGATTCAAATGTGCCGTTACATACATGTTCGATACCACATATTCTTTAACATTGTCTTATAATTGCATGTACTAATTTCCACACATCTTAAGCCCTTGCATAGCACACTTCTCGTGTATCTATTTCATAGGCCAAATAATTGTACACTTTGTCCTCTCGTGTAGTATGAAAAGCAGCATCCTTTAGAGTCGGATAAAACTTCAGAAGACAGGAGAGGCCCCGCCCAGATGACCAAAGCGCAGCAGTCGATTGCCTCCATCTCTAAAGAAATAGTCCCTTTCCAACGAGCAGGTATTTGTCTGGCGGCACGATGTCAGTCTAGAGTGCGTGCCCATTGGTGCAGGCTTGTGTTCACCTGCCTTAAAGTGCAGATTCCGCAGCCTCCTAAAGTTGTATCTGACTAGAGAAACATGTAATGCCTTGCACCAGTTGCATAGACTTCTGCAACTTGATAGCACACAATGATCAGGAGCAGAAATCTATAAAGGCATCCAAGCAAAGCTGGCTGGCCACACTTCCTTTATGAGGGGCTGTAAAAAGGTCTCGCCAAATATTCCCATGACATCCTTGAAAAAGAGGTGGTGCTTGGCACTTCTTTAGAATCAAAAACAGATTACAGTGAATGTTCTGTAGCACGTCAAAACAAACTGAACTTGGTTATCTGCACAGCATGTAATGGAAGGTTGTGCTTCACATAGGAAACAAACTGCTCTGTCCAGTACAATTTTGAGGCCGGTATGGCACCTATTGTGTCAACAGTGTAAATATACAAATTACACTTTTCACAGGCCATTGATTTTACCATTATTTTTGTATGATAGTTCTTTCAATCAGTGCTTGTATTACATGAGCAGGTGGATGTGAAAGCAAAGCTTTGTTTGCAAACCTTTAGACTTCCATAATTGTGTGGCAAGGCACTGGCATATTGTCGAATAGCTCACACTTCCTCGGTCCTGCACCAAAGAAGCCCAATGCTCTATTTGAACTTGGATTGCACAACAATTCAACGGCACACGAAGAAGAGTAACATATACAGCAGAGCATTCTGCTGTCTGTATTTCTCTTTGTGTCCCGTCGAATTGTTGTGCAATTCAATTTCAAGCTTGTATACCAATACACCCAGTCTTCAACCTCACCAATGCTCTAGTTATTAGGCCACAATGGCGCACATCTTTGAAATACCCCAACACAAATTAGCTCTCCAAAAAATCACAAGTGTTAAATTTTGCAGCACAGGTGTATGTATGCACGTGCCATATTTTTTACCACTAAACTCGCACGAATCAAAGGGGCAAGCATTAACCAGCCTTGCTGCTGCCGTTACCGTTACCATCATGACACCAACGGAAAGACATTGCCACGTTTCAGTAAAGGGAGTGCCGGAGGCAAAGGTGTCACAGAGAGGGCTTACAATAAAAATAACGGTTACGAGACATGTTCAATGCCAATATATGCTGCATGTCGCCCATCCTACTTTGGCATTGTGGCAAGTGTTTACTCATTTCAGCATATCACATTTTGTGTAATCATTGCTCTAAAGCTGTACAAACGGTCTATATGCTCTGCAATATTTATTTTTATCATGGTGGGTTAAAGACCCACTTTTCATTGGCATCTGCACCACATTTCTCCCGATATGTAATTTTGCCTTGGTGCTTCATGACATCTTCACGTACAGAGAGTTCTGCAGAGCATTGGAAGTGCATTGTTCTACTGCTTAAGAATTAGAGCCCCATTATGAGATGAAAATATATGATTTATCAATCCAGAATAACGCCGCCCCCCCCCCCTCCAAAAAAAAGAAGGTGCATTGACCCTCTGGCACATGCATCGACAGTGAACAGGGCAAACACTCTGAAGTATTTTCTTCATGCAAGCCAACACACCAAGATTCTTAATGCATTTTCATTTCGCCACAAATGCATAGGCACAACCGGCTTGGCGCAACATCCACATCTCGCGCTGCAACAAATGGTGCAATGCCTCACTGTTTCATAGTGCGGCCGATAGATTACGCATGACCAAAGTTCAGCATTGTGCATACTAAGTTACTTCACCAATGAAGAACCCCAAGTTCTTTATGAAATTAGCATTCATAGGTTACTTCACAGAATTTGTGATATCCATTTATCTATTTATACTTAATTAACCTCTTAAGAAAGTGAGCCATTTGGAAGGCACCCTGACAGACAAGTAGAACAACCGGACAAAAGTCATCAACCAGCGAAAAAGTCAGTATCATAAGCAGCCGCATGTGAGATGTCGCTAACACAAAATTTCAATCGGCTACACAGAAGTGACAAATTTGGCAGTATGGCGCGTCTAAATATTGCTTCAATGTTAATCACAGTAACGCTGACATTGAAGGCGAATTCATTCCTACGTACGTTCCGTCGACACACCCGACTACGTTCGTAATGTTCCCACGAAGTAGGAAGCATTCTTTTATATATGCCCGCTCAGCCGCAGTATTCGGGCAAGCTAGCCACCGCTTACGCACTGCCGCATCGATAAGCGCGTCAGACACATCTCTGATACAGTGGCTAACAGTAGTTTGATGGCGTCCAATGTAACGCTCGGCGCCGACGCTTCCCTGAAAAGTCCCAGTCCCGTAGAAACAGAGGCCACAGAGGACTTGCTCTACGACGGTGAGCGAATGAAGCCCGCCACGCTGTCTCCGCAGACGAGAGCCTTCGCCTAGCACGTCACACAGCAAGCGCACTGATGTCTTCGACAGGCGAAAATGACGCTGAAACTTTCCGTCGGTCATGTAGGTGAACGGGTCCGGACGGTCATACTGACGCTCGCTGCCGCTGGATGCATTGACACAGGCTGCTGCTGCCGCCGCCATGTTCCCGAGTTGAACTCGGAGGGGGTTTCGCGATGTACGAGTTTAGCACGAGTTCGCCTGTCAATCAAAACCAGAGGTCACGCCCCACGCGAGGCATGTAACTCTTGTGCGCGCACCCACTACAGTTGGGCCACGCCCAAGTTATCTTCCGGCAACAGCGACGCGGTGTCGAGCCGGTGTCGGCAACAGCGACGCGGTGTCGAGCTGAATCTTGACCGCCGACATAAAGCACGCACAACGCACTGTCATCGGTGATGTACTGAGCACCACTATCAAAAACAAAGCGTTGACTGTCGCTGGCTTATGCATACATCTTCTCGGGCTCAGATGGCCCCAGAACACGGTTTCATTGCCTGCATTGTGGCGCGTAGCGCATAGTAAATTGTCGGCACGTCACTGTAGCTGCTTGCAAGGCGTCGATGCGCCGCCGAGGGGGACGACGATGCTGAGGAGTGCGTATCGCAGCAGTCGTATGAGATGGCTGCTCTGTCATCGGTGATGAAACGGAGCCACAGCGTCGTAAACACGATCAGCGTCCGAGAATCGCTCGTCTTCTAGACCCAGTGCAATGGCATTTCTTCATCACAAGCACTGCGCACTCAACAGTTCCAACAGCTGTCTCCGTTCGAAGTCTATTTTCATAACTGCACACAAGAGCCCTCACCTGCCAAATGCGATTGCTGCGGTGTCGTTACGATATCCATCTGCGATCGCTGCTGGCTCCAGCAGAGGTAATCCGCAAGCACCTTCGACTGCACAACACACTCATATACTGCGTACATGCGCTCAGAGGCACCTTCACTGGGCAAGCGATGACAAGCGATGAATTGTGTCGCTGGGAAGCACGCACTTTTCGCAATGTATCGAAGAGGCTTCGCGCACAAAGATAAACTGATACATTTTCACTGAACTGCGTCACTACGGACTCTAAAATAACATACCGCCATTTTGCAACGACAGCCGTTGTGTCGTTTTTAGTTGCTAAAGCGGGGCCCTTAATAGCCTAGTGAAGCGCCTGCGATGAACAGCCGTACCGCGGCGCTGCGTTTCTATTCCCCTAATAGAGAAAGATTGGCCATGACCCTCCATGGATCATGACTGACTTTATTGAGAATGGTACTGCAGCGCCCCTAGGCAACTTATCACTGTATGAACGCCCTCGTGTGTTTGACCCTCTTCAATGTATCTGCTTCTAAGCTTTCGCCTCACTGTCGCCACTCGCGGCAAGAAGTGCAAAATTTAATAATTTGCTCAATCTCCGCTTGTCATCACAAATTTCTAGCACTGAAAACAAAAAAACAGATACTTAGAGCAATAAAAATGTTCGTTATTTTATTTGTTGTACTTTAACGTATTCGTTTGAGTGAAAGTGTAGGTGCAAGAATGCGCCACCTGTACCCTGTTCGCATTCGAAGGAGGAAAGAATGATAGAGCACGAAAGAGGAGGCACGCCCTAGACGCGCCCGGGAAAGGCGTGGCAAGCGGTTCACGGCAAGTGTGCAGACAGACAGCGGGACAGTCACGGTATTTCTAAGTTGCGATAATCCGCTGATAACAATACGCGGCGCTGGCGCGTTTCGTTGTGTAGCCTTCTGCGCTTGAAACGTGGAAGCAGCGTGCCGCGCAGGGTGCGCTCACGTTGTCATACGCGGCTTTTTGTCTACATATTTTTTTGCCTGTAGCTTTTGCGCGTTCTGCGCTATCTCCGTTCACTGACTGCCGTCGGGCAAACTCGGGTAAAACTCGGGTGAACGAGAAACTCGGCGCATCCTGCATAGCACCCCAGGAAACGACTTTGCACATCGTAACGGAATGCCAAGATATTCACACTGCGAGACCTGTAGAGAGTGTCAGCTTCCCAAAAGCTCTGGGGTCGAAATGATGTGGTTTAATTGGCCACCAGTCGAGATAAGTAAGATGCGATTGGAGTATGGGTGGAATAAAAGCAGGGAAGAGATTGACAGAACAGGAGCCATTGCAAGTGCAGGCTGTGGTACACTATAGTGATAGAGGTGTTAAATAGTATCAAATGCCAAAGATAAGAGCAAGATCAGATAGGCAAAAGAATAGAAAGCGATAAATGCAGTAAAACCCGATTAAGTCAAGCAGGCTAGGAGACTATTTGTCCCTGGACTATTCAAAGGGGATGCCAATAAACATCATCATCGTACGGTACCTTTAATAGTCGTGGTTTAGCCAACATGGGAATGATGGATTTGCCTAAACTTTTTTCATGTCGCTTCAAACGACCCTGAGACACTGCAAATTGATCATTTTCAACGAAAGATTGCGCTTAAAATGCAAGAATTTGCCATATTCGTGCGTGTGTGCTTAGCTTATGGGTGCTTATGTTGGAACGGTGAAGCGTCGCAAATAAAGCCGCAAGAATCTCTGAAACCACGAGCAGGGAGTTTAGACAAACCACCCAGCATTGCCGTGATAGTTGAACGATCACAACGCCAGGATTTCCTTTACAAATTTTTGCAAGAAACTCTACGGCGTCAACGACTTGAATGTGTGGCCTGTCTAAACTTAACAGCGCTAACGCATTGCAAATCTTCGAAAAGCGTGCAAAGCATTCTACAAGTTGTAGGCATCGCCAGCTGGCAGCCTGAATCTGCCTGTAAGTGGAACCGTTCGTTGTGGCCTTCCAGGAAGTGAGGGACTACCGGAAGAAGAGCTGCGCCGTCCTGCCGTCCTTTGTTGCCGATCACGCGGCGGTGCCGACAGGCGGCGCAGCTGTCGGGGTGACCGATGGCCGCGACGGCACGTCGAGCGAAGGTGGCAGAGCGTGACTTACCCTGCACGACACAGAACTGACGCCTCCATCTCGACGTGGGTTTAGTGGCTGTTGGTCATTGTTTTGCGAATACAGGGACACCTGTCCTGAATCTCTCGCACTGATGGTTGCTATGCTTGCAAGAATATAGGTTGTCATGTAGTTTGCTTACGTATCTTTCTTCAGTTCAGTACTGTATAGATTTTCCTTTTCTTTTTTGCTTTCATTTTAGAGTCACAATTTCACGAAAACATTGCAGGAAGTACGGAATATTCAGCAGGAGGCTTCACAGTTGAAGAACGAAAGGCAGAATTTGATGTTAAAGTACGAATGAGGAAGAGAAAAACGCGGTTCAATAAATCTTGCTGCTGGGTGAGTGGGTTCGTAATGCTGAGAAAGAATAAAATGCCCAATGCAGACAAGGACGAGAGTTCAAGGGACACGGTTAAGCACAATCCGTGTCCCTAGAACTCTCGCTCTTGTCTGCGTTGCGCATTTTATTCTTCCCTAAGGAAAATGTGAGCACACATAACATCATTAAGTGATCGCACATCGCGGTGTTCTACTAGGATAGCTTTACTACTTCATCGCGTTTGGACGTCGAAATAAAAACGAAGACTCAATTGCTTTCAAATATGAAGGCGCTTAAAACTATATCTGCAAGACATCTCTCTTCTTACGCGAACGGTGGCTGTTTAGTGTGCCCATATACGCATAGAATATTTCTGGTCATGACTTGCAGTGACCCCTGGCGAATAAGCACGAGAAGCATGAACTCATTCGACCTCATTA
The DNA here is from genome assembly GCF_023375885.2 of Dermacentor andersoni. Lineage (NCBI taxonomy): Eukaryota > Metazoa > Arthropoda > Arachnida > Ixodida > Ixodidae > Dermacentor > Dermacentor andersoni. The sequence continues at coordinate 54,788,479 of NC_092823.1, forward strand.
GGAGGAACCTATGCAGATCTTGACTCAAATGCGATGCTCCTATTGAAACACGCATGAAGCACTATACGGTGCCGACTGGGGTAGCTGCTGCCGCCTTGCCGAATAACCCAAGGGTAGAAGAATGAAAAAATTGCGGTTACATTGATGGAACCAATCCTTGGACTCCTAGCAAAACAGCCTGACATTAAAACCATTGGGCCACAATCGCAGCCAAAGTTCTTTCGTGCGCTCAACCTGTCGGTGCGAGCGGGATTGAGTAGCACATGCGAGCAGTTTCCTTTAACCCCTTATTTGGCAGCTCAACAATATTGTTGACCTAATGAAGACATCTCGAAAAACTAGACAAATTAACATTTTACTCTATGTCTTTCTATTTACCTTTATTTGTGTACCTGCTCATGTCGAACGTGAGAAGCAGGAGATATTTTGGCGACAAAACGCGTAGGCTTTGTCGGTTTTCTCTTAGCGCGTCTGGTGATCATATGCTCGCCAGAACGATCTTTTTCCTTTGTTTAGGCAGGCTCCTTCGTTTTATCTCTATGGAGGGCCGATTAAACAACACACATTATCAAGGCAAGTACCAAACACGAGTTGCTAGCTGACCATACATTTACTTTCAGGCAGCTCGTCAACAATATTTCGACCTTCTGTTTCTCGCTTTGGTGTTAGAGAAAGCCTATACTATTTCACTTGGCATCTGTTGGAACAGTACAAAAAATAAAGCATTAAAAACAACATAGGTGAAGCCTTGCTCATCTTGACACCCAAAGGATTAAGCCAGTGACGCAGGGTTTGAACCGGGCAAAATGCAGCCCGCGTGACCACTGGTGATCGCGCGCTATTTTTCTTTGCATGCGCCCCTCCTCGCCATTTTCCTCGCCGCCTTCGTCCTGGTCACATCGCTGCGTCGACGCCTGACGTTGAGCATGTGCACCGGAAGCTGCTTTCATTTCAGCATTGAGCGGTGTAGTGCATCATAATAAAATGGCACGAAAAAATAAACGTGGTGCAGAGGATGACGATAGAGAGAGTCGTGGGGTGCGCTTATTTTTGTAAGATCAATGAGAGCCCGCTTCACATAGATTCGAACATTACTGAAGGCGCATACCAACTATGGAAGATTGGCCAAGGGCCTGATGGAATGAGAAAAGAAAGTAGTTCTCCATAGGAAGCAAAAGGAACATGAAATGAAAAGACAGGCATGAGATACAAGGACCCAGCACGAGCGAGGACGGCGCAAACTTTCTCATCTTTCTGCCACTCAAGCAGTAGTACCACTTGGGCAAAAATCAAAGAAATAGAAAATAACAATGTACTTAGAATTTAATTTAGAAAGCTACCTCGAAAGAAGCGGAAGTTCCTCGATTACTGAACAGACATTTCCACGATATGTTCAGCAACAACAGCTAGAGAGGCCGGTTTACGGACAAGCCAGCCCGAAGTCAAACTGTGGTACCTCGTGCATGATCAGTTTCGCGAAGCACTTCAACAGTTTATGCACGAGGAAGGCTTGCACGTAAGTAAGGATTACAATATGGGGCTATATTAACAAGAACGTCTGAATTGTAATAAAACAAACACCAACTTGTTTTTGGGATGCTTCGGAACCAAGTACTGCGCAGTGAACAGATCTGTAACTTATGTCAATTGCGAATAATGCCCTTTAATATCTTGAATCAGAAGAGAAAAATTTAGAGCCAATATATGTGGCAACGCGATTACGTCAGCACTCGTGGCAATATGTTACGTGTCCTAGAAATCAGCCGTGTAATCATCAGAGAAATTAGTCATTCTGAGTTCCTTTCTTGCAGCCACCAACTCTAGGACCACTTCCGTAGGACTTTTTTTTTTCGAGCTCTTGGGGCCTTCCCGAAATGTACTACACAAGCAGTACGGGCCATGATATAAGCTCTGCATCACGCGGGACTAAACTCACAATTTCAATTACGCAGCTGTATTAACGACCAGCGTTCATCGTACCAGCATTATTATCATCATCAGCATCCCACCGCTTCTGTTCACCACCTGTGCAGAAGTGGCAGAATAGAGTGCACAGCATGAAGCTCGCCTCTCTGCCACTCTCTAAATTATACAATCCTCCTTAACGCCAGCTTAGGATGAGGGGGTGGATAGATCCTCCTACCCAGTCTATAGTGGCTCAGGATATCGGCCTATCCTTTAGGGACGCTATCTTGTTGGTCTACCGGTGCTCGTGAACCCGGTGGGATAGCCCGGAGACATTCCCGCACGGCACCCTGCTACTCGCCATGTATCCTACGAGCTGTACTCACAAATGCGCCCTCTACCGCATGGTATGGGAATGTCAACAAAACCCATCGACACCGCCCATCACCGGACCAACCGTCAAGCAGTGGGAGGCCCAGCTGGCAAGCTGGAGCCCTGAAGACCAGCATCGCCCGGTGAGCAGGGCCAAGCTATCGGCTCAGGCCCACGGCATCCTGGACTAGGGACGCCGCCCACCTCAAACAATTTTACCGTCGGCTCATTTTTACTAATAAAGTTTATTCCTCTTCCTCCTCCTCCTTAATGCCAGTAAGCCCCAACACCGTTCCACGTCGAGAAAAGTTAGAAAAAACTTTTTCCTTTTCTTTTCTGACCGCGGAGAATATACATGCCTACTAAAATACAATACAATGTTGTTATAGTAAAACTTCATTTGTGTGTGGTTAATCACTTGGTAATTGCTTTGCCAAACTTTCCGAAACTTACATAAACGATTGGTTGTGTGTTAAGGTTATCGCGTTTAAATCAGAATGTCGAGGTATGAAACTCGGCATATCATAAATTATATGTTACGTCTTGTGCTGTTAACAATACCGATTTCTAGTCAGTATACTAATGTCGACACCACAGTCATTCCTCCTTAATTCAACATTCTCTTTTTTTTCTCTTGCGTAGCTCGCTTCTTCTTCGGCAGTTCCCGGTAGTGGATAAGTGGCATAGGCCGGACTCGAGAACAAGAGGGCACCATGGATGATGACTTGCAAGTTTCCTTCCGCCCACGGGAGCGACCTGCGACCGACGCGAACGCGCCCACTGGTACGTGTTACGCAATGCGAGTACGGGGCTGGAATACCAACCCCGAGTGCGGAGCATGATCGCGGTAGCGGCGTCTCTTAAGGTCGCTGAAATGCTCAGCTCCGTGTCGTGTGCAGCCAGCCCTCTTTAGTTTCCGTCTAGAAAGACGGAACGCTGTGCTGCTGAACCCAGGACTAACATATCCTAAGGCAAATTTAGGCAGAGGGTGATCCATTACTAAAATGCCCCAATCGTATCAAGTGAGAATATTTTGGAAAAACAACCTTCGCACACCGAATCGAATATTCAATCTCGAATCTAAACATGAAGTGTAACGTTTGCTTGTGAAGTGTAACATCGGTCAGGTAAAAAAAGGGATTGTTTACAGATTTTTGTATAAAGAATGCAATGCCGTTTTCAAGTGAATGAACAGGAGAGCTTGTAAATTATGGGGCGCTGTGACGTAAAGCTGTTCCACACTTTTCTGTTCCATTTCTGCAGTCAGGCCTCCAAGATTGGTCAAAAGCTTTTTTGGGTCACTCCCACTTCGCTTGTCTGTCACGCAACATCGAGAAAGCCGTCAAAGCTGCTCATCTGATATGACGTATACACACTGATTATGCATGATTAGATTGAATAAAAGAAATATATTTATTTCCGATTCTACGCCTCTTTTCACCATTAGCCCTCCGCAAATGGTCAGGCGTTTTCGGGCTGCGCCCACTTCACATGTCTGTCATTCAACGTCACTAAACCGTCAAAACTCACCGCGTCAAAGGAACGTGTAGGCAGTAAAGGAGCATCAATACGCCGAAGAAAACAGTTTCTTTTTCGGAGTAGCCGGATGCTGTTTCATTCCGAAATGAATAGAAGATGGCTGCCCACCGATCACTCTGGCACACTGGCTACTCGGAGCTGCTAGGGAGAATGAATATGTTTGCATGTAATATTTTTTGCGTGCCAGTATAACGTTGTCGAGCTCTTCTAGTACGTACACGGCACGTCGCCTCGATTTTCTGTCAGACACCGAAAGCTAAGCAAGAAGAAGCGGCCAGTCGCGGACGCTGGCGCCCCCTTTCCTCATCCGGTTATCTACTATCACTGCGCTAGCACGTCCCTACCTAAACCCTCTCCACTTCTGCATGCTCCTCGCCTCTTTTCAGCCAATAAGATAAGAGAAAGCGGTCAAGTAAGGCGATACTATTCGCTTTAAAACAGACAAAAGTGACCTGTAAACGAACAGAGCATTTCAGTGGCCTGTTCTAACGACGCTGCATGTCACCGCCCAGTGCTTGTGTCGGCTCTTACGTAAATAAGGGGTCAGGAGATTGGAATTTCACGCCATAATTTCACGTCAATAATTTCACGTCATACAGCCCATGAACAACTTCTTGGCTGCACTGTGCGCTCAGCGAAAAAATCCGTGCCTGTCTCAAGTATATACAGCTATCCTGCAGCAAAGTCATTCAAAAGCGGTGACGTTTGCGTTGGCCTTTGTCTCCGCGAGACTCCAGTGATGTTATTATTCCTTATGTTTTAACAGAGGCAAACATTAAATAATCTCGAGTAGGAAACTATAGAATAGAGCGGCAGTTACAATTCAATCGGTATTGCGACTGTCAAGTATTCGCACGCACCTTGATTTAGGGTTGGAGAAATATTGCTGTAGAGCTGAAGGAAAATTGCGGAAGCTTGGAAACCACATACTCTTCTGTACCGTCCCTCGAGTATGAAGAATGCTGTGAGATTATGGTTTGCATTTTTTACAGCACAAAGCTACAGTGCTCTAGAGAGCCATGACGGAAGCTGTAGAGTAGAAGGCGCAGCTTTTGTCGCTGAGTATTTATTTTAACGGCTTTCGCTTTCCCAATGTATAGCCACAGAGATCCTGGACTGTAAGAACGAAATCCGCAGAGGAATAAAAATGAGCCGAAATTTGCCGCACAGTAGGCAGTCTCAGATTGTGAAAGGCACCTTGCCGATAATCTCAAGAAAGGAAAAGAAAGTCTTCTTCTACCATGTTTCTCCACCGACCATCCTAGAACATTAAAGAAACCTGATATCTATATAATGTACTTTTTGCTGATCAAGTGCCGTAGCGGGGCCAAACACCAGCATTTGGGCAATAACCGAAATTTGCTAATTATTCATTATTTCGTTAATTTAGGGGACACGTTGCAATTACATAATTGATATCAGCCTGTCCGCAAAGATTAGCCAAGCAGGTACACAATCGCTACGCAGCAGGTGTTGAAGAAAATTATTTTTATGACATTTATATAACCGGTTTACGAAAGCTCCACTTCATGTAGGTTACAAAAATGTTCGTTATTTGTACATAATTTTCTTATGCCCGCGTCCTGTGTGTTTTGAGCTGCAAATAAGCCCGCAATAAAGAAAGAAAGAAAGAGGGTCAATGAAATACGTAACGCGTCAGGTTGCTGCGCTGTGGGAAGGGCTTCGGAGCTCACCATCGGATGCGTAATTTTTATTCTTGTTTATTAAGCGACAGCTTCTACACGGCAAGACAGGCAATGACGACGACGAGAAGCCAAACACCGGGGAGGTACGCGTAGGCAACTTCGCTTTACCATGCCTTTTTGTATTTGAGAGTACTCATATTACATTGGAGCCTAGACTACTACGAGTTACTATACACATAACTGGATGGCATTGGAATGTGCTGCTGAGAACTTCCTGCGATTTGCTTTCATTGTAACCGGTTGTATCCTTGCGATGGTACGAAACAATCGGTGCAATATGGCCTGCCTCTTACTTTCCAGTCAAGCAGACGAATAACCAGGCAGGCACGTCTGCGTCAGACCTTGCTCCCAGCGTGGCTGATAACCCGGCGAGAAATGCAGGGCAGGTGAGTTTCTTAGTCACCGCACTTTGCCCAAGCACAGCCAGGTAAAGACGAAACCCTATATCACTAGAGAATCGGGCTGACTGCTAACTAGAAGAGAGCAGTTCCGACAGTTCCGATGAGAAAAGTCGTGATCGTTTCCTAATGCCAATTATTTTATCATCAAATATATCGCATCTGGCGAGCTGTGTGTTGAGATCTGCGACGAGGACTTGATTGATTGGTCAATGAATCACCGCCTGATTCACTGATTGACTGACTGACTGATTGACTCTCACGTCCAGGCCTCTGTGACGAACGGCCACAGTCGACAATCCATTTCGATATAAATACAGTAGCAGGACCATGTCAGATGACATATATTCGTCGGTATATAAAAATACTGGAGCTGTGTACAGGGCTTTTTAAATACGAGTTGCCATATTTGCAAGAAATCTTATCGTACTTCTTTCCGCTAAAGCTGGTTGTTTGCATTTGTTATGTAGCCAGGGTAAAGGGTAGGGTAGGGTCGGTAGAAGTGTTAGGTACGGTAAAGTGCAGTGACCATAGGTTAGGGAGGTGGATTCAGCTGAATTTGAAGCGAGGAAGAGTAAAAGTGATCAAGAAGAAACAGACCAACCTAGAGGCAGTAAGGGCAAATCCAGGCTATTATTTGCAAACAATTATGCAGCCTTATGATGAGGATGACATAATAAGCAGTGAAGGAAACCGTTACTATGCTTGCTTTAGAGGCAGCAATTGAAGTAGGAGGCAAGGCACCAAGGCAACCAGCAGGCAGGCTCTCCCAAGTAACAAATGACCTAATAAACAAACGGCAAAGAAATAAAGTGTCCGACTCAAAGAATCAGACAGAATTCGCGGAATTCCCAAAACTGATGAAGAAGGACAAAGGAAGGGATATTCGAAATTATAACATTAGAAAAACTGCGGCAGCAGTAAAATGTGGACGCAGCATGAAATAAGTGAGAAGAAAACTTGGCGTAGGGCAAGCCAAGATGTATGCACTGAAAGATAAGCAGGGTAATATCATCAGCAATTTCGAAGATAAGAGGAAAAGCAGAAGAATAATTCTATACTGACCTGTAGAATGTCCAGAGCAGCCACGATACCTCCATTAAGTATAGAACAAATTAGAGGCTCATTCTATAACTAGCGGCGAAGTTAGGAGGGCCTTGCAAGACATGAAGCGAAGAAAAGCGGCAGGAGAAGATGGAATAACAGTCTATTATCACAGATGCATGGGATATCTTGCTTGGACGCGCCGTGGTTGCTTAGTAGCTATGATGCGGGGCTGCTAAACACGAGGTCGCGGGATCGATTCCCGGCCATGGCATTTTGACGGGGGCGAAATGCGAAAACACCCGTGTACTTAGATTTACGTGCACGTTAAAGAACCCCAGGTGGTCTAAATATCCAGAATCCCCCACTACGACGTGCTTCATAATCAGATCGTGGTTTTGGCATGTAAAACGCCATAATTCAATTAAGATATCATGCTTGGAAAGCTTGCAGCTTTTTAAACGAAATGTCTCACAACTTCAAGGGTTCCAGAGAACTAGAAGAATGCCAACATTGTACTAATCCACAAAAAGGGAGACGTTAGAGAACTGAAACATTATAGGCCCATTAGCTTACTTCCAGTATTGTTTAATATATTCACCAAGATCACTTCAAATAGAATAAGGGCAACACGTGAGTTCATTCAACCAAGGCAGGCTTCAGGAAGGGATGCTCTACAATGGATCACATCCAGGTCATCCATTTGGTAATCGTTAAGTCTGCGGAGTACAACCAACATCTGTATATAGCTATCACAGATTATAAAAAGGCATTTTATTCAGTAGAGATACCAGTAATCATAGAGGCACAACATAATCAAGGAGTACAGAACACTTACGTAAATACCTTAGCAAATGTCTACAGAGATTCCACAGCTACTTCAATTCTCCACAAGAAACGTTGGAAGATAACTTCAAAGAAAGAGGTCAGACAAGGAGACAGAACGTCTCCAATGCTATTCACTGCGTGCTTAGAAGAAGTATTCAAGCTATTAAACTGGGAAGGCTTACGAGTAAGGATCGACGGCGAATATCTCAGAAATCTTCAATGTACAGATGACATTGTTCTATTTAGCAACACTGCAGAAGAGTTATAATAAATGATTGAGGACCTTAAAAGAGACAGTGTAATAGTGGGGTTGAAGATTATTATGCAGAAGACAAAGGTTATGATGAATAGCCGGGCAAGGGAACAAGAGTTCACGATCGCCAGTCAGCCTCTGTAAGGAGTACGTTTACCTAGGTCAATTAGTCACAGGGAACCCTGATCACGAGAAGGAAATTCACCAATGAATAACAATGGTTGGAGCTCATACGGCAGACATTGTCAGCTCCTCACTCGAAGCTTACCATTATCATTGAAAAGGAAGGTGTACAATCAGTGCATTCTACCGGTGCTAACATATGGGGCAGAAACTTGGAGACTGACAAAGAAGCTGGAGAACAAGTTAAGGATCGCGCAAAGAGCGATGGAACGAAGAATTTTAGGCGTAACCTTAACAGACAGGAAGAGAGCGGTGTGAATCAGAGACCAAACGGGGATAGCCGAAATGCTAGTTGACACTAAGAGAAAGAAATGGAGCTGGGCAGGTTATGTAATGCGTAGGTTAGATAACTGGTGGACCATTAGGGTTGCAGAATGGGTGCCAAGAGAAGGGAAGCGCAGTCTAGGACAGTAGAAGACTAGGTGGGGTGATGAAATGAAGAAATTTGCAGGCGCTAATTGGAATCAGTTGGCACAGGACACGGGTAATTGGAGATCGCAGCGAGAGGCCTTCGTCTTGCAGTGGACATAAAATGGGCTGCTGCTGCTGCTGATGATGATCGTCGTCCGAATAAGTAATGTAAATAAACACATAAAAACTTAGTGAGGGTTCATATTTCCGCAGCCAACCACTCTTGTGTCCCTCGATAGCCCCTACGCTGTGCCACACACTATCAATCAACCAACTAGCCAAGCAGTCACTTATTCAGTGAATAAGTCAAGTGACGTTGAGTTATAGATATTTCCTCGTGCATCACAATTAATGCTAACTTGTTCTCCAGAGCTCGACACATGGAACCGGTGCCTTCACCCCAGCTTCCGCCACGTCGGCGTCTGAAGCCGCAGCCGAAGTCGCAGCCGAAGTCGCAGCTACGGTCGCGCCGAATCACGACGATTCATTGAGCACCCTATACTTTCGAGACGGCAAGCGACGCATCGATTTTGTGCTCGCCTATGAGAAGCTCGATGACCGCGTGCTGGAAAACCGTCGTGTCACCTTCGAAAAGAACCTGCTCAAAGAAGGACTGGAACTGGAACTCGAGGATGCCGTGGTACGCTTTCTGATTCGCCATTGACTAGAACCGGTAATCGGTAATCTGTTAGAGCAACCGAATTTATGTCAGGAGAAGTGAAGGGAAGCACAATCCAGAGGCGCTGATCATAAGGATAGCAAAAATCAGTACACACTTCACAGAAGACGATAAGCTCTATTTCTATAGACTACAAGGTATACGCAAGTGCTCGAAACGTAAAACATAACCCAATATCGTACACACTTTCTGAGAATGACCAGAGATGCAACACATGCAAACACAATATATGAACAAGAGACCCGCGACCCTTCAACCAAACTCCTTGGAATAGTGGATCGCTCCCCGATGTGGTGCTAATCCGGAGCTCTAGAAATCTATGGTCGACATCACCCAGCAAATTCTTGAATGAGACCAACTAGTTAAGGCCTGGGCAGTTGGGTCCAATAACAAACGTCAATTCTTTCTGCATATACCAGACATTGTCAGATTCCGCCATGTTTGCATTTTAGGCCACTCATCGGCGGCGAAGCGACTCTGTTTCCGAGTAGAAAACAAACTACAATGCAATGCGGCGGTATCGCGGAATTTGATAACGTCCAAAGTAATATACGACGATGGCAAAATGCTAGTTGGCGCAATTAAATTAGAAAAACGACATGCATAATTGGAGATGGTTGGGAGCAGTCATCGTCATGCAGCGGGCATAAATTAGGCTATTCGTTGCGATGATGATCTGTCAGGGAAGTAACTAGTGCCAATATGAGAAAACTATAACGTTTATAGTTTCAATTCTTTCGACTTTAAATGGTATCCATGAATGCAAAGCCGTGCTCCTTGTGTGGATCCTAAAATTTAGGCACGGGACCAGCGTAAAATATAATAACGCTTAACGTCCCATGGAAAGTTGGATGTGCAGATTGTGAGAGCTCAGTGTCCTTGGGGCTCCGCACCTGAGCAGGAGTCACCGACACTATTTGCCGACCACGGCGGCCACATTCCGATATCAGCACAATCCAAAAAATTTCCCTGCACCGAGATTTACGTGTACGTTAGATATCCTCAGCTCGTTGAAATCGTGACTGGCGACGAGGAAGCGGCAGGGCGTTCTTTATCTCATCGGCAGCACTCGCACAGCAGCATGTATTTTCGCCGTCATCCGACTGGAGCAGACCTTGTTCACCGAAATCACGCTTGAGAGCAGCATGATATCACTGCGCAAGCGCTCCATTACGCGTTCTTTTAAATATTTTGCGGTCTTTCTTTGCAACCCGGCAAAAGGTCTACGTGAGAGGTATCGTAAACGCAACGACTCGATTGGTCGTTTCGGAATGTGCTCTACAAATGTACATATCCTACTTGGAGTGCTCAGCGAATAATTAAAAAGTTGGGTTGCAAAATTTATAATTTAGTGAGCTACGGGGAAACAAAAAATTGTCTGAGTTACTATAGGCTATTGCGAAGAGTGTGCATTCGATTCCACTCGCTTCCGACGCGCCTTTCATTTTTAAGTTCTTGGCTTAAGGAGGTATGTGGGACGCACTGTATATGTTACCTCACGGCGACGACCACAGCGCCGGTGACGGCAAAATTCGCTTGGAGTGTCCGTATAATTGCTGTCGCAATAAAATGCACTAGAAAACGCGCATACTTGATTCGCTCTTGCGTCGCTCTATGCAGGCATCCCGTGACGGCAAGACCAACTTCCTCAAGGTCCACGCTCCATGGGAGGTGCTTATAAGTTACGCAGAGAAGCTGCACCTTCGCATGCCCATCAAGGTACGCAAGGCTGTTGATGATTCATAGTCTCACTGCCTCTAAAGGTGCGTCCAGGCTAGCCGAAGGAACTGCCGCGTCAAGCATGTCCCCGCGGAAGCCAAACTTTAAACACAACATACTTGAAAATAAAGCATTTCTCGAACCGTGAGGAGCACCACCGGCTCAAGTTATTTATAACAATTCTTCGATATGTAAATCACCAATTACTTTAAAAAAAAGAGGCTATACTGCTGTGCCGAAACCGCACCCTCGTGAACTTTTCTATACAGCGTTTCTCTCAGCAGCTACTAAAGATATATATATATATATATATATATATATATATATATATATATATATATATATATATATATATATATATATATATATATATATATATATATATATATATATATATATATATATATATATATATATATATATAAGGGAAAATAAAGGGCGGTACTCGTCTTTGCTTCATCCTTTAGGCCATCGGTTGACTGTCGAGCTTCGAAAGCGGTATAACGGCTTTAATATTCTCATACCGAGAACTATCGGCCGTTCGATATGAGAATTGGGAAGGGAATATTTGATGTTGCCATCAAGAACAACTCCCAGAAATATGCTCTGAGGAGTACTGAGGTTGCTGTGGCAATTTCTGTGTTAGTGACAGGAGTAGATGAACGAGAGTTCTGACTCGAGTGGAAAACAACGAACTGTCATACTGTGCTTTCTTTGCGTTAATTATTAATGCAATAACGTCGGAGCAGTCGTAAATATTCCCAAGATCAGTGGTCAAATATCTAGTAAAAGTATAGATGGACTTGTCACTTGTAACTATATCATCTGCACAGTAGAAAGATTGCCTGAATGTTCAGGTTAATAACTAAATTCAGGTCAGTAGTACAGTCACGTCAATAAGTAAATCAGTAGAAATGAGGGCGAGTGTCGAGCAAGTTGGGTTAGGTGAATAGTTATAATACGCAGCGTGAAGTATGGGACTTTGAAGAAGACAGACATGGAGTTGAGCTGCAACTAGCAGTTACAGAACATGTGATATTGCGTTTAATGTATGACCAATATGAAATAACCACAACAACAAAAACAACAACAACAGTACGTCTGGTGCTTGTCAGTTTTTCCTAACCGAGGGCACTTACGCGTTTTCTCACTAGAAGAGAAAACGCGGTTGTAAATTTCATTTGGGTGTGTCCAGCAAGTTAAGGAATTACAGCGGAATCTTCGGCTGCAGTTTTCTGCGTCGTAGAGTGATACAGTGGTACATAGAAAACGATCTCAGATTTTCAGTTTGTATATTGTGCTTTATTTGTTTTTCTCGGCGTTTAGCTACTTTTAGATAATATAGCTTTTGCGTAATGTAACTGCGTGACATCACATATGTCAAGTACAACAAGCGTCATAAATACATGTCTGATTTGAATTTTGATGTGGCGCAATGTGTGCCAAGGTTTGTACAATGCGGAGGCGTATACAAGCGTATGAGAATGTGTAGTGTTTCTGTTTACTTATCTTCGATATGCAAGTGACTTGCCGCCAGTTGCTGCTACGTTTTTGGCAAGGTGGCGCCACCTTCCACATCACACTATGCAGTTTTGACATGTGAGAAATAAACTTGTTCGCTAACTCTATTCCTTGGCTCTCGCAGAAGAGGGGCCGAATGGTGCCTTTTCCGACGCTTAAAGTTGGCGAGGGCGACTGTCCGGCACTGCCAGACCTCAAAGACGTGAGTAACACATCAAGTATCGCAGAGGTTTTTGGAATACATCTGTGGAACAGGCCACACAGTACTAGTTTTGTTAGAATAGCTTTTGAGGTTGCATTCTTTACTCTCCAAATTGGCATAGTCATCTTATCTGTCCACAGTATGTAGGTCGCAAGTCCACTTACACACGCAACGCACGTGTTAGGAATATGAAATGTGCCAATAATTGCGCAGGCCATAGCTCCTGCGACAATACAGAATGAACAGTATACTTGCCTTACGGCTTAAGAACGTCACAAAATAATACAAGGACGTTGCGAACAAAGTGTACACATGTAGCACTGTCAGCATTCGTTTCATGCACTGCGAGGTAAGATGCACAGGGTAACGGGAACGAAAACCATAGGTAGCCAACACAAGACTAAACTTGACCACCAATGCCCATGTGAGAAATGACCTTGAGCTGGAGATATAGCGATGGCGCACTCACACAGGTATCATCGTTCCGATGAATGCAGAAAGCTTCAAAATTCATCGCAGGAATTTCCAAGCATTCACGGAACAGATACATGAAATATTGAGCATGACCTCCGAGATCGGGCCGCGTCCTCAGGTAGCATAGCGGGCCGCCAGATCTCGGAGGTAACGTGCTGAGCAAATCGGTTCTGCAGAAGTCCCCAACATGGAGAAAGTTTCAATAAGGAAATCAAAAACGAACTGATATCCTCCTGAGAGTACCACTCAGCTACAATAAACGTTTTTTTTTAGTGTGTAAACAGAGTGTCGCAGTTGAAAACAAAGTTGAAGTGACGTTTCACTTCGTGAATGCGGGTTACGCCCAAGCCTTAGCATTCTTATATAACTGCGATAACAATGATATGGACACTCCAGACACACTTCTGCCATCGGGGTCGCCGCGATGTTCCGTATAAAGTCCGAGGGTGATAACGTCGTCCCCGCGCACCGTATGCTGCATGTGCGAGTGAAAACGTGCGACGGTGAGACGAATCGCGCACAAGGGAGGAAAGCGGCAAGGAAACGCGGGAGGGAGGGGGTGGGGGCTTTAACTCTGGTAGGAACTGCTTACGTAGCGCAGCCGCCTGCGCCGTATCTTGAAAGCGATCTGCAAATGGCTCATACCATTGTGCGTCCCGTGTTCGTGCCGCTCTGTTTGCGTTGAAGCGATAGACAGCACGAAGGTCACTTGGCTCGCTCCTGCTGGCGCGCTTTCTCACGCCAGCACTTGTTCAGTTCGTGCCCGGCGCTCTGCAACGACTTCGGGGCCGGTCGAATCGTGGTTGGCCCGCCGCCGCTTGCATTGCTGCTTCGTTCTTCTCGCAAGGCGCTCGGCAACTCGTACACGAGAGGAACCCGGTACCTCCATAGCGCGCGCACAACCCGCAGCAACTGCAAGAGGAGGTCAACACAGCGCCCTTCGCTGTTCAATATGGGGAGGCGACAAACCGAGAACTACAAGTAGTTCAATACAGTACCCGCGCAAACAATGACAGCTTTACCCCCCACCACACAAAGGGCTAAACGCACAGGAAGCGCGGGACTGGAGACAGCTCCAGACCAAGATGTTCCCCAACTTACACAAATACAGCATCTTCTCAGAACAATACAAAGACGCATGCCCCTAGTGTAAAGAACAGCCCACTGCCTACCACGTCATGTGGGGGTGTACGGGCCCCAAACCGCCAGACATACAAACACAACATCCGGAGGAGCAGTGGAATGCCACCCTGTCCAGCCCAGAACTAGAGGCCCAGCGCGGACTGGTAATCCAGGCGAGAGCAGCAGCCAAGGCCACTGGAGATTTGAAATGAAGACTCCACTTACTGTACATTGTTGTCTCAGTATTTCTTTCCTCTTTTGTGAATAAATGTTTTCTACTACTACTACTACTACAATTCGCGTACCCTCTACCTCTGGGAAGCTTCGCCTCTTTTCTCCTTCCCCGCTTCGCTCAATGCCACCTAGACTTTCGGCGGCGTTGGTTTACCGTGCGCTCCTCCGTATTTGGCCCGGCGCGCGATTCCCTTCTCCTCGGCCAGGTGCCTTCCTCCTCCGCTTCCTTTCCGGCTTCACACAACCCCTCGACGGCTCTCAGTGCCCCTAGCCATTTACGCTCGTGCGTAAAAAAAAAAAACGCCTTGATCTTAGAATTCAATCTGGGACTAACGCCTTTTCAGAAGAGTAGCAGCTTGGGCTTGTTGGTTTTCCATCCTGGTGTTAAGAGCGCAAAACGTAGACGGGACACGAAACAAGAAGACTACACCACAAGCGCTTGTGATGTCGTCTTGTCGTCTCCTGTGCCGTCTACGTTTTTCGCTGTTAACACCTTTCCGAAGCGGCCATTAGACAGCGCACGGAATTGTTCTGCAACTCGAACCTTAGGAACACATAATGAACATCCAGTATTTCCGGCTGATATGCTCACTGAGTGGACGAATAAACGAACAGACGGATGAAGGAATGGACCGAATGGATGGATGGATGGATGGAGCTCTCGTCCCCTGAGCTTCTTTAGTGTTTCCCGCATCGTCACTTTGCGCCGTGATTTCGAATAATGGTAGGAGTAGTCTCTTTGAAACTGCGCGTTGGGCATCCGCAGCAAGCGCTTACCTGTTGCTGTTGTTTTCACTTGCCTTAATATGACGTCTCTAGTGGGAGAGATGCTACGAAGGATAAACTTTCTTTATAATAGCAGTCACTGTCTAGGTTGGAGGAGTGCTTAACATTATTGTCTTCGAATAAGACTCGAATCTTTGCAGTCTTGAAAACATTTCTAGCTACCATCGACTGCAAACGACTCCATACGTGTCCCGTATCCGGGCCCCTAACACGCCTTTCGATGTTCGCAGCTCGAAGAAGGCTCGACAGAACTCGAAGTTGAAGCAAAGCCAACCAAACTGCACACCCTGTGGGCCAGGTTGTGGACACCGTTCCCCTACGACAAAAAACTCATACCGGACGAGAAGCAGTTCTTCACCGCCGAGTTTGTGTGCCAGCGAGAGCCGATGTGAGTAGCCAGCGTATACAGATGTTTGTCTGCAAGTTGCTTGCCCACCTCCTCCTTCCGCCCACAATGGTTGACACGCCGCCGGGTTCGAGAAGGCTTGTAGACCGTAGTGATACTTCTTATGCTAGTCGCACGTATTGCGTGCATTGCTGCAGCTGAGCATAGCGACCCAACCCTGAGCTCGTCTGCTTTAAGGAGTGGTGACATGAAATTCTGGACTGCACTTTTGCGCTAAATGGAGGCCTCGGGACTAAGAACTCTAGAAAAAGATAGTGGCGAACCTCAGAGGACCGTTCTAAATAATTTAATATATTAGCTTTTCTAGGGCGAGGTTTGGTTTCGTACCCCTGAAAGTGACTGTGTCGTGATCTCGTGGCGCAAAACGTCACGTGGGATCGGGACATGGTGACGTTTCGGCACTCTCTCCGGGTCGCTCGGCCGTCGGTTATGCGCCGGACCTCGTGACAAATGGCAGCGTAGGAAGGGACCGATGTGCTGCTCCCACGTGATAACCTTATGCATCCTGACCTCATGAAACAGACGCCTCCTGAGAAATTAAACTGAAACTGGCCGTAGAAAAGCTGTTATACACTAAATTATTTGGGCTGCCCTGAGGCGCTAGTGACTATTTGTTCGAGGCTTTCGAGGTTATGAGCCTCGTTTAACGCAAGACAAATAAAAAGTAAAAAAAATATCACGTGAGAACTGCTTTATTGGCCGTGACACTGATACCTCAAGCGCTCGACTGCAACGACCCCGCATAACCTGCCCACAAAAGATGGAAGGGGTTGACATCATGAAACAACGCCGTCTCCGGGACAATTTAGTGATGGATATTCCTGGAAGCCTTTCGACCTGAGACTTCTGATGCATATTTTTTGTTATGGGTTAATTCGGAGGCTACTCGAAAGGTACAGTGTGAACCGACATTCTTCAAGAAGCCTCGCACCGCAGCAACATTGAAAGGAAGATAGAAAGCCTTACTGAGCTGAGCTACATTGGTAAATTCCGCTTCTGTAACAGAAAAATTACCATTTTACCGCGATAGTAGGTAGGCAAGCCATAAAAAGCGCAACGACGAAAGACGGGTGCCGATACCCCCCCCAGATGTTCCCGCAGTAACGCGCCGTGACATTATTGAAAGTGACACCGTCTGCTCAGGTGCAATGACTTCTTTGTTGGTGAGAAGGACGATGTAGTAAGATAGCTAAACTAAGAACTCAACCTAGCAACCTACGAAATCATATAAAGCGCCACAATGGCCTAAAACCGACCAAGCGCACTAAAATCCGTGATGTCACATTTATAGTTACGTTTAAGCCAGAAATTCAAAGCAGAAGAAGTTGGCATTCGTTGGCAAAGTTGGCTTTAGCAATAACCAACCTTTCTTGGCCGAGTCAAAGTTTTGACATCAACAGTTTACCTGTCTAAACAGATTTATTATTATTCTTGAGTATCCCCTTTTCGGAGTGACATAGAAACAGGCCTGGAGTGTGGCCTGATCCCGGCGACCAGAACCGGTAACGCACTCCCTCACCAGAGCAGGATTGGCCACCCTGGTGCAGTACTTGGCCGCAACCTCCTATATGAACACAACAGTATGGGAGAGGCCTTTGCCCTGCAGTGGGCATAACCAGGATGATGATGATGATGATGATGATGATGATGATGATGATGATGATGATGATGATGATGATGATGATAACACTCCGCATAGTTGACGGGGTTACGTCGAGTCGAGGCGCATTTTTGAAAAACGGGGAAGGATTTATCTCCTACGTCCCCGAGTACAGTTCGCTTTCGGTTTATGTTCAGCTCAGAAATTGACACCAAATAGGAAATTATTTGAGCGGCATTTGCATATTACCGCTCTGCAACACCAAGTTGGTTACCTTTGTAAGGGACTTGGTAAGCCAGAAAAAAAAAAGAATGAAAATGACAGACGGGTGGCGACGCCGTTGTAATGTTCGGCGCCAGTAGGCCGTGACGTCATGTACTTTGACGGTGTCTATCTGCTCCAAGTTAATTCTGTTATTGGAAAAAATTGAGTACATTGCATGCTAAGACAGGCGAAGGCTGAAGTCGGCAACTTTCAAGAGCTTTGACTGCGCGACAGCCGCCCAGTTAGAGAAAAAAAAAAAGACGATTCTTTATAAGTCATGAAATTGCACCTACCTGACAGCGCTGTGGTTCCGGCACTAAATGTTAGAATAAAAGTGACTTTCATTTTTTTTTAATAAACCACATATTGCGGCAAAGTTAAGGAACAGTGCTTTACCAGTATAAATGGATTTAGTGTATATATTCAGTGTCCCTTTAAACGGTTTAGTATAGCTCCGATATATTAGTGGCAGAACCGATCACTCTTGCCCCTATGTCTGTGCAGGTACCTGATGCAATACAAGGAGACCTTCTTCTCGCAAGCCATTCGAAGCCGGATAGCGTGGGAGGTGCTCATGAGGGCTGCGTACGAAGACAAAGAAAGTCAGAGAGGTTATAACAACTTCCCATAAAGCCGTGCATGCAAGCTTCCGGTTGATTTCAGGAGGATTGAGAAAACCCTACGCGCTGTTTGGGCAAGCATACGTAATCAAAGCGGAAAAAATAAACCATGGAGTATCCTATTAAACTCACTCTGGGGGTGCTATCGTTAAACTATCATAGCAAGGATGGTCAGTGTTTGGATGTGTCTTGATGCTTGTTGCTTCATGGCGATAGCCTTGTGACTATATTTGCTACGATGTATCTGGCTGCATTGTCTTAAAGTGCAAAGCGACCATATTCTTATAAATGCAGGAAACAATTGGACTCAGCTCGAATGCATAATCCATTGCCAAACTATTGCCCACGTCATTAGCCATTGCACGTGCCAATCCAGATGCAGATTGCTGCATCTATAACACAACATAATGTTAAAATTTCGTTAAATTTTGTTGAAAATCTTTGAACTAGTAGATTACTTTGAAGCCAGAAAGACAATGTTTATGCAAATCCACGAGTTGACCATCGTTCCCATTCTGGCTGAGCGGCAATGCTTCCAGCTTCCTAGACACTAGAGCCAAAATTTCCACTAGTATGTTATGTCGGAAAAATTAATTTAAGAAGAACTTGTGAAGGCCGAACAATGCCAGATGCATTGTGAAAAGTGTGATGGAAGTCAGGTGTCACTTCAGGCTTTGCGGTTTTTGTTTACGGAGGATCAGTTGCTATAATAAGTGGGATGCACCGGTCAGGAGGTTTCACGGAGAGTGACGTCAGTTTTTCTAATTGCAGTCCTCCATGGATATAAATATACACGAAAAACATGGACGCATACTTAAAAGAAAAACACTGTAAATGGTTAGCGACTGAAATTTGCGAAGACTTTTGAAGAACGACCTTGCTGTTCGGAGAAACATAAGCTAAAACGACACACGAAAGGTGGGAGACATGCTTAGAAGTAAGAAACTGGAAACAATCGACCGCTGTACGGTATCGCCGCTATTTTGGTCAGATTACGTAGCGCACGGTGTTCTAACTTTGCCGTTGGGGTGAATTTTGTTTGCGGCGAGTCCTTTGGACAAGTCACTAATCACTGCAGCTTTACAAACGCTCTTACGTTTGAAGGTTTCAAGAAATGCACGCTTCAAACGAAGACGAAAATGACGCACCTGCTATGTGCTTCATGAAAATGTGACTTCGGGAAACTGTGCGCTTATATAAATCGTAACGGACACCGACACGAAGCCTTTTGTCAGTAATCGTAAAGCAAAGACTTTTCAATTTTGTTATTTCTCTACCAACGACAACAGTGTTAGGAGAGGAATGATACCTCACAGCTTCAGTAGACAACGTATTTAGGCGAGTGTATTTTTCTTTCTAGTAAACAGTTTCGTACTGGACTTTTAATTCCAGAAATTAACCAGTGTTTCAACCGAATGTTTTGTCTTTTTGTTTTATGGCCGCAGGCATACACAAGCTACTCAACGACGACGTCTACTTGGAAGCCTACCCTTTGCATGACGTAAGAGGAGGACATCTTAGAACCGGAACATGCACAGGCTCTGTACATTTGCGGACTATTATTTGTGCTCTGTATTACTCTCACCTTTTGTTTATAAATACGTGCACGAAATGTAGTGTATCTCGATTGTATGGCACATAATGTAGTGTTTTAATAATGCTAGGTGGTTTAGTGCGAAGCAGGACAGAGGGACACGCGAAAGACGAGGAGGAGTGCTTCTGTGTTCCTCTCTCCTGCTTCGCGCTGCACCACTTAACGTTATGGAACACCAACTAGCCTAAACCACTACTCTTCTAAGTAGTATGTTCATCTAGCCCTACATGAGTAACTTTCTGGAATTAAGTTACACTTCTGTTACGCTTTCGTTCCTTTTGTGACATTAACATTTATTGTTACGGGCTTGACTGTGAAATACGAAAATGTTGTCATAATATTATGTGTGGCAAGAAAGCTACGCTAAGCAATGTGGTTCTTATTTTCATTTTCGTTTTTATTGTATTACCCTAAAGACCTCCTAAAAGAAGGGGGGGGGGGTGTTACATAAGGGATAAGATATACAGAGAATGAACAAAATATCTCTAACAGTCATAAAATACACAAGTATTATGTTTATTATCTCTTCCTGTTATATATATTATTATATCACTAATCTACATGTCCCGTCATATTTAATATTCAGCTTTGACCGTGCTCCCTCATATTGCTTTAGTACTGCCAATGTTGGTTAGGTGAGGCATGTGAATTAGGTGAAACGTAAGGCTGCATTTTCTCTTGCAAACCTCTGTCTTCTTTCGTATCAGAACTGGAGTGAAGGAATTCTGACTGAAAGCTGGTGATATTCGCGGCGAATAGTTGCCGCGGAGTTGCGTTGCCGCCATTCCAGCAGTGAGTCGTGTTACAGGACATTACGTTACGCGATAATGAAAGTTGGTGGTCGATAACACGGCCCCCGAAATCAGTGATCCCAGAAACCGCTGCTGCATCTTTAAATGACTTTCATTCTTCCTGACATCCAACATTAACAGTGTTCTGAAGGTACTTCGTTGCATTACTTCCACCGCTGATTTTTTGACCATCTTCTCATCGAGCATTTTTTGATTGCGCTTCTCCTTCTGAACGATGCAACATCGAGTTAGTGAAACTTCACGCTCTCTTTTCAATTCAATAACGCGCCTTCCGCAACAATTTACTTGAAAAATACCTAAATTGTCGTACACCAGATAATATAGGCACGATTGGTATAGCCAGGAATTTCTTTCTGGGAGGGGGGGGGGGGGGGGGGCGTCTACTTGATCGGAGAAGGGGAGTGGCAGCAGGTGTGCGTCACGTCTTTGCATACCAGATATCCTGGCATACATAAATTTTGGGAAGGCGAGGGGGAAATGTGCTAAAATCCCCAGTGTCCTTTATAAACTACGTTATTCAGTAAAGTGTGAAGCATATTTATTGCTCTATATCCCTGACAGTTTTGAGTTACTGCTGTCTAGTTTTGGTAACCATTTTGTTTACAGCATTAAACAATTACACATACCCTCGACTCTCGTTAATTACACGTCGGCCATTAATTAGACTTTCTGCTTTGTACGAAGGCACTATAATGTCCCGGCGAGAAACCATACGTTGCTATGGAATAAAATGTCGCTTAGTGTGCCGCTTCGGTTAATTCGACTCACGCTGGCATCCTTTCATGACCGCAGCGGTTATTGAGGCTTGAAAAACAAGAAATTCACAAGACGGTGCTACTGCTTGTTAGGCCGTGAACATGCTTCACTTTACCTTTAATTTACTTTTATTCTCAGTCGTTTCAAGAACTTTGGTTTTCTTTTTAGTTCAATACTGAGGCAGCGTTTAAACAGGTCGGCCCTCTTTGCTTAAAGCCGATTCAGTAGCGCTTCGAAAGTGAAAAGAAGGAATGCACTACAGACTGCCTCGAACAATAAAAAAATATTTGAATTTGTCCATATTTGCCGCCGTTCGCTAATTGGATCTAAATATCTACTAAGCCAGCACGGCAGGCGTGTTTTGGAAATAGGATTTAATTGGATTGACTTTCCCGGTGTGACTTCCTGGCCACGCCTCTGATAGTCAGCAACTAAGCATGCTTTTATTTCATCCTCTGATTGACTTATTCTAGGTAGACCGTTTTTCCATCGGATGGAGTCGGAACACCTGGAAACATCCGCTCATTACCGTTGCAAGAATTTTTGAATGCTTTAGAACGTCCTTTCTTATTTATACATTGAACTTCTCTCTTTGCCTACGCGTATGTTTGCAGTTATACTGCATGTTTAGTCATTTTAATGCGCCCGCTACTGTGCTAGCCCTGCTAATTTGCCGCAAAGTCTAACGATGAATTAATTGCGCAGGGTCCCATCGGGAGAGGGTCCTTCGATCCTCTCAAAGAAGTTCCCACCGATAGGAGGGTAAGTTCGCTCAACTTGCTACACTAATAGACAATTCAACGAAGCCCAGAATCAGGCTTGGCTGTAGGAATTTCAATTTAGGAGCTTTCCGTTTTGATGATGTATGCAGCAGTATACTCGGACAGGGAATGAAGCCCAAATTAAGAGTCAGAAGTTTTCTTGCTGAATTGCTCATTTTTCGAAGACATGACATATAGATAACGTCAGTCTAAGTCGTCACAAACTTTCGCAGTTATTTGCGTATTGGGTCCCCTCTCTCTCCGCTATAAGGATGTACTGTACTATCACGCGTCATTTTTGCTTCTTGTCGGTGTTCGTTTTCATGAAATTAACGCCGTTATCTACTTGTCACTCTGAGCAAAACGTCCCTACAGTATCAGAAATTTCTTGAACGCCGTTGCCAAATCTACAGCAAAGAAGGCGTTCCTTATCAAAGTGTACAGACATCACGAAGAGTGTTAGACTTTCTCTTCTGTGCAGAATCACCAGAGTCACTCAGGAAGGAACAGCGATTATTGTATAAATGGCGGACGCCCTTTTCCCATGAGATTCGACGATCAATTAAAAAAAAGACGAGGTTTTGCGTGCCAAACCACTATCTGATTATGAGGCACGCCGTAGTGGGGACTCCGGAATAATTTGGACCACCTGGGGTTCTTTAACGTGCGCCTTAATCTAAGCACACGGGTGTTTTGGCATTTCGGCCCCATCGAAATGTGGCCACTGTGGCCGCGGGGTTTCGATCCCGCCACCTCGTGCTTGGCAACCAAACGTCATAGCCACAAAGCAATCACGGCAGGTAAAGATCGACCACTATACCCACCGCTGTCGTTGTGTTTTGAGCGTTGCTTGTATTTCTGGGCACACGTGCGCCTAGTAAACCGGTAAATTCTCAGCTCACTATTGAGTCTAGAAGCGTACGGTGAAGGGCTAGTTGGTATGACATTATGAGAACAAAGAAAAAATGCGCTAAAAAGGACAAGACAGAGAAAGAACCACACGACACAGGCGCAGACTGCGCCTGTGTCGTGTGGTTCTTTCTCTGTCTTGTCCTCTTTAGCGCAGTTTTTCTTTGTTCTCATAATGTCACTATTGAGGCCGCGTTTGACTTTCCCCCTTCACTCCACAAAGTGACAATGTCTAGTCGCTCTGCAGTGTCGTTTTATTGTTGCACACTGAGTTATCTTAAACCTTCAGGTAGTACATTTTCCTCCCATGTTGGTGCTTTCTTCCCCCCCCCCCCAAAAAAAAAGATACTCGTTTGTAGATCTGCTTCTTTGCAATAAATTTAACGTATCTTTTCTCCCTTTGCAATACAGCTGCTTTATAGTGAATGGGCCCGTCCGGCAGCATGGTACAAACAACAGCCGCTGGGACTCATCAGGTTTGGCATTTTCTGCCGATTTTGGGCTTTGCGTGACGCTTCAGCATTGGTCATCCGATGCTTTGGAATACGCTCACCTCCAATTTTTACAGGCATTAGAGTGAATGTGCATTGACTACGGATGTTCGGTCGTCGTGTTGTGACACTCTACATTCGCTGCACCGCCTTTACACTGTCCCCACTCTACTCACGAAATTACATCATAAATGGGCAACCACTGTGGAAGTATAGTCTCGTGGCCTGCCGCGACAAAATATTAAGCCTTCGTTTTTACATGAACGTGGTGATGAGACTCCCTTGGGGGTCATGCTTAAATGAACAGCCGAGCATTCCTTGCTTTCACCATGAAGCTTCTTCATGCTGTGTTGCCTATTCTGTGTTCTTATCACGTAGTTAGAACGAAATATTAGAAATAGAGTGGTACACCTTGAACAAGTGAGATCAAAGTCGTATCATTCGTATTCGCCTTGAGGTGCTCATTGAAGCGTGATTAGTTACGTTTAATTATGCAAAATTTTCAGTATTCATTTTAGCGCATGAATTACATTTGAGAAGTTGTAGAGCCCGCTCATAAGCACACAAATGAAATTGATTCCTTATGGTCAGAATTTTCTTGGCTGTTCTTTTTTTTTGAGCTCGGAGTAATAATATCCATGAAATATATAGAAATGACATCAGTGCGCGCTTCCGTGTCTGTATTGCAGCTCCCTCAACCATGTTTCTGAACAAAAAAGCCACATAAACATCAAAAACCAACTATGAACAAAGTCGACATGGTTTACGGAACGTGGCCAATAGATATGACGTCAGTACAGTTTTCTCGGCCGCCCGCAAATTGTCTATCATGTGCCCTATGATAAACAGGAAACTTGAACAGGGTGCCAAAAAAAAAGAAAAAAATTATTGCGGCGTTAGACATGTGTCCACTTTTGGGCCTTGTAACATTAGTAGTTTATCAGATTCAACTTAAGTACTAGAAAACGTACATTGGACAGAGTGGTAGGTGTATTAATATTACACTAAAAGAACACAAACAATCACTTAACAACCCTAATGCCTCACATCTAGCGTCGCATTGTTTCAATTGCCGTTCTAAACCTTCGTTTGAAGACACAAAAATTTTTTCAAGACACAAATCCCAAACCACACGGGAAATAATCGAGGCATTTCACATCAAAAGGTTAGGAGAGACTTGCGTCAGCCACGCATCATTGTCTCTGTTAGAATACGAGTTTCAGTATGTTCACAGCAAGTGTGCTAGTCTCAAGTAGTGTCTTTTTGTTGTTTGGTTTTCGGCTTCATTACCTCTTGATATGTTTAACTGATGCTTTAGACCATGTCATGTTCATATGCTGCGGTATTTGCAATCACCTATATATATGTTGTTACTTTTAATTAAAAAAAATTGGTTGGGAGTTAGCGCTCGGCCTGTCTGGATCTAGTCTCTGTCCGTGTCACTTCGCGCTACAATCCAAGATCATGTTATCGCACTGAAACCTACCACGAACTAGGTCGCGTGCTACACGTACAGCGTTTCTTTCCAGAATTCAACGCGCGATAAGCGCGTTTGACATGATTTCGTACGTGAAATCAAGAACAGAGCGACGTCATGAGAAGATGCTGCCTAGCGATGGCTGAATGCATGACATCGTGCTCCGTCCTATTTTTTTTTAAATTTTTTTCATGTGCTCTACTACCGTGTTGACACGCTGAACGACGAATTCTCCAAAGTCGTACCCGGAACGACTCGATATATTTAGCGCTTTTCGCCAGTAAAACGCTGCAGCTTTCAATATTATTATATTACATTCAATAATTAGGCTGAGCGATACTATAATTCTTAACGATCAACTGCGAATGCCTTATATTCTGCGGTGCTTACTCCTTTATACAAAGAGATGCCCCTCTCAGTCATTGTTGTCGGAATATTGTCTCGCAGACGATATTTCGGCGAGAAGACCGGCCTTTATTTTGCCTGGCTAGGCTTCTACACGTCCATGCTATTCCTCCCAGCGGCACTAGGACTACTGACCACACTCGTCGGCGTCCTCGGAATGACCACGAACACGCCGACGTAAGCATGGGTGGAAGGTGGGAATAGAACGTGACAGATTGCATGGTTTGCAGTGTAGTATGGTTTGTGCTAGTAGTAGTAGTAGTAGTAGTAGTAGTAGTAGTAGTAGTAGTAGTAGTAGTAGTAGTAGTAGTAGTAGTAGTAGTAGTAGTAGTAACACTCTAACAAAATTCTGAACACTTTGGGGTTTGTCGTGTCCTTAAACGATGATCGTTATCTATCTTGCGTGTCTATCTTGGCGCTCAGCACCAGGCAAATTTATGTCAGGAGCGGCATGCTCGTTATCAATGTTTTCAAGAAAGAAAATGCGAGCAATATGTGTAGTTATTATTAAAATCACAAACGTAGCATTGGGAACAATTAACAAAGCAGTTCGTTCGAAAGCTCAAGGCTCTTAAGAACATGTGAGGTCATGCTTCATTAAATAATGCTTGGAAAGGCATCTCTGTTCGCCAATTCCTATCAGTATATATTTTGAAATAATTCAGAACGGTGTGCCGTATGTGGCAATGGCGGGGCGAATGAAGGGCGCCTTTTCTTTAGTTCGAATGGTCGTCGCAGAGGGCGCAGCTATCGTATAAAGTATTTAAAATAAATTATGGGGTTTTACGTGCCAAAGCCACTTTCTGATTATGAGGCACACTGTAGTGGCGGACTCCGGAAATTTAGACCAGCTGGGGTTCTTTAACGTGCACATAAATCTAAGTACGTGGGGGTTTTCGCATTTAGCCCCCATCGAAATG
Organism: Dermacentor andersoni; assembly: GCF_023375885.2. Taxonomy (NCBI): domain Eukaryota; kingdom Metazoa; phylum Arthropoda; class Arachnida; order Ixodida; family Ixodidae; genus Dermacentor; species Dermacentor andersoni. The sequence continues at coordinate 54,814,870 of NC_092823.1, forward strand.
CGGCCGCTGTGGCGGGGATCCGATCCCGCGACCTCGTGCTCAGCAGCCCAACACCATAGCCACTGAGCAACCACAGCGGGTTCGTGTAAAGTATGTTGCAATGAAACCCTTTCATATTAAATCCGGTGAGTCGACACATGCAGACTCTGCGTCCATGAATAGTGCCAAACAATACCCATTGCCCAAACGGCCAGATCTAAGCAACATTTTGTTGCTAGTGATCGGGTTTATTTGGAAAAGCCTGGCTGTCTGAGCGACGAAGCAGCGTGCTTTAGTATGTTAGGTGCACTATGGGTCGGAGCACAGCATGTCCATGTGCTACCCATTCGACCACTGACTTTCCAGTGACGACGGTAGGCGGGAAAACCGGTTAAATACAAAGAAACATTCATAGATACATACATACCTACAGGCATAGATAGGCACATGACCCCTGGAAAGTGGGTGAAGTACTGTAAGAATGCTAGCGCATTAAAAAAGCATTCCTCTGAAGCTGCGCATTTTATCTCAGCTGTAACCGATAGCGGAGGACGCTTAGTATTTTCTTTAAGCGTTGACCATAGTGCAGGTTCGGTGCGTATAGGGTAGGGTAGTAAGTTAGTAAAGCTAAAAAATAATTTCTTGTCCCTTGGGGATGAATTCTCAAAGATTTTTTGTGCTTGAGTACAATTCACTATTTCTTAGCTGACATGGTTTGGTATAATATGTCCAGCATCATAATTGGCTGGAATTTCCTCTTACGAACAGATATAACGTAAAAGTTATTCGTAAATATACTTCTTGATCACTTCTGTGGGCGAAATTTCCAAATCGCCTTAAGAGGAAGTTTTAAATTATGGTGTTTTACGTGCCAAAACCAAGAGCAAGTTTTAGCTCAGGAGCTGCTATCTAAATACACTGAAAAGAATAAATCGTTTTAGTCGGCGACGACTGCACCAAATTTGATTATTTTTATTGCATTTGAAAGATTAAGTTTAGACTTAAGGACTGTTGCAAGTTGATTTTTTATTTAGGCCGTCAATTTCTAACAGAAATATTGTCGAAAATTGCAAATCTTCAGGAATAAATACTATCAAGTTAACAAACTGTACCTCAGCGAAGTTAATTAAATTGCAATTCGGTAAATTCCATTTTTAGCCCATCTATAGTAGAAAAAATGGATATATTATGCATGCCTCTTAAGTAAACCACTAATATGTGGCTAGATCTTTAGCAGAACCCTGGCAAACATTGTTAGAAATTTACGTAATATATAAATTATTGCATGAAATTTGTCTGCTTTGTATGTTCTAACGGATGCAGTTTGCGGAACTTCGATATGTTTTACTCATGCAGAGTTACGGATTTGCAAACTTCGTGCACCTGTTTCCTTTTTTTTCTTTTACCAATTTTCAGTAATTTTTGTAGTAACATTCAGGCCCTAAATAAACATTGCGTTTCTGGCAGTCACTTGATTGTAACCTTTTATCTTAAATGCCACATATTTCATTAAAAGTGGCCCAGGGTATACCATAAAAGCATTTCAGCGTTTTACATGTACTTCAAAAGGCGGTACCGGTCTTGGGCCTGAGATAAATTCTCAGAAGGAGCCGGTTGTGCTAAAGACTACAAAAAAAGTGGTTGAAGCAGCATGTATTATAGTTCTCTTGTGACCAAACTTACACCACAGATTTGCTTAAAGATGACCGCTGAATAAGCAACTGTATTTGAAACAAATAATCGCCAGTTTTCACAAGTGCCAACAGCAGCCGTTCGTGTCTCTGATGAACACCACGTAATAAAGCCTTAATGAAACTATGGATTATGCATTTCGGGTGAGCTAAAACGTATATCGTAAACGTAAGCAAACACAAACTAGCCCAACAACAAGTGTTTCTGCAGTATATCATCCTTTTTCTGAAAGCTTGCTTACAAACCGAGCCCGTGACTCTTCTAAATACTTTGCAGTACTGAGGTCTGCGACCGCAGCATCGCCGGCGACTTCATCCTGTGCCCAGCCTGCAACAAAACCTGCCCTTACGATTACCTGTACAACAAATGCACAATTCGCAGGGCAAGTATCCCTCTCTCAAAAAAGAAGGAAAGCGTGCGGCCGATTAATAGTTTGTTACAATCATTCCAAGTGGCAAGTGTGTAGAGGCGTGACTTCATGAAGCCGTGCATTAACTCAGTACGAATGCCCTCATGCTACGCTCTGTATGTGTGTGTGTTCACAATGTTTTGTTGTTGTGCTAACAAAAAAAGTTCTAACTGATTGAAAATCTTCGAAGAAAACTTTACAGTGTGTATTTGCGATGCCGGTTGACAAGATCCTTTGAGGAAGTAGCTCTTCAGGCGAACTATGGATAAGCTTTTACCTAATCGCGCTATTCCATATAAGGGAACAGGTTCCTTCTTTTACTCAATCCTCTCTGTTATCTTCTCACCCGGTTCTTTTACTCCCCTTATTCCATCTCTCCATTGCTCACCACCATTCAGATGTTAGCAGGCAGCACTAGACAGTTGCAGTACAGTCAGCAATAAGTCCCTTCCTGTTTTTTTCCTTTATTTATTTTGATTTATTTTTTCCTTTATTTATTTTTGGTCCCATTTCAGTTTCTAACTACGGGACCTCCTTCTGTATATACATATGTTGTAATTATCCTCATTTTGTCATGAATAAAACTGATTCTGATTCTGATTCTGATTCAGTAACGAATTACTACTAAGAAAGCTTAAACCCGGTAACAAAAAGCTTTGACGTAGAAGCCTGGCTTCGTCAAGGCCCTGACGGAGACAAGTTACCATTTTCCTGCGATACATTTGTATTGTTTGACGAAATTGAAAAAGAATGATACTTTGAATTCGTGCACTCAAATATAAAATGGTCAAAGAATCTTTCGCGCTTATATTATGGCGCGCTTCTGTGCTTCCGACGTAGCGTGGTGAATGTGTGTTGCAGAGACGAATCGTTGAGCAAATGTGAAAACGCGTACACAAGGAACTATAAAAAAGTAACGGACGCAGGAATCTTCAAGCTAAACTGTTCAGGCACACTGTCATATTTCTATTGCAGATAATCTATGTTGTCGACAATGGAGCCACAGTGGGCTTTGCAATATTTATGGCCTTGTGGGGTAAGTACGACTATTTAGGCTTTCTTTTCTGCTCCCAGTAGTACGGTTGTTGGTTATATGTGTAGAGATATCAGGATGAAATAATACAGTCAGAGGATTTCAGAATGCTCCTGCCACAATTCATATCATTTGGACGTGTGAAAAGATGCAGGGCTTCTTTATTTTTTGGTGCTAACTACGCAAAGCTGAGTACTTTTACTATCATAATTATTAATATTTATTATTATTTGCGACCGCGACAGTGCTATGTCACTAAATAGTTACAGATGGATGCCTTCTTAAAGCAACAGAAATGGAAAGGTTTTTTTTTCCCAACCAACCGGCGCCTAAATTGTCGCATGAATTGCACTTATGAAATAAAGCAGGCCTCAAGAATGTCGTGACTGAAAGTCATTATGCAATTAATCTAAATGCTTCGTGCCATTGCCAAATATAGTCGCTAGTTTTGTGCGGCGACGAATACTCGTTGCAGTAATGACTGTGTATTGTTATTTGACATAATGAGTACCTGGGGCTCACAACAACTGTCAGTACTTGCATGGGTTGTGTTCACTATAGGTGCTTAGATAGTGGAGCACATGCCGGCTCTAGCACATATGCACTACTATCACATATAGGGCAATAATTACGCATTCCAAAAAGCCGAACATAGAGCTGGCAAATCGACAACAAACGCAGGTAGACGAAATGCGCCATATGTATACGAATCTTCTCGAATGCTAGCCCACTCGTTATCGTTCGCTAAACCATCTTTTCCATCACCATCATTAAAGCGTGACAGTGCTTACACACAATACCACCAAAAATAGAGACAGTTTACAGCCTCTGCCAGCATGGTGCGCATTCTGTAGAAAGCGTTCAAGGGAAACAAAAATATTAACCTTTCTCATCGTATTTGTAATGTTCGCAGCAACTATCTTCATGGAGCTCTGGAAGCGTCGTCAATGCGTTTTGGCATTGGAGTGGAACCTGAATGACGTCGACACGCTCACGGTGAGAACTACAGTGCCAGTGCACATCATTTTTCTCGAATATGCAGAGCAAGTCAAGTTTAACATAATAAAAGAAAAGTATGACCAATGTCATTTGACAACTTTCTTTCTCTTGTCACAAAAATATCCACTTTACGCACCTTAACTTACACCCTCGGCATCGCGTCAATCATCGCATTGTAGGTTCATACATAGACTGTTCGTAGGTGTTGTGACCCCTCTATACTTGCAGCATAGACCTTCCTGCCTCAACTTTTTCAGGCGCTGTGTTCACAATTGCGTCTACAGCCAAAGCATTGATGAAGTTAAATGTATTTCAAATGTGCCGCCTATATCTTGAAACACTTCGGTTTGGAGTTGTGCTGCAAACACGAATACCATTTTTGCAAGATATTTTAATAAAACGAGTGGCAAAGCAGACGGTTGCGTGTTTTTGCTCAGTGTCACATGTCGTTGTATACAGCGGCTTAACTTGTTTCATTGCCTTTCACATTGTTTGTCACAATGTTTTGCAACATAGTTATGTTTCAAGTGGTCGGATTCGTGCTTTTCAAGCCTGCTAGACAAGAATTACTTGATGCTCTTATATCTGATGCTCAAATGGTGAGTTTTCGTACGGTATCCACATTCGGTCAACTTCACAAAACTCACTAAACAGTTCGAAATCTTTAATCTATTTTGCCACTGTATACTTTCTTAAAATTCTGAAGACAAAAAAATTGCGTGAAAATAAGTTTTAGATCAACAGCATACTGAAAAATGGAACAATACTGAAGAATATATAGGACTATCCCTAACGAGGTTACCCAGCGCGCGTATTTACAGACCTAATTGTTGAGGCATATTAACCCGAATAGGGGCTTGTTCTTAAGTAACATCGTCATATTCATCACAGTTTAGGCCCACTCGCAAGACAAACACATCTTTATGCTATGTCCATGGAGCCTTGTTTTGCGCCAGCTTGTATGCATACGAGTTTGTGTGTGTGTGTGCATGTGTGTGTATGCATGCAAATTTCCTCGTCTGATCACTTTATCTGAGGTTATGCTGCCCCACACTGCCTTTCCCTTACTGTGGCGTCCGCTACGTTGTTTCATTCGAACACTACTGAGTTAGATGGACGCAGTGCATGGCCTGCCAAAATGTGCACGTTTCCCCTTAACCTTCCGTGGAGCTACCGCGTTTGCTCCCCAATTCGCGTAGAAGTACTCATGTAAAGTACTTTTGCCTTTCAGAGCACTGACGTAGAAGCACTTGGAACTCTCCTTTACCATAAGTTTCCTTTCGCAGGACGTTGTGTACCCGCAGTACGAGGCCAAAGCGACGTTATACAAGCTGAATCCGGTGACTATGGTAAGAACCTTGTCAAAGGAAGAGAGGCATGACATGACAAAAACCACTGTGTTACTACCTTTGGGCAAAAGGGCATTAGCAAGAGCGAAATGTCCCTGAATGTTTATACATGGAGGCTCCTACCACGCCTTACATTAATATTTACCCAAATTCTTGTTTGCGCGGTACTGGCAGACCTCATTTGGTCCAACCAGAATAAGCGCAGCTTATTGACTACTGCAAAGAATTACGCAGCTTATTCACTACTGTTTTCAAATGACTGGTCTTAAGTGGGCCGGATTTGTGTTTTCAGCAGTTCAGTACTCCCCACTTCTCCTAAAGGTTTCAAGGCTGTGACACCTCTATTACTATAGATAAGCTACGGAGCTTAGAAGTCGCTTTGCACTGGCGCGTCTGTGACATTAGGTGCGATGCAAAAGCGAAATTTTACGACTTATACTGGCGTGGATTTTCTCGGCTGTGCGATTGTGGCTTGTGCGAATTTTCTATCCTGGCACGTACTCCATGGCCCATGTCTGCAAAACAATGACACAGCCAGTGCATACTTAGTGACCCAATTCGACTATCTTACTGCTATGGGCACTGCTGCGCACAAAGGACCAGGGATACAAGAAAGAACGATGGGACACGCAAGGCGCATGTGTGTCCGATCGTTGTTTCTTGTGTCCTTGTTCTTTATGCGTGACACTGTACCTAATTATGGCATATCAACAGGCCCAAATCGCTACCTTAATACATAATGCTACCTGTTTCGATAGTGCGAAATCGGTCGACTTCCATCCAAAGTGCACGAGGTGATAAAGAAAGCTGTCACTTTGAAAGGTAACAGACAGTGTGTGACCTTGTAGAATGACAGCCGCATTAAAAGCGAGGCTGTTTATTCCGAGTTGTTGCATAACGAACTTCAGTTGCCGGTAATTAGACCACACTGTAAAGCATTGCCCACGAATGACTGACCCGTTAAGAAGGTTGCCCGCATATAAGACTATCGAGGTCTTTTGTAAATAATTTTTAGGAGAGGCCGTACTTTATCCGCACACAAACACGTATATAACTTTGCATGTATTGTCCCATTCAGTAAAGATGCACCGTGCAAAACACACGTGTACTTAGATTTAGGTGCGCGTTACAGAGCACTTGGTGGTCCAAATAATTCCGGAGTCCCCTACTACGGCGTGGTTCTTAATCAGATCGCGATTTTGGCACGTAAAACAATATGATTTTAACGCGAAAGTGTAAAGGGCCCCGTGTTGTAGAAATTCCGGCGTCTTGCATTCAGCGTCGACTATCCAGCATGTCCATCCACGCAGGTCCTCCATGTAGCGCAAAGAAGTTACTGAACTAATTGAATGTCTCAAAGTAAAATATGCCAGAACAGTCGGAAAGTATGACTTGTACACAACCTGCAGACATGATAGCGTGGGACTGTAATTTGCATATACGAGAAAACATTCTTCTGTTACGCGGAAACTCAAACACAAACCCATTTTCCAGCGTTTCTAAAATTCATAGAGCAGCCGTGACCTCCGAGACTTGCGCGCGATGGCGCCTGCAAATCTCAAAGGCCATAAAGTGGCGCGCCCGGTTCTTTGCCACACCTCCAGATGGTACTCGCGTCCGCCCCACCGCGGCCCACGGAAGAGGCCGCGTTTCTACCAGAAAGCTCACTTTCGTGCGCAGCGTTTGCCGCCAGCGTCTCGCCGTAAACGTTACGGTTACATACGCTGCAGCTGCCGGGAAGCGCGAGAAGTCTGGGATCTTTGAATGCTGTCGCGTTCCACTCAAAGGTGAAGCTTAGACGTCCTCATATTTTTTTTTTTTTTTTTGGTTTGAAGCTGCGACGTTAAAGCTGTGGCCGGACCACTCTCCCGGTCGAGCGGGTGGCGCTATCTTGCGAGGCTTTCGAGAAAAAAAAGGTGGAGAGCGTTTGGCCATTCCAGCAAGGCGTCGCAGATCGCTTTCAAGACACAACCGCCGATTCATGCTTACATATTCTATCATTGTTAACTTAGTTAGTAAGCGAATGTTTGCAAGTTTATACGGCTTATAAAGCTACTATCATTACTTCGTACAGCTATATACTAATTTGCTATCGCAATCAGTACTTCGCCTTTCGGGCGGAACTGCGAATACCTTTTGTGTAATACAATGACATTAGACAAGTTCTGACAAGTTGCACCAAATCTTATTTTATATAGAATACAGAGAAGTAGGTTTATTGCCTAATATATGGGCCGGTTCTTGGAAGCATTGTTATTTTAAGGGGCCCCTCGCCAAGCCACATAGCAAATCTTGGCAAAACGCTCGAAGTTGTTACGCGCCCTCTAAGGTGTGTTCTACCGCAAGAATTTAAAAAAATTAGTTACTTAGTGGCAGACGGCAGAAATATTCGAATTGCCGCGAACCTGTGAATTCAGGAGGTGAGCGTCACCGCCAACACACACTCTCCGCTCCCTCTGTCTAGCCTCCGCAAGCGAAATTCCTTCCCCGCGTTCTCCCACACCGGAGCCGGAGAGCCGCTTAACGAGTACGTCACGGGCACCGCCATCTTTTTGTTCTCTCTCGCGTGTTTTTGCAGAGTGGCGCATTTCCGATGACGGTCTCACTAGCGATCGACCTTTCGTCTTTGTCTCGTTCCGCGCAATGGACGATTTTTCGCGCTCTGCACGAGAACGTATGATTGGCGGTGTAAGTGAGTGCTACAATCACAAGCACTGAGGCTTGGCAGGATGGAAGCTTATGATGCCGGCGCTGGAATAAGGTAGAAAATGACATAGTTTCGTTTTCTGCTAGCGCGAGTCCATCGGCGTGCGAACATGCAGACGAAACGGAAGCCATATATCTTGCTACGGCACGAACTAAAGCAAAAACACGCAAACATTGGGTTTGTACACCATGTTTCATTATTCGCCTAAACTTTAATTCGTTCATTGAAGCAGAAACTTGAACAACTGATGTTGCCTTGAATATTTTTCGAAGTTACGTGTCACTGTGAGTGACCTCACAGCACGGCCATGTACATAGGCGCACTTGTGGGATTGACGCCGACTCTCCGGCTGGGAGTGCGGCGCCACGCGGAGAAGGGCAAACGGCGTTTGGTTCGAAATTTAAGCTCTTCCCGCGGTGAGTAGGGCCGGCATAGCGGACACGATCGCTGGCGCGCATTGTATGTACCGCGCTTGTGAGCTCAAAATGGCCAGATATGGCGAGGGGCCTTTTAAGGAGTAGGGGCGACAAAATATATTACAGGAACCGTGTGGATGATTGCTTGATGCTAAGGAATAGCTGAACGCTTTTAGAAAGCAATTTTATTTTAAATTAGTGGACGAATGATGTGCTCGAAAGCGTGCATTTCTTGCAGTGAGGACGTTTAGGTAGCGTTTGTTGCTTTACTGCGTGGTTCCGTAGAAAACAGAACCGTTAACCAGCACATCCGTGGTGGTGTCGTCGGAACCTTCCTTTGCAACCGCCGCTGAGGCAAAGGGCGGCCGCAAAAAGAAAAAGAAAGAGGGGGAGGGGTGTGTGTTACACCTGAACGCTCCATCACGTTATCTAAACGCTCAGAGAAGCCAGATACAAACTACGCACTATCGCCTTTTGCCCCGTGTTCCCAACCTCCGAAAAGGTTTAACGAAATATTAACGAGAACAGCCTTTTTCGCTTACGTCAACCACTTTTCGGTCTGCCGGTATCCGTCTAACAAAAAAGTGTATTTCGATATCGAAGGCAGGGCAGCCTCAAAATATGCGCCTAAGCTGTTCGCGGCGCTGCTCCTTAAAAAAAGTCCTTTAAAGATTTCCCGCTTGGAATCAAGCTCGCATCACACTGGTTCCTCAAGCACAGAGGCCCGATTGTTTAGCCCACCGCACCAGGAAGACCCGCGGGCGCGTACGGATTACCCTTCGGTAGAGACCCGGAACTTCAAGCAAAATATAGTTTCTCCTTACGTGCTTATCGGGCCCATTCAACATGCAAGCATGAACTGTGTATAATTTTAGTGGCACATTCTAGTGCCAATGCGAAATATTCAGAAAAAGAAACATTCGAATTCGCGAATACCGACCGCTTGATCCTAGGACCGAATCGGCTACGACAACAACGGATTATTTGAAAGTTTCGAATACTTACTACTCTTCTTGCCCGTAGCCCAGCCCTTTCTTTGCGGAAACACATATCCGCTATGGCCTACGTAGCGCACTTTGTCTCAATTGAAGGGGCTTGATAAACATTTCAGGTCACACCATGGAATATGAACTTTTCTTTGATCAGTTGTTGCTACCTTGCACAGGGCTAGCGCGATCAGTATCTCTAAAACGAACCGATTGGCCTTTTAACGCAATAGCGTTAAGGAGCTCGTGTCGCAGAAAAGCCGGTGTCGTCGGCGTCGGTGTCGGCGTCCGCGGCGTTGGCCGTGAGCGATAAATCACGGCAGGTACTTCATAAATAAAAAGCAACTTCTAAGATGGGCTGGGTGGGAATCGAACCAGGGTCTCCGGAGTGTGAGACGGAGATGCTACCACTGAGCCACGAGTTCGATGCTTGAAAGCGGTACAAACGCGCTTCTAGTGAACGCGGTGTTGCCTTAAAAACGTGCCGTAGAAAGTTATACTGCGGTGTATATCGGTAATTATGAGCATGTAACTTACAGAAGTCGCATTTACACGAGTAGCGAAGTACGTTTCCGCTACATTTCTTCTGCGCTTACCGCACACGCAGAGCCATCTTGCGGCAAACACAGAAGACCCCCTCCTCTCAATGTACGGCGCTGCCCCGACAAGTGGCGCGCCATGCGCGCATTGGGGCTGTGCGCGGAGCGGTGCCAGGCGCGTCGCGGCCCCGACTCCCTCTCCCCTGACGACGCTTCGCCGTGCTCCCACGCGGGTTGCAGAATCAAGCGCCTTTCCTTTCTTTAGATTACTATCTATCTATCTCTCTGCCCGTGCCGATCACGACGTTTGGCTGGCGTAGATCGTTTCCCCCTCCGAGACACCGAGTTCTTTGGTTCGTTCCGTTGGCTCAGGCGCACGTTTCGTTGCCGCGCCGAACGCTGCGTTGCTCGACGTTCTCGGTGTGATAGGTGGGCGCAAAGTCCTATGCGGGGCGCCTCGTAAGTGATCCCTGCGCCGTAGCGCATTGTCTTACACCCCTTGGCGGGTCGATGGGAACGCTGTCGCGTTCCACTCTTGAAGACGAAGCTTAAGCGTCCTCCAATTTTTTAGAGCGCAGCTCTTTGGCGTCCGTTCCTGGGTTTCGCGTCGTCGTCGGCGTTGTCGTCGGCCTCGTAACCAGCTCCGCCCCCCTTTCATCCCCCCAGCGCTAGCAGCGACCGACTGATACCGCTGGATGCCGCTGACGCCGCTAGAGAGTCAAGATAACGTGACTGCATAGAACACCGTCGCCGCCATGCAGAAAGAGGAGGAAAGGGTCCCCCCCCCCTGTTCTTGTGTGGCGGATAGGGTGCTCTTCAGTTGCCGACGCGCCGGTTATTTCACGTAGGCCCCGGCACGTCGACGAATACGTGACCACCTTCCCACGGCTAGACCTGGTTCTTAGCGCTGCGGAAGCGAGGGTATCATATTGTTTGTGTCGGCATCGGCGGCGTTGTCCCTGAAACCAACTCCGCAGCTGGGGTTGACTCACTATCGGCGTCAGCGGCATCAGTCAGTCGCTGCTATCTCTTCCCTCCTCCCTTTATCGTGTTGTCCGCTTGCTGCGCGCGCTTCTGCCCCCATCGTTTGCCGCTGGGTGTACACGCCGCCCCCCTCCCCCCTCTTCCTGCGAGTCTCCGGTTGTCAAAGCGCCGGCTCGAACTTAATTCCTTTCTTCGCTCCTCCTCCAATGCAACCCCTGTGCGGTGGCAATCAGAGAGCCAGATCGGTGGCGGCGGATCTGCATATGTGCACCGCCCGAGCCGAAATTGCCGCTGCCGTTCGCCCTGTGCGGTGGCAATCAGAGAGCCAGATCGGTGGCGGCGGATCTGTATATGTGCACCGCCCGAGCCGAAATCGCCGCTGCCGTTCGCCACTGCGAAATTATCTGCCAGTTCTTTCTGAGCCATGAGCCAGACGACCGATGGAAGTCCTCCGTCTGCTGCTGCTGCTGCTGCTGCTAAACGAGCTGCCAGAGCAGAGGCCCAGCGCCGTCGCCGTCAGAATCCAGAGGTGCGTGCCGCCGAAGCAGAAGCTTACCGTAGCCGCCGTCGAGATGATCCAGGAGTACTCACGAAAGACGTCGTGCACTTCCTGCAACTCGCATTAACCGTCCATCGATTCACACCGATGTTAGTAGTGGGGGACTTTAATGTTGACATAAAGACAAACAGCAATTTCCTAACACTTATGCGGGAGAACATCCCGTTCCTCTCGCTCGTAACGCGTCCCACGGCTGTGACAACCTCGCGAGGCACTTGTATAGATCTCGTCTTTGAGAATCAAGCATTGGTGTACCAAGTCGAACATATATCAGTCTATTTCTCCGACCACAAAGCTTCCTTCATGACTGTCAAGAACTGTTAGTGGAGTCTTTGTTAAAGGAATACGTGTGAAAAATAAAAAAAAATTCTGTGATAGCGCATACATGTGTTGCTCGATTTCTTTGCCTCAATCTATCGAAAAGGTGAAACAGCTTATTTGCTGCGCTCAAATTTCGCATTAGGAAGTAACGTAATCGTCGGTAATTTTTTTTCCGCAGATATACGAACCTTACGTGCCCGCCTGGGAGAAAGTGGCGCGGATTGCAGCTGCCAACTCCGTCGTCTTGGTGATGGTTAGTACAAGTGTTCAACAATCTAAGAGTGACCCGCCGTGGTTGCTCAGTGGCTATGGTGTTGGGCTGCTGAGCTCGAGGTCGCGGGATCGAATCTCGGCCACGGCGGCTGCATTTCGATGGGGGCGAAATGCGAAAACGCCCGTGTAGTTAGATTTAGGCGCACGTTAAAGATCCCCAGGTGGTCGAAATTTCCGGAGTCCTCCACTACGGCGTGCCTCATAATCAGAAAGTGGTTTTGGCACGTAAAATCCCATAATTAAAAAAAACTAAGAAGAAATAACGTAACATTAATTTCTGTGGAGCCTGATAGCTCGAAGACTAGTGAAATAACTATTACCACAACGTTTAAAGCAACGTTGAAATGGACAACAAGGAGGCGCACCAAATTAGTTCCGACCAGTAGTGCATTCTTTCAAAACTCTGCTTTCTATAATTTGAGGAAGAATGTTGGTTATCAGAAAAGAATAAAAGGCAGATTTCACTTCTTGACTTCACGCGAATACTTCGACGTTGGAATGGAAACGTGACGTCACAATTTTTTTGCACCGATTCGGCACAGGAAAGTTTCTCACAGCCTGCTAGATCCAGCCTCCGATTCCATTGTAATTGAATGGCGATAGGAGGTCTACTACGCCCTATTTGACTAAGTTCTAACTCTTGACGTTCGGTTAAATTTGGAGCGGGAGCTTCTGTGTTGCTCTTGTGTCTGGAGCATTTGCGGGCCTCCTTTGATTATACGAGTGACCACGTTGCTGTCGCGGTAAGTAAGTTGCTTAATATGCAGCTGAAAGCAACATTCCTCATTAGCGGCCTGTTAACGCAGCACTGAGAAAAAGAAAGGTTTTGCAGGATTTCGATTTCTTTACCAGATCGTTGTCGACACAGTATTTACGCTATGGAGCAGTCAACTTCCCCAGAGCACAGCAAATGATGCATTACGGCAGCTTTAAATGCAACCAGTGCTACTTAGGGCGTGAAAAGGAGGCTGACTATTCGACACGTCAACAAAACCTCATATGGTTGTCTAGCGCTTGCGGACATGACTGGAACGTAAACCCACACTCTGGCCGTGCTGTGGACACCCGAGTGCATTGACACAGCTAAAGCGCATGGTTTGTGCTTTTTTTAATGTATGCTGCCCTAGGCGCCAGTTTTCAGTGGGTTGCACAATATGTGCTATGAATAATTATTTGCGGCGCTCGCATGGAATTAAAACTTTTAAATATAGATATTAAGTGAACAGCTTCCTAAAAAAGTAACAGCAGCAGCAGCAGCAGCAGCAACAACAACAACAACAAAAGGAAGAATGCGGAACACGACATCTTTGTGTGAGTACTGAGAGGTGACCACGCGGACAATATTTCAAGTGCATTCTCGTCGTGGCATAGCCGGATGTCGGCGCGTTCATTTCAATCTGCGCCATAACAAGTTGCAAGTATCATGGCTATAAGATGCACCCTAACGCTAAAGGAAACGCATACTGGTCACTCCTTTTGAGGGAGCAAATCCCTGTACCTCGTCAAACTTCACTTCCGAGAGCCCACGCGCTCCAGGATTAATTAGCTCGAAGCAGGGTGAACGTGTTGGTGCTTGAGAGGTACGAGAGGAGGAGCAAATAACTTTATTGTGTGCCCTGCGAGTTGGTGGGCAGGGCCGAAGGCCCCGCCTAGGTGACGGCCAGGAGTTCTTGGGTCCTGGCGGCACCCTCGGCCCGCTGAACGGCCCATAGTTGATCCTTGAAGGCGGGCTTCCCAGCGCGGCTTCCCAGCGCGTGCGAAGGCTGCTGCTAGAGGCCGCGTTTTCTTTATTATGTATCCCTCGGCATTCCCATAATATATGCTCCAGAGTGGCTCTGGATTCACATGTTTTGCATTTGTCCGTTGGATATACATCCGGATATATGATGTGCGAGAGCGCAGGATTCGGATATGTCCTAGTTTGTAACTGCCGCCATGCGACAGATTGCTTTTTTGTCAATTTTGCGTGGCGAAACTAGCAATATGGGGGCCGCAAACACGTAGGGGGGGCCGGTTAAGACAGACATTAAGCCGTACACTAGAGGTACGAAAACCTTCAGAAATTAGCATTAAAAAATGGGACACGCAGACATTCACGCAGACGAATTTTCCAACACTCTCTCTGTTGTTAGGGTGCAAGGTATCCTTCACTGAAATCAAGAATCTTGCACCGTTGAACGTTGTGGTTGTACCCAAACAATGATTGCCATCCAGCCTCCGTGCCTTTCTTTAATAAGGCTCGGCTGGCACTTTCTGGTCGCGAATGACATGCGCTCGTGATCGTGGCATGACGTTCTTGACGGGAAATGAGCGAACACGGAGGGCAAAGAAAAGAGATGCACGCTATGTTGATGACAATTAATGTTGACCAGAAGATAAAACCCTAACGTTGTAAAGAATATTGGGATATTGCTACAGCTATTTAGTCTGGGGTGAAATTCGATTCGCCTGTTAAGACGATTTGCTGGTAATTCGTTTGTTTTAAAAGGTGCAAAGCTATATCCCCACCGATTGTAGGAAGCAAAACTTCCACTTCGGGCATAAAATATATTATAAAAGATTGCCCAAAGTGGGTTGATTTCAAGAAAAAGAAATTCGAAACACAAGATTCGCGACTCCTGTAGCTGTTCGTCGAAAAAAGAGAAATCGCAATTGCGTAAACTTCGCAGCCCGGGTGTTGCTTCACCTGCTAATGCCGGTTTTTTTTTTTTTTTTTTTGTCTGCGGAAGAATCAGTACGCCCGAGATGAGATGCATGCAGTTGCCGCTTTAGAGCAGCTCACGTGGTCATCCCCACCCGCTTTGCAGCTGTGCCTGGTGGTGTGCTCTGTGTTCGCCATCATCGCCTATCGCATCATCACACTCGGCTGGTTATCGCGGAAGCCCCAGCTGCGCCCACTCGCCCACATGGCGACTGCTGTGTCCGCTTCGCTGCTCAATCTCGTCGTCATCTTACTCATGAACAAGGTGTGTGTGCTCCGTTCCGTTTTCCTTTTCATTTCTTAGTATCCTGAGTGCACGAAGCTAGGGAAGTGGTAGAAGTCAGAAATACATCACGTAAGAACTGAAAATCTCTCGTTACTAGCCAGTAATCCACGAAAAGCGGCAACGTCATGTACAAGCTAGGAAATGATTGATCTGGGAAGGCGATTCCAGTCCTTAGAACTTTATTGTCATTTTTTTTTTGTTTCAAGATGCTTACTAGAGAGTGACAGCATCGGGCAACATGGTGTCAGCCTGTCTTGACATAAAACAAAGTTTTGGCTCATTCAGGAAATTTTGCAAAGGGGCTCAGGGAAAACCTGGAAAACTCAGGGAATTAGGAAATGTCAAGTTGGTAGACACCCTGAAAATACGTTCCACCTAGAAGCCGCATATTCAGCTTTTGTTCCGACAAGACCTTGCAGGGTGACATGGGTAGGGGACTCGTATGAAGTATGAGAAGCGTAGAGCAAAATTAGTTTTGAAGACAGGCTCAAGAACCTGGATCGAAATAAATGGGCGGCTAAATTGCACAAGTATCTGCACCTGCAAAGTGTGGACACAGAATCGAGTAAGAGGTTAAGAAATTTGGCAATCAAGTGCAGGGTAATTGAAAGTGTAAAGAGACAACCAGGAGTCATCAGAAAGAAAGTGAGACAATGACAGTGAATGGAGACAGAAACAGTGAATGGAATACAAAGAATGGAAACAAAAAAGCATGCCGATTTACAAGAATATCAAGAAAAAGGAAATTAGAAACTTTGTACAATAATACGAAGGGAAGTGCCTTGCTATTTCAGGCTTGAGCTGGTTGCCGAAGAAGAAAAACATACCGTAACAAGTATTCGCAACTAGGTGAAGCACGTGTATGCTGCAACAAAAATTTATCGACCAGTCATCACATCCTAAAGAAATGCCAAGGAATTCACCCAGTTAGACCCGTGGGTAACGTACGCCTTCCAGAGCGCTTGGGTTTAAAGTGGGCGGAATTGTCAACTTCTGTAGCAGTCAAGATAAGCAAGAACCACTTAAAGTATTGATGGAGAAAAAGCAGGGAAGAGATTGATACGACCGGATCCGCTACAGGCATAGGTAGCAGTACAAGGTAGCTTGAGGAGTTCTGAGGAAGAGAAAAAAAAGGTTAAAGCGATGCATGCTAAAAAATGGCTAGAGTGAAAAGCATGTTTGAGATACCTAACTCAAGCAGGCTAGGTGACTTTGCGTCACCACCGCGTTTCAAAGGGGATGCCAATAAATCGTCATCATCATCATCATTATCATCATAAACCACAAGGTAGAGAAGTTTTGAGTAAGAGAAAAATGATTAAGGAGACGCATACGAAAATGTTAGAACGAAAAGAATGTATAACGTCCCTGATGATCGACTCAAGCAGGATAGGGTACTTTGTAACCATCGCGCTTCAGAGGGATCGGGAATAAATAATAATCATCATCGCCATCACCACTACCCAATTCCTGGACTCTAACAGGATACCGCGGGTGTCAGGTCAGCCATCCCGTCTAGGGGAACCTAAAAGCGTCGGAGAGCCTGCGTACGGTACATTACGCGTGCGTCTATTTCTGCGAAAAAATTACATAATTACAGAGTTTTAGCATACATACAACACCGCTCTGTCGGCATAGTTACTGCACTCGCTCGCTCTGCACGTGCTAGCGCAGCTGTGGAGCTAAGCCGACATGTCGATGACTTACTCTCTGTCTGTCTGTGCCTGTCTGTCTGTTGTTCGCGATGGTATTCGCTTGCATGGCACTATACCTCCCATATATAGCAAATGGTTCTGGTAGTAACGCTACGGTATTAGCCTCTCAGTCAGGAATTTCTGCCGGATTCCTGTGTCGCTCGCAGTAATTCTCCAATGGCAGCGTAATGTGTTTTTATTCCTCAGGTGTACAGGAAGCTTGCCACACGTTTGACTGAAATAGGTAGGCTATCCCATGGTCTAAATTTTAAAAAATTTTTATGCTTTTTAAGGTAAAGTAGATGATGCTTGGCTGCGTCTAATGAAATAATATATGGTGGAAGAATTTCAATTACAAAGCTACTTGAAATGAAAAGGGCTAGCAACTTTGCTCTCGCAGTGTAAAGGTTGTTTCTCGAAAACATTTACGGCTGCTGATATTACTTCATCGCTCGTTTCCTTTCTCGCTCGTTTCCTTTCTCGTTTCTACTGAATTATGTAATTACCTCCGTATATCTAGACTGCCGTTGGGCATGACTAACCTGTTGTTGTCTGACAGCGCTCACGTGTCACTAACGTTTTCTTGGTCATCAATTCTGTTGCCACTCTTTCACATGATGTGCCTCGTGTAAAGATGGAAATGCGTCGACTCTTTGTTTTAGTGTTCGTTTACACTTAAGCACAGCAACGAACAAAAAAAGCACAGGCAAAATTAACTGTAGTTTTGATTGAAACAGGTAAATAATAATTAAAATGGAAGGGAAAGTGGCCGCAAAAACGATTTGCCACCGGTGGGAGCCGAACCCACATCACTCTTCCAATTCAGCTACGGCAGCGTTTGTCCTTCTCTCCGCTTTCCTGGTCATCTGACTATGTGCACTGGATCTGGCCCTGGGAGTGTTAGTCATCGCCACTCAGGGCCATGCCACCACACAGTAATAATGTGTACAGGTTTGCCGATCGTCGCCGGTCAAGCAGCCCTCTTTAGCATAAATAGCGACAATAGCCTCACCGCATTCGATGTTCACGTTAAGTCTGGGTGGGTTATCGGTGGTAATAAAGTTGGCAACAGTACTATACATTTAACTTCAGCGGCAGACATCGCGTTATACATGGTGTAACGAGGCACATGGAACCGCAATTAGATGTTGGCGAAATACTCTTGTAAATTGTACGGTGAATCATATAAACTTTTGGCCTGTTGCTAGTGTTATTCGGGGCAAATTAGCATTGTTTAGGGCAAAGAGCTCCGGTTAACTTGAAAAATGTCAACACGGGCGCCTCTAGAAATGTTACTTCGTTTAGCATGCACGCTGAAGGCCGAAAAAAACAGCAGACGAGAGGTCAATTACTTCAAGTCACAAAAATTCGTGTTTTCTTTCGTTTTTTTTTTTTTCAGAACGTCCAAGGACGCAACACGAATACGAAGACAGCTTCACATTCAAGATGTTCCTGTTCACTTTCCTCAATACGTACTCTTCGCTTATCTACATAGCGTTCTTTAAAGGAAGGTGCGTGCTACTAGGGCTAAAATTGTACAGGATGCGTTAATTAGTTCGTTGCTGTTTGTTCTGAGACATTGCGGCGAGCGTAGCTCGTGGTCCGAGGTTGAGCGAATAAACCTACCTCAATCGCACACTATAAACAAGGTACTTATTTTAAAGACTGCAAATTCTCAAATAAACCAACCACCGAGTTTATTGACCATACATAGGCTGGATGGTCAGCTGGGCTTAAACCCTCAGTTGCAGCGTGACTGGGCCCGGAAGAACAGTACAGGCATTTCATGGCAGCAGCGTTGCACAGAACACCAGCAAAATGAGGTATATCGTGAGAGCGGCGATTCAAAGCGAACAGGAATTTTTACAGTGTACATCGTCACATTACATCGTGGTGTGATGTAACTTCGTGGTGTGGTGTAGGATCGTGGTGAGAATTGTGGAGTGGTTATGGTGGCGGTATGCAATGAAATTAGCTTAAGGCTAGCCGCGCTTCTAATGACGCGTTTATTATTATAATGTCAGTTCTGTAACAATGTAGGCAGAATGAAGTCAGGCTACGTAGGATAGACACATTGTTCTTACCGAATACGAGCTAACAAGCAGTGAAGTCGAACTAAATGCGCATATGTCCTTCGTGATCCAGGTTCGCGACGCGCCCAGGACAACACGGAACTCTGTTAGGGTACAGCTTGGACAAGGTGCGTGTGGTTTGTTATCACCATTTTACGATAATCTGAATAACATTTGTGTTGAGCTCTCGCGCAGTATCCGATGGTGATGTTAGGTAAATGTGTCACAAGGCCACAATAATCAGTGACGTCGGCGATAAAGATTCTGGCTCGCCTTATCACGGCACGGCAGAAAACATTGAACTTGGCACATTTACGAATTCGCACGAGAGGAGAAACGTATGTGGTATCTTGTTGGGATTGAAATGCGAAACAAACAAACAAACAAACAAACAAACAAACAAACAAACAAACAAACAAACACAGAACAGCTGTTGCATTCAATTGAATAGTTGCGTAATCACTCAATTACATTCAATTTGTTGAGTAATAGTATCGCAAGTGAACGCAAAATGTTCTAGAACCGCAAGGCTAGGACTACAAAAGATGGAACACCGCATTAAAACACGTGCTATGTCGAATGCGAATGTGAAACTGCGCTCTCAAATGTTTGCTTTGTGTGCATATTTTAGTGCGGAGCCAAAGACATCCACACTTCAGTGATTTTGGACAGCAACACCGGAATGTTAGGTCAAAAGCACACGGCTCAAAAAATAACGCCGAAACTAAAGATCTCGCATGAAGCTAAATGTTCAACGATATATTTGTGCACGGTGCTTATTAACACGCAGGGTTCAAATTCACGACAAGTCAGGATTAACTGTCGCTCGAAAATAAATTCGTTGTTGTACAGTTACGGCAGTGGGGCCAGGAAGAGATGGTCTTCTCATTGCAATGCGGAAACTCGTCTATATTTGTGAAAATATTTGAGATTTGCACGAGAAAGCGAAAGGCAGAGTGTATTAGTATGAAAACGGAGAGGGTTAGATGTGAACCGCTGTAAAGTGCTCAGTTGGTCTGGTTGGTGCATAACTATGCAATAAGTTATGAAGTGGCACCAAAGGCGAGGTATTTCGTTTTATTTCGAAATAAATTCTTTATTGTCGGCTATGAGAACACATTTGATCGTTTGCACCTGGCCATAATGATCTCTTTGAGAAATCGCAATGTAAAGCGAGCAAATAAAGGAATCACTAATTATCTTCTTAATGAACAACTTTGGGCCATATGTTCTTCTCCTTTTGTGCCCGTTATTCCGTAAAACAAGGACGGGAAACGTCAATCATCCTTCTAAATTCAGGCGTTCTTGTCTGATGTGCCCTTTAATGGTCATTGGTGGCACTGGACGCCTTGCAAGGTGAATATTCCTCGCGATAGGTAACAAAATATGATTGTCTGTCAGGGCTGTTTATGTATTTCTGTACGTCGTTCTATACTAGACGCTGTTGTTCCTGATTCAGGATGTGTTGTGAAGTTGCAGAGGTATCGTTGCAGAGGTATCGTTTCAGGGACACAGCTGCTATAAAGAAATAAAATTCGTCGCTTTTACACGCAAGCGCTGCCGTGATTACTGCGACCGTAATGTGCTTGTGCTTGCATATTTATCAATCTGGTACTCCTGGCCATTAGCCTCGTCAAAGTGGTGGTGATTCTCACGTGCCAAATTCGAAATCCAGAATCCTTGCAAAAGAATCGTAATCGTATTAAAAAAACTGAAGCTGTTTATTTGCATCAGTTAGCCGGAAATTTAGTAAACTACAAACGGGCTTCAACAATGTCAAATCCAGATTAGTAACTTTTTGTCGAAAGTTATTGCGACCTCTAGGCCTTCTGGTTAATTAAAATCACTTTGTTGGATCCTAACTCGCAACTGATTTGTCACATATATGTTAGAATTTAGCGCCAAGGAAGCGTTCACCAATTTCAAGCGGTCACTTTGTCCTACTTGTTTGATTCTACCATAGTAACACAAACCCTCTTGAAACAATGTTCAGTGATACAAGTTTACTAGCTTAACAAGTGAACCAGGACACAGAGAAAGCAAGACGAAGTCACACAGCTGTCCTCATCTTGACTTACTTCTGTCTCACTTGGCACTTACAGCAGTGAAGTATTTATCAGACCTCTAGCCCACTTCAACGCCTTAGGTTCCACCCACTTCGCACCTCTTCATCAGTAACGCGTTCTGTAACCTGTTGCAAATGAACCACTACGTTGTCTTTCAGTGCGAGGGCGTCTGCCTCTACGAAGTGTCTGTCCAACTGGCAATAGTCATGGTCGGCAAGCAGATCGTCAACAACATCCGAGAGTTTGCACAATTGTAAGATCCCGCGCTTCTTCTACCTTTTCTTACAGCTGTTCCTCGCACAATCGTGACTTTGTTTTTCTTGGAACTTCCGCCTATTTTGCGTAATTTGCAGTTCTTTTCCGCGGCCATTTTCATCGCCAAGGTCCTTTCTTCTTTGATCATGCAAATGTGCAAGTTCCTCGTTAAACCGAAATTATCGCGAGAGCAATAAAGTTTGTAATAGCGGGTATTTATTTAAAGATAGAGACACTCCAAAAGAGTCACAATAACGCGCGATAAGTACTACGACACCAACGCGAGACTTCCTAGAACGTATATTAAAGCAAATCTACGCACCATAGGGGTGACATGACAATGCCGGATCTCTTGAGAACCTCCGTGCAGCGTTGTCATTTGTCGGTTATCAAGTGATAAAGTTAGTCGCAAGAAGCTGCCGTCCCTCGGCTGAGTCTTGCTTTCGTAATGCTTCTTGCATTTCCAGGTTGATAAAAAAACAAAACAAAGCAAAGGGCCATCGCACATGGTCCATTAAGTTGCCCGTGTGCGTATTTCCAGCTTCGTACTAAGCGGAGTTCGGAGTGACTGCACTTAGAATAATCCAGTCTGAAATTCGTACATTGCAATATGAACAAAGAGAAACTTCCAATAAAACGATTTCGTTATAACAAGGGTATACTTTGTCGTCATTATAAATTTGTGTCGCATTTCAAGGCATCGACAGTCGTAATATTAAGCTGGCTAATCCAGCGCATCGTTTCTTTTTGAAATGACTTTGAGACTTTGTGGTAGTGCGGCAGCTCACCGGTTTGGCATACTTTAAAGGAGTACTGGCACAGTTCCGAGTCACTTTTATCGTTATTTACTATTATTAATTTTTTACGGCGTTCAATGAAGGTCAAGGTTCTCTAAACCATAAAAAACACTGGCACGCGTCAGAGCGCCTTAAGTAACTTACAATACTTGTTTCTACAAACTATTTTTCACAGAAATTATCTTATGATAAAATTGCACATTAGAACGTCATTCAGCCACTCGCGATGCAGCACATAGTCGTATTATTAGTGAAGGCGGCAGGTCGATGGCGAAAAGCGCTTACAAACAAAAAGGTTTGCGAATTCGGCCTCACTTTTTCTTTTCGTGCCGAAGAGGTCATGCCGCATCAAATATACGAGACGTGATCATTAGAGAACAGAACTATGTATTTCTTACGTCCTTGTCGCGCTATTAGCATACACGCACGAACTATGCGGCTAGAAACATTTTTAGCGGTGACCATATCGGGGGGGGGGGGGGGGGCTATAGATGGCTATACTTCGGAGAGGAGGAGAGGATAACTGCCCCTAAATTTGGTGGATGTAGAGCGCTCCTTCTGTACATACAATATGAGTGAAAAAAGGCGCAACATGAAACCAGAAAACGTCGAGATGTCGATTTTTTTTTTCTGCCACGGCTGTCATAACTTCTCGCGTACCTGCTTCTAATTTAATATACTGTAACAGATGCAACTCGTCCCATTCTGTTTTATCAGGAAAATGAAATGTGTTAAAAAAATGCAACTGGTGTTTCCTGGGCTCTGCTGCTTCAAGAATGATAATTTATCCTCAGATGCACAGCAGATCTTCTTATTAATTGAGCCAGTACGTGCTGAAAGGACAATATTTGGGGTCTATACATGCCTTAAATGACTGCTTTAGTGCCTTTTATAGCCGCTCAGAGCAGCAAGAGCGGCTATCCTTGCGAGCTTTTCGCGATGCTCGCGCCCGTACTTCAAGCGTAAACCAACGCAGGCGGCTCACCAACCGGTGGCGCTCGTGGCAGCGGGACCACGTGAGGCGCGGCGGCGCAGTGAGCAGTGGACCGCTGGCCCGCTGGGAGGAGGACTACGTGCTGGCGGAGTGGAGCGTGCTGTCGCTCTTCGACGAGTACCTCGAGATGGGTGCGCGCCCTGCTGGCGATCGCGGGCTGGTCTTGTGCCTATGTTCCAGTCCCTACCACAGGATATACAGGCTTATAAATGAACGGGAATAGTGTAGCTAAACTTAAAACTGCGTCATGCGAACAGGCAATGAAGGTCAAGAAAGCATGGGGGAAATGAACTGTTTTATTCTCTGAAATGTAGAAATAATAACGGAGAGAGTATTGAACGTGGACGAAAGGACAACTGGTCCTCACATGCCGTATTACTGCTCGAGAGTGCCAGTTTGCATTTAGAGACCGAAAGAAAAAGTCGCCGGGGCTACATCCGGTGCGTACGGAGGGTGTTCGAGCATAGTGATGGAAATGTGTGCTAAAGCCTCACGTACTTTCAACGCAGTGTGCGCAGGGGAATTATCGTGGTCCATAATCCCCTGCCTCTCTTTCGAGCAATCAAGTGGGAGTCGAACCCACACCTTCCCCATTACGCGTAAGATGATACGTGCCAATTCAGCTACGCAGACGGCTGTCGACCCGTCTACTCCCCGCATCTTTTGACAACGCGTATCAGCTCTAGCCGTGACGGTGTTAGCCAGCGGCACTCTCAGCCAGGATGTGGAATGTGGAACATCCAAACGTCGCACTAGCTCAATCGCAGGTAAAACATCGCGCCGGCATATGGCCTTTTCTTCGTCCACTTCCATACTAATTTTACGTATTATTTCTAAATTTTATATAAAATAAGGGTAAAATTTTCTTATGCTTTGCTGGGCATCACTGTCTTTATTGTCTGCGAGCCCTTCGGTTTCCTTTACTATACGTATACGATCTTGCTCAGATGAATACGTTTGCACTATGCTTTCCGCCGCTTTGAACAACAAAAAACCGGAAGGGTAGTACTTGTGCGGAACGGTTGCGGTGTGGGACGTCAGGGTTGGCTATCAGTTTAATATTATTCCACGACATGTGAATATGAAAGACTGTTATCGTAAAAAAAAGAACACTGGTGGTGTCTTTTGTAATTGACGCATATGCCACAAGAGCCATACCAGTTACTTGTGTGCTTCAGCGAATGAAATGTTTTGTTAACACAGACAAACACGCATATATATATATATATATATATATATATATTAATGTATATATATACCCGGTTGAAGCTGGATGTACCGAAGCGATGCACATGATCAAATTATTTCGTTAAATCTGCAAGTTCGGAAAATGAAGTAAGAGAATTTTCAGTCCTTCGAAATCTAAAATTGTAACGAAGTAACGTAGCGACATCGAAAAAGTGCGCTTCGTTGTAGTTGCCGCTAGCCCACGCCTGCGCTTGTAAAAAGTCCGACACCCCAACTGCCACCGCCCCTAGCGCCATCTCGTAGGCGAGAACGCTAGCGACTGCAGAGTCCGTTGTGCCGTGCATGGGCGCGGCGCGCAGCGTCCTCAAAATGAAGCTATAGGGCCGTCACTATGGTGCATATATGCTTTAACGCAATAGAGTTAGAGCGCACGCTCGAAGAAAAACCCGCCCGCTTCAAAATTAAGCAGACATCACGGCTCTTTCGTACTAGTGTATTTCTGGAAAGCTTCGTTAAATTGGGTTTAATGGGAGATATTTTCGTGAATTCGGGTTGGTGATCACGTTGTAACTTATCGGTGTTTGCCCCATAAATGCTTTCCCCGCCAAGCACTCCATCGGGTGCTTGCCGGCGAATGGAAATTTCTTCGTTACATCGGGAACTTAGTAAACGCGGGCTTCGTTGGATCGAGTATTAACTATATATATATATATATATATATATATATATATATATATATAGTGATACTGCAATCCCAGGAAAAGATTCTCGCAGGGTGGGCATACAGACACAAGCACTGGTCAAACATTTACAAGAGAAGCCAGAAATAAACAAAGGCCGCAAATGACTAGCGAACAAACAAAAAGGATCAGCATTTCAGAGAACAAAGTTCAATTATGGCAGTGCAACATAGGAGTAGACATAGCAGCACTGTAAGGTTTATGGCCTATCTTAATTATTCAGGAACATGTAAAATATTGAGTAATACAGTAATACAAAATGTAAGGAAAATAAAGTTGATATCAATAAGAAATTAGTAACTATGTGGGCAGCAGGGAATGAATATAACAGAAATAGATGGGCGCTGAGGCTTCTGGTGAAAGACGTCAGAGATTGCTGTGGTACTTGACCGTTAGTTAGTCGATTCCATTCCGTTGCTGTTATACATATATATATATATATATATATATATATATATATATATATATATATATATATCACGTCATATTACACATCATGCGTTATATTTTTCCAGACAATACAGTCAATCGTTTTTAGTCAACATGTCGTCCTGACGCTTTCTGCCGTTTTGCCTTATGGCGTCCTCTGCTGATTCACATAGCTTCTAAGGCGTTCCAACTCGTCCTGTCCACCCGTTCGCAGCCATCCAGTTCGGCTTCGTGACTCTCTTCGTGGCCGCATTCCCACTCGCTCCGCTGTTCGCGCTCCTGAATAACATCGTGGAAATCCGCCTGGACGCCTACAAGTACACCTCGCAGGTGCGCCGGCCGCTTGCCGAAAGGGTGCCAAACATTGGTGAGCAACGGCCAATGCCATTTTTGTCGGGGGTGCTCGAATTCAACAATTTCGTAATCAAATCAAATACCAGTAATCGAGAAAGACAAGCTTCGAATATCGAACCGAATGCAGTACATATTTTTTCTGCTGGACGAAGTAAAATATCAAGGCTAGAAGAAGAACCAAACGTCCAGTCAATTGAAAGAATCGTAGATGAGAAACAGCTAAGCTGACTGTTTCAAATGTACCATCACGATGATGGTTCGTTTTGTATTCCACCCTTTCTTTTTCGCTTTCACAAGAAGTGTTTTGTGCATGTGACCAATGGTACTTTTTTTTTCTTTTTCGGGGTGCAGGGGCATGGCAGGTCATCCTGAAAGGTGTTTCCACTTTCGCTGTCATCTGTAACGTAAGTGCACTGCCCGTAGCATATGCAACATCACTGACATCTGTGTTAACTTGTAGTTGTGTGCACAGGAAAGACTACTAAGCGTTTGCTCTGTGTGAGAAGCTAATATTCCGAAACTTCATTTAAAGCCTACGGTCGTTAACAAGATGTGTTCCCAGACACGTCCTTCATCAGAACTTCATTTATGAAACTTGGTGCTAGCACGATCTCAGTGATCAAAACTACCCGAAGAAATGCTTCGGCGTGCACTTAGTAATTTCATTTTCGTAATTTAAATTACGTCGGCTACATTTGAATTCTGGGACATGTATTACCGTGCGAGATGGTAGAAGAAATATGGTTATCAAATAGCATATAGGGGGAATTTTTCATTTGGGCACAAGTTTTCTTTATTACGACACAGTAAAATACGTTGGTTAAGTATCTTTGGATTCCAGCACTTCTCGTTTGAACCTGATTATCAACTTGCATTGAAACTTCTTCGTGCGAAAAGAGCCCAGCGTTACAAAAATACCAGAAAATCCGTGACAGCAGAATTTTAATAATTCCAATTATTTGGCAGAACTTATTTGAGAAATTATTTGAGAATTTGGACATGAAGTTTCATATAGAAACTTGCCAGTATACTTCAGGACAGCGCGAAAAAAAAAGCGAGAAGATTAAGCAACATGGGTGCAGGCATGCACCAACTTTATTTGAAGACACAAACGCATAACACCGTGTCAATAGTCACAAACAACCAAGTTCGCTGGTCTGACAAAAAAACTTATACTGGCAGCACACAGCCCATCCCCTTGTCACAACTTGCAGCAACACAGCCAAAGCAACTTTTTTTAAACTCCCGGTACATTAGAAAATAGATAAAAACACGTGCCCAGAATAGTAGACGACAGGGCAACGTGCCTTATTGCTTATACAGTCATGGCTGAACAGGAAGTTCTACACACTCTAGGATATCGACCATGAAGAACACGAAATCCTTCAACGACAGTCACATGCTAAGCGCTGTAATACGTCAATCAAAGACTGCGCTATTACTGATTCCCAAGCTTTCGCAAGTACAGAATGTAAGTACGTAAATGCGTGTGCTCAAGCTTTATATAACTGACGGCAGTGCCAGACCGCACAGCTTAGCCAGTACAGGAAGCATATCTTGCAGGCAGCGACCATTCTTCCAGCAGACGAGAGACGGTCTGAAGTGAATTTCTCCCGGCACTCATCTCCTATTGGCGCTTTGAAGTCACGTGACAAATTGCGTGGAAAAACTGCCTGCAATTGTGCCTTAACCTTACCTAAACTAACCTAACCATCCGTGAGCCAGTAGGAGGAAAGTGCCGGGAGAACTTCGTTTCAGAAATTCTTCCGGCTGCCGCGAGAATAGACGCCGCCTGTCTTGTAGGGTCCACTACGCGTTCAGGTTTCATGTTCTGGAACCATAAAACCGTGCATGCCGTGCATGTCGACAAGACGTGGTGGCGAAGGCCGATAAATTGTGCGTCCTAGTTGGGGCCACGCACTCGACAAGGCAGGGCAAGTTGTCACACATCAAGTGCAAGCATGCCATCAAACTGGCCCGCGTTTATTGTTCTTCAGATCGTGGTGCAATTTCTGTCGTATCCCTAAACGGCTGGTCTCTGCAGAACCTGCAAGTAGGCTCGGGTGCTGAAATTTAACTGCGGGTTAAAGAACTCCAGTAGATCGAACCAAATCAATCAGGAATCCCCCGCTGTAGTGTGTGTCACACCTTCCGTGTTACTTTACAACGTTGAACCCAGTAATTCTGTGAGAGTTTGTTCTCCCGTAGTTTTACGGAAAGACAAAGATGCTATACTCACAGCTAGGCTGCTACAGAATGGTTGAGATTTCCCTTGGTTTATGACCAAGCAGCACGATAGCTTCAACTCTAAATCTGGTGCCAAAGTCACGAAATAAAGGCAGACACGTAGATTGGTTCCTGCGACGAAACTGCCGACGCTGCGCCGATTTCGATGCTCCCGACTTGATGGGGAACAATGCAGTCATTTTGCGGACATGAACAGGGTCAGGGAATGTGTTTTTAACGGTCTATTTCCATTTTGCATTCTTCATTTGTTATCATGCGTGGTGCCGCAACCGATCCCTGTGATAGCGGCAGTGCGACAGCGACAGTCATCATAGGACGCGCCCAAGAAGTTCACGGCTATTTAGTTATTCTGTCGCCAATTGCACTTCGCACCGTTTTGACGAGTTTGCAGAGAGCTGCAGGGACGATAATCTTGTTTATATCTGTGTTCAAAAGGCTCGGTAAATGTGTGTGCAACAGTTGACAAAAGGCTGAAAGGAAGACCGTCAGTGGCCGCACAGGGCCAAGGATGTCAATAGGTCCGCTTACTGTGAATCACGGGATTGTGCGTAACCTAACTTGCGCCTGTGGCAAAATATTCCTGTATCGGACGGGCTGGTCGCTACATTTATGTTCGGTTAGGAAAACTTGATCATTCTTCATGAAGTGTAGTGTCGTGCAGTACCTGTCAAGTCATTATATCCCGCGTGGTTGCATCTCTTAAATTCCTGTTGGTGATCACAAGGCACCAGCACACGCACGAAGTAGTTAAATCATGTTTAATTAATTTTTGCGCTATACAACATGCGGGCATGTGCATAAGCCAGGATTCTGTGATGCTACAGAATGGAAAAAAGTTGATTTTTTTTATGGCTGCTGCTTTCGCTGTTCACGTCAGAGCGTGCGGTATGTTTCAGTCTCTGCGGGATGAATCCCGGCAAAAAAGCCGAAGAGGTGCACATTCGTTAAATGCTACCGCCAACCGAGAGATTTTCGGCCAATACGCTGAGCCTGTGAGGTCACGCATTCGGCCGACTGTTTGAGGGGGAAAAACGAAGTGGATGGGATCGCGCAGAATTGGCTTGCCAAGGCTGGCTGCCTGAGTCAGTCTTTCTCGTCGATATACTATTATCGACATCTTTTTTTTTTCATTGTTTGAACTCCTCTATCAACAACAACTCCTCTACCAATACAAAAAAAAAAAAGAAGATAGGCAGGTGTGCAGGCAGCTGTAACGCGGCAGAGAATGCGCGTTGTTATTGGTTTTCTGCACACGCCGCATTAACAACGCGCATTCTCTGTCGCGTTACAGCTGCCTGCCAGCCTGCCTATCTTTTTTTTTTTTTTTTGTATTAGTAGAGGAGTGCACACACTGAAAAAAAGAATGTCGAGAAAACAGTGTCTAGTCTGCTTCACTTCGTTTTTACCGAAGTGCGCTGAGTAGGCCCACATATGCCGAAAATAATTCAGTCTTTCGCTAGGCGCTCGCCTGTGCGGAAATCGCTTCGTGACAGAGATCGGCGCATTCGAAACAGCAATGTGAAATTAGCATTCGCCGAAGTCGCAGCCGCGGAAAAAACGCATAGCGAAATTCACCCCGTGTGAAGCAGGCATCTGCCGACAGATGAGTGAAAAAATGGACGCTGCTAAGTACACTTCCCTGATGTAAACTGGTTCACTGTTGCTCACTAGTGCAACTTTATTGGAGTAAAATACTCACGGCGCGACTACAAACGCGCGACGCGCATGTGTGAACAGGCGTTCCAGATCGCGTACACCAGCGATTTCATTCCGCGACTGGTGTACCGCGTCGCGTACAGCAGCGACTTCAGCATGCGCGGATTCGTCAACTTCAGCCTCTCGTCCTTCGACACGAGCGACTTCGACAACGACACGCGCCCGGACAACGCCACGCTAGACGGAATCGTCGTCCGAGAGTGCAGGTGGGTTGTGTAGGCCGGGGAACCCGGGCCCTTATTGGTCGGTCGGAGTTAACTCATAAGCCGGGCTTGAAACTGTAATAGCTTCAATTGCTGACACCTTTTTTGCGTGTGTGTACCAAATGTAGACGATGCTTCTGAGATGACCGTCGATCAAATTTATTAAAGAACACGAATTCAAACTCTGAGATGTGCCCATGTACGTTCGACTATAGCGAAATGTATAATTTAACTGCCTCGCACTCATACCTTCGACAGCTGCGGGTGGTGGTTTCGTGTGGCTGAGTGCAGGTGGCGTTATATGTCGGTGCCGCGATCCGATTTTGAGCGTGCAGATTGCATGTGACAGAGGTGGCGGAAGAGAATAAATAAACAACGCACTTCCATTAATTAAAACTTAGCATCGTAAATTGTGCATTAGCGTGTCGTACCTGGCCTGGCAGCAAATGTATAAAGTAGTAGATATTTTCTTGGAGGTGAATACAATTGCTTAGCGTCGTAAATAGTTGCGTAACGCGCACTGGTTCTTGCAGTCATTCAGGCGTAGGATTCTGTAATTTGGGGGGCGGGGGGGTCAGGTTAATATAAAGGAAAACTGAAAACGCGCCGTGGCAGCGCTGGTCGTAATAGTCCCGTAATTTCCTTCGTTTATTTATGCTGCAGTTAAAAGCAGCCGGCATATTGATGGTGCAGTAGGCTTCTTATAAAGCAAGTGTGAAAGCTTGGACAGGTTTTCTTGGCGAAAATCAAGTTCATGAACTTCAACGCATGTGCCCAACCGTGCTCTTCTGTCTTTACAATCGATTCTCCTGCATTATACAAGAAGCACCTCAGCGCTACGGTATATTACGCAAGGTGGGCGAGAACATTGCGCGCGCTCCCAACGAGATATCTTAGCGTTGCTGGCATCAGGCTCGGTGTTCTGGCGCCATTAGGAATAAGAACAGCTGGCCGGGGGAACGCACTGGACTTTTTTTCAGTATTTCATAACATATGGAGCAGTGCGGACATGTACAGAACTGCTACTGCTATTCTGCTATTCTGCTATTGCACTACTGCTATTATTATTCTGCTGTACACTGCTATTCGGAAGGCGGAGCCCATAGCACCGTTCTGTGGAGCGCCCCCACAACCGGCGCCTCACGAATTCTTGCGGCGCAGGCGCGTTTGTAGCGATTGGCAAAAGGACTAAGAAGTGTTTTGCTTTGATGAGTCTGTCCATGGCCTCCGAGATCAACCACGGCGCGCGCGTTTCAGAGAAACGCGCGCGGGGGTGAATCTCGGAGGCCATGGTTTGTCTGGCAAGACTTCACGAGGCGTCGGTGGTGGCGCTCCACGGAACTCTGCGGCGGGCTCTCGTGTTCCCTCTAGCAGTGGCCACGCCTGTATGTTAGCACGAAAAATACTGAAGCATTAAGATGAGATTTTGCTGCATATATTTTGGCTATCTAATGTTAAGACCCAGAGAAAAAAAATACTGATTTTGTGACAATCAATGCTAGCATACGTTCGGTCTCGTGAAATGTGAGCTCCGACACAGTGCCCGTCGTGGAACTCGGCCCTGGACTACAGGACTATACTGACAGACGGAATGCTGGTTTGATGAATACCAATAATTGGAAAGTGTGTAGCTCTTGAATTTTTGGTATGTCGGCGCCGCTGTGCAGTCTTGAGGGCCCTTTCTTCTACGAGCACTATTTATCCGTTAATATTTAAAGCAACTGTACATTATTTCTTTTTGGGGGAGCTTTCTTTAGTCTCTAACCACTGTTCCAAAGCTATCGGTTAGCTCAAGACGCGGCTGCGTCTATTTCTAATATCCGGAATGTCGTCCCGGGTTCAATAGCAAATTAACGCCATCTAATCAGATTTCGCGCGTTATACATATAATGGCGTACATTCTCGACCTCATATGAGCTCCCGAGATTCCTCTGCAGCACATGAGCGTTCCAATCTGATCAACCGATGCCTTGATCTGTAGATCAAATGCACAGGATGCGCTGTTTTTCTCGCAGCGATGGTTGTGCTTAGAATGTTACTTTCTTTTCCAGCGCAAGCTTGCCTTCATCATCATCATCATTAACGTCAGAACGTCATTACTACGCGGCATATAGACGTGCTTCATTTTCATCGAATACCCACCGTGGTTGCTCAGTGGCTATGGTGTTGGGCTGCTGAGCACGAGGTCGCGGGATCGAATCCCAGCCACGGCGACCGCATTTCGATGGGGGCGAAATGCGAAAACACCCGTGTACTTAGATTTAGGTGCACGTTAAAAAACCCCAGGTGGTCGAAATTTCCGGAGTCCTCCACTACGGCGTGCCTCATAATCAGAAAGTGGTTTTGGCACGTAAAACCCGATAATTTTTTTTAATCGAGTCAATACTCGGCAATGGACTAGGACTTCTTTGCGTGCGCGTTTACACATTTAACGCAATAATTTTATTCATAACTTCTTAATTTAGGAGGTTATAAAAGTCAGCAACCTTATATAACAGGCGGTCTTAACAATAAAGAAAGTTCAAATGCTTATTAGTCAGCTTTTATCTCATGGCTGGGAAGAAAATTTCAGTAAAAATATCCTTATGATAATTAAAAGCATATCCGCTTGAAAACGTTACATCTTAGTTCTCACTTTGCAAGCTGATACTGACTTGAAGGTGGTTCGTATCGTGGGCTCTTGACATATGTCCAACCGTCGAACAAAGAATTATTCCGAATGTTTCATTTCGGGAAGGCGTGTCATCCTCCTGTCCTTCACTCCGGTTGCCGACTACGCATGAGACGAAAGTGCTGCGTAAATGGCGTCGTTAGCACGACGTCTCGGGATCAAATCCCGGCCACGGTGGCCGCGTTTCGTCGGGGACGAAATGCGAAGACACCCGTGTACTTAGGTTTAGATGCCCGTTAAACAACCTCAGGTGGTCCAAGCTTCCGGAATCCGCCAATACGGTGTGATTCATAATTCAGTTCTGGTTTTTGCACCTACAGCCCCATAATTCTGCCAACACGTGAGGCTTAATCGAACTGCCAACATCCCTTAATGACGTCCTCGGCAGTCACATAACTCTTGAATGCAAGAAGGTGTAAGGACTTGTGCGCGAGGCTTTTGAGTACGCGGGCACCCTTTTTGTCGTTCGATACCTGCTTGTCTGCATTGCGCCTATGTTATAAAGGCACAACGGCAACATGGTAGACAATATGGAAAACAGACAAATCCTGCATGTGCTACTGCACAATAATCTTAAATAGTAGTCGTCCTTCACGCACGTGAATAGCCCTGACAGGGCAGTGCTTTGACAACTAAATGCAAGTACTGTACACGTCATGCCCAAAGGTGTACCGGCCCCGGTGACCAGTAAATGTGGCGTGATATTGTGGGCAGCTTGACCACAGCATGCTAATGGACGACGACAAAGAAACGGTTCGCAGAATTATTGTGTCATGCCTTATGCCCCAAAAAGCAAAACGAACTTTTTCATGCTTCCATCTTAATATTTAGGCACATCTTATCTCGATTTGCAGCTGCTGCTCTAGGCCATCAGTACGGAAAAAAATTAATAGAGGGTACCTTAATAATAGAGGGTACCTTAACGAAACCGATAGATGAAAAGCAAAGGCCATCCATGACGGCGTTTCTCGTGGACGCTGCGCAACGTTGAGAACAATTTTGCTCGGGCCTCCTATTTCGTTTCTCCTATTTCGCCTCCTATTTCGGGCCTCCTAATCGTTTTTCTAGGCAACTACAGCGCCAAATTTGATGAGGCTTGTTGCATTTAAAAGAACAATTTAAAATATAGTTACTGTTGCTTGCAAATTTTTTATTTAGGTCGTCAATTTTTTAATAAAAATTGGCAAAAATCGTAGGTCATCAGAAAACGAAATTACCTGTTCCTCCCCAATCAAAAAGTATATCACAACTTCATCGACTGCATCTAAAAGTACATCTAAATCGGACTAAATTGATATATTACACTTGACTCTCAAAAAAAAAAAAAAACACTCATTTGTGAGTACAACTGTAGCGAGACCATTGTAAACGATCTAGCGAATTCACGTAGGAGATAAATCAACATATCAAATTTGTACACTTTGAATGCTCTCATGAAGGCAGTTTACAGAACTGCGATATATATTCTGCGTGCAGACCTGTGTCTTTGTAAGCGTCGTGCCTCTGTTTTTTTTTTTTAAAGACTGCCAATTTTCGAAAATTCCTTATAGAACGTGCAAAATTAATTCGCAGTTTTGCTTCTCACATTCACTATAATCTAACATCCTCTTTCAACTGCAACGAATTTTATTCAAATTGGGCCAGTGGATAGCTCAGAAAAGCGTTTCTGCGTTTTACATGTATTGAATGGGCGATATTGGAGTTTAGCCCGAGCTAAAGTTGCCGCGAAGTGCTTCCGAGGATAATCCTAGCCCGGTGACTTCCCAGCATTAAACAAAAGAAAAAAAAATTTCATGGCTGCCTTTCGGGAAGCCTCTGAAAAGCCTGGAATCAGTCACCACTTGGTTTGCCTCGTCGCGGCCCAATGTTGTTAGGATGACAAGTGTTTTCCAGCCGACGAGCGGCAACTCTTTATCAAGAAGACTGATAACACCGCCGGGACAAGTTTTGCGGTGAAATTCAATGCGCAGGGACAGTTTTTATTCGTTTACCTATGTTTCGCTGACATCACTAGGTCACCGGGGGAAGTCTGAAACGTTTAATGTCACTACGCCACGCGATGGCACTCCCGCGAACTAAATCCTGATGTCCAGAAAAGCTGAATACGGATCTGCTGCCTTTGTAAGATAAATCAGTTAAGTTCTCAATACAAACCGAAAGCTGCGCCATGCATGTCCAGGCCACGTGGCGCTGCATAAAGCCCCGCTCCTGTAAGCATTGCCTTCATGATAAAGAAGAATGATAATAAAAAAATCTATAATATCGGCGTTTTCCAAGCTGTGTGCTCAGTCATAGAAATGCAATGAGTACGGGTTTATATGTTTCTATAAAGCCGCATTGATTCCTTTGTCCAGGTACCGGGGATACCGAGAGCCACCCGGTTCGGAAAACGAATACGAGCTCACCCTCACGTACTGGCACATATTTGGCGCCAGGCTTATCTTTGTCGTTGTGTTTGAGGTAAGCACACATCCGTGAGCAAAGGTGTGTGAAGCTTTGTGTGAGGCATATGGAGCCAAAACACGAGTACACACACACACGCACACAAACACGCGTATCTCTTAAGGCGAGCTACCTCTGGTGGTGCAAGGCACCCACCGGCGCGCGCACACTCCGCTGTGATTGGTTGGTCTATTCAGCCAGAGAACGGCCAGGCCGCAGCGCCCATGGTCACAAAACCCGCTGAGGGGCTAAACAAAGAAGAAAAAGAAACCCCAATAGACCGATCTCCACACCTTCAGAGGTCATGCACACCAGCCCTGCCGGCGTCATGATGTATGCATACGAATTTGGTTTTGCTGTATTTCGATTCAAGGCAACATTGACGGGAATGCCGAGTAGAACCAGATTGGTGAATTTCCCCTACGAATTATTAGGGAGGTAGGGGGTATACGTCTCGTCTAACGACGAAGCTATGATATGTTCACTGTTTAATCCCCTCTCCTTATAATCCCATAACCCTTGAAATAGAACGGTTTGTCACAAGAAAAAAAAAAAACGAAAAAAAGAAATTTTCTTTAGCAATTTAAGGTACTATGTTGGGCTGGTTATAGTGCGTAGCTAACAAAGATAATGTGGCGTAACCAACATTACCTTTGTTAACATTTCGTCAGCAGTCGGCTAAGGACTAAACCTACCGGTATCCCTTGCAGCAGCGGTGGCATGTCGGAACTACTGTTGAGATTGGTCTATTAATTGGTCACCTGGAATTGCGAATCTTACAGCGCGAGTTACGTTATGAAAACACATCGCATTGTATTTGTCACCTTCACGCTTCTCGCCTATCTAGGATGTCAAGAGGTCGACTTTTTGCGACAGCAATAGACCGTCTACTTGGGGTCACCGGTGTCCACAGTGCACCGTAAAAATGTTTGCACCCTTCTTATGGGTGTTTTCTTGTCGAACGGGTAACAACCCTACCGCTAGGGCCTCACAAAAAATTTATAGAGGACGACAACGGAGCTCTAACTGGACGTGGGATGACAAAGGACGTAGTAGAAAACTAGGTAATCATTCTTACAGCCTTGCGCACACGGAAATATCCGACAGGAGACTTTCACAAGGAGAGATATGAAGCTCTCCTGTCGGATATTTCTGTGCACCCAAAGCTGTCACAGTGATTGCGTAGCGTTTAACTACGTCTTTTGTCATCGCACGTCTAGATAGAGCTCCGTTGACGTCCTCTATAAATTTTTGCAAGGTCCTAACGGCACACTCTTAAACAAATGTACACCTTTTGGGTCGTATCTTGCCGCACAGCAATAATCGTCATCAGCCTCGCTTGCGTTTTCTTTCTTGAAAACGTTGCGCTCGCTACTTTCCTGTCGAAAATGCTCTGTCGTGCTGATAACGTGAATGACGTTCGTGACTTGGAAGTACCGGGTTCGCAGCTTTAAAGGGAAGCTGAAAGGTTTTCCAGAAAAAATGAGTGAACATCTGTACATAATGGTTTTCAACCCTCCGAATTCGAATATCGTATCGAAATGTAGCGAAAGAAAGCGCAAATATATTTTATTTCGACGAAAAGTGCAGCAGCGGACACGCACAGCTCGCGCGTCTCGTTTCCGCCTGTGATTGGTCGGGCGCCTCGTGACGTCAACACTAATAACCGACCGCTGCCGCTACACATGAAGCGCGGTGCCAGGTAGTTTGGTGCTGTGTTTCTGAGACGGTAATGGAAAATTGAGAGATACTGCGTTTTTCTGAAGAGTTCGGCGTTACTCCCTACATGTACGAGCCGATTGCGAAGAGCCGGCCTCTCGAAGAAGCAAACGACGCTGGTGCGAGCAGTGCTTTCGACGCGAACAAAAGCAAAGTCTTCGGATCTCCTCGTGTTGGAAATGCTCTTTGGTGAGTATGTTTTTTGCAAAGCGATCTAGTGATCTCGCCGATCTTTCGGCGATCTAGTGAGCTCGTTTCCGGTCAAACAACTGTAGTGTTGTGTTCCTGCATGCCTCCTCGTGGAACGTAAGCGGGGATGCGATCGTCGGCATTTGTGCGCTGTCCAAAGCTGTCGGCAATCTACAAAGACGGTATAAACGCGTGAAAAGCTTCCCGGTTCATGCAGTACGTGTAGTGACCTTCATCTGTTGACTACCACGTTGACTACCACTCACGTTGATTACCACTTACGTTGACTACAACGCACGTTGACTACCACTCTACATACACGCAGACGCACCAACAAAGGAATGCAGGGTCGATCGAAGCAGATTACGATGGCACGCACGCAGAAACAAGCGCGGACAGGCACGGTCGCGGACGCTGCGAAGGAACGAAACACTAGAGTTGACGTCACAACAACGCGGTTTCCCGTCTCCGCTCGCATCGTCAGCGTCAGCAGCAGCGCGCGGCATTCGACGGGGGGCGGAGCTACAGCGCAATTTCAACCGACGATTACGTCGCTCCTAATTGAAAAAAAAACCCCAAATTTTACCTACATGATTTATAAGGTTCCCGCATCCGTATATGAGCGTCGTATTGAATTCGACAGACTCTTCAGCTTCCCTTTAATTAAAGAAAGGAAATGCGTACAAGATAGATGACGATTATTCTTGTGTGACAAGACGCGACCCAACAGGTCTAATATTACTTAAGAGTATAGAGTGTGTAGAGTGCGGCAAGAAAACAGCCTCAAGGGTGTAAACATGTTTACAGTGTACCCTAAAAAAATATCGCTAAGCGCATTTGCAGTGCCTTTAGACAAAATTGTGTGCATAGCACGGTTCCCCATTATGCAATTCCTGAATGCAGAAGCTGTGCTGATAGTACTCTGTAGCGCCATGGTAATCTTTCGGTGCATGATTAAACTGAGGTCACGTGGACGAAAGTACAGACCGAGTGTGTCCCATTGTTCTTGTGTTATTTCTGCGCAGAAACTTTGCCATAGCTTTGCATTTCAGGCTCGCCCAAATCTGTACGACGATGACGATGAGATGACGATGATAGTGATAATACATTGGCTTCCCCTTTGAAATAGGACGGCGACAGAAGCAAGCACTTCTTTCGGTTAACTTGAAGAGCCGGCTGAGGGCGCGAAGTGGAGTTTCAGCTAGAGTACTGTATGGGTCCGGACCCAGTGCTCTCCTAGGCCAGGCTCTGGTCGAAAGGCACGGCCCCAGTTTGGGCACAGACCCATTCGCTGATGGGCCTAGGTTGGGCCTTCGAGCACTCGTGGAAGCTTTGTACACGCTCATATATCCAAGGCATTCTGTGTGGTGCTTAAGTCACTGGTTGTAAAAAGTGGCTCTTAATTATATCTTAGGTATACTAAAAGAGAAAAAAGAAGCGAAACAGCTATTCTAATCGTTTTCTTGTAAAGATTATTATTTTTTTAGTTTCAACAAAAGGCAAGCTTTGTTGTCGGTAAGGAAACAAATTATGTACTAATAACTGCTCTTGATGCGATCTCATCGTTAGCGTATTTGCGATCGCACTATTTTATTGTTCTCGATACGGTTATTTCATTGGAATTTCCTCATTTTGCTGCTTTTCATTTATTGCACCACATTCATGATTGCCTTATGGTCGCTGCAGTTCCCATGAATGGCTTCCACCTGAAGAGCATTGACAATGTTATTTGTGGACGATCAATTTACAAATGGGATGTGCTTCGTTGCTGCCTCGACAGGGTTGGTGTGGCAGCTCATTTTCTTCCCACGATATTTTCACCTTCAAGTTAGGACATAGGCGCTTGAACGTTCAGCGGATTTTGAACATGGCATGATTTGAAGTTCTTCTTGCTGCCAAAACTATTGAGAGGAACCAGTTTATTGGAACAGCAATTAGAAAATAAAAGTAGGGGTGTGCGTGTTGTCGAAACTTTCGAATAACAAATCATATTGTGTCCTATTCCATTGGATCGTGGAACCGAACAGTCGCTATTCGTAACTGCAAATATTTTTCCAATACCTTTTGCATATTTTGAAACGTCAGCTGCATCCAATTAAACATAAAGATAGATCAGAAGTACGGCAAATTTTCACCCCCCACGAGCGTAGTACAGACATAGAACAGCAGAACTTGCATAGTGAAGCAGGCCATGTCGTATAGATAGCCATACTTTACAGGCTCTACAGCGATCATTCGCACACTTTGAATAGTTCTGTGCATGCCAAGAATTTTTTTGCTTCTAATGCTCTATTTGTATTTTGAATAAACTTAATAAATAATAATAATAATAATATTAATAATAATAATAATATTAATGGACTTTAGAAATGATAGGACTTAAACGCTGTTTTATGTAATTGTAATAAAGGCTGTTCATTATTCCAAAACTAATAGAAATGTATTTGATATTCGATCCGATTCCACACTATTCGATTTGTATTCGATTCGGACTCAAG
This sequence comes from Dermacentor andersoni, assembly GCF_023375885.2. Classification (NCBI taxonomy): domain Eukaryota; kingdom Metazoa; phylum Arthropoda; class Arachnida; order Ixodida; family Ixodidae; genus Dermacentor; species Dermacentor andersoni. The sequence goes on from NC_092823.1 coordinate 54,854,377, forward strand.
GATCACTCCTAGTTACTAAAGGCACGTTCATACCACCGCCATCCGACTACAACTACATCGACGAGCACGCACCTCGGGTGCGTAGGATTACACAATGGGGTATGTAGACAGGCTGGCTTAACGTAGAGATGAGCAGTGCGTTCAGCTGCAAAAAAGCTTCGGAGCCATGCCATGCATAGCCACTCACACGCAGGGTGCGAGAACGGCCTAGCTGGTGCTCCATCTTGTTCCGCACTCTGTAACGATAGTTGAGCCTAACTCAACGGGCGGCATTCTCAAAAATTATATTGCAGAACGCCTGCCGCGTTTCCACAAGTTTTCCTTAGCAACGTCGCGAGGGTACTGTCTTCTGATATCACACCCACTTACGAAACTTATTCGACAGGGAGCACTAAGTGCCGACTAAGCACCGTAAATGCGCACGTTACGAAAAGGAAGTACTCTAACGACGTTGCTATTTGAAACTTGTAACTCGGAGCATCTTATCAAGTATATATATTTATTTCAAATTTCTGCCCTCCATTGAGTAAACTAGTGTATTGCGTAAGTTAAGGTAATGTATTGCGAAGTCCAACCGATTCTCCAAGGGCCAATTTCAATATTTCCCAGGTATGACCCCCTTCAGGTCAGGGATCCCGAGTGTGTGCACCGATATTTAAAATCAATTTACTGAAAAACTACGCGACTCGTTACCGTTCCGTTAGGTGCACGTGACCGTAGGGCCCACATCAACGTAGAATATACATTTCGTTAAAATCCGAGCACCCAAAATAAATACCAGCTGTCGTCATTTTACACTCGCAATTGTTTTTTTTGTTATTATTTTTTGCGCATGCGCAGCACGTGGTCTTTTTCATAACGAGTCTCGTGGCCGCTCTCATACCGGACGTGCCTCAGTCAGTGCAGCAGCGGATAAGGCGGGAACAGATGGTGGCACAGAATCTGATCGCCGGCCTGCACAGCGACCAGCGCGCTCGGTCCCAGCTAGGATCCAGGAGCAGCTCCTCCAATGTCAGCAACTGATCGTCACCAACTTCAGCATCATCGCTGCCAAGACTATCCCGCAATACAAGTGTGCTCATCTAAGAAGAAGTGGAGGAGTTTGCTTCGAACTGTTGTTCCTGAAGCAACATGCTCAGGTCATGCTGCGACGTCTCGGCGTAGACAATTTCGAAGAAACAAGCGTTTGAGGATTTATGCATCCGAATAAATTAGACACTGAACCGGAAAAAGTATTTTTAAGGGTTATTGGCTCCACACGCAGGGCTTTGTTCAAAAATTATTTATTTATTATTTGCGTGGTTTACAACCGCGCAAACTTACGCACAGCCTGGCGTGGTAGCTCGTCTGGTTGCCCGCCGAAGACGAGAAATGGAAACAAGAGAGGAAAATCTGGCCCTACACAATGGCGGAGTAACGCCGACTTCTGGCGTCATTTAGCTTCACAGAGAGTGACGTCAGGGCCTCTTAGATTTTGCTTTCTCCATGTCCATACTATCGGTCGCTTTCATGCGCGGCCGCGCCGTGCGCCGCAGCTGCCGGAGTAGAATCCCTCCTCCCCCCGTCTCTCCCCTTCCCTCCCCCCGGTGCCTCGCACGCGAAGGAAGACGGAGCGCTTCCTCCCCGCTTTCCTCCCTTGCGTGCGCGAGATTGAGCCGCAATCGTCGGGGGATCCTGGCAGGTTTCACTCGCGGATACAGCATACGGGGTGCGGCGATATAGAGAATTCTGCCGGCATACTTCACCTTTCGGCAAAGCAGTTTGCCCTAGAGAAACGAGATGGCGGTTTCGACGGCGCGCTGCTATGTTTGCTAGATAAAACAAATTACGTGCCGCACGTTGCCTCAGCGGAAGCGCACGGATACGAAACCATTACCTCTTCAGCCCTGATTCTGTGTGATCAGCTGCCGGAACCTCAACTGACTTTTCGCTTACGCATTGTGCTCCATTCATGCCACAATATCTGTAGTGGTGGAGTGCAGACACGAGCAGTAGTTCGCTGCAAATATTTACTTCCCTATTAGGAAATGGGATGAATCTGCGTTTCGGATTTCACGGACTGCTGCTAAATAAGGACTGACTCTGTTGCCGGCTCTTCGCTGTGCACGGCTTCCCTAGAGGATAAAAAAAAACATTCCTCCGCCAGGGTTGTATTGCTAACCTCCTAGGAAAGGATTCCTATCCCAGAACGTCTGCAAGAGTGAGTACCGCTCGTTACACAGTGAAAAAGGCAGTGGCGCAGTTTCTTGCCATATAGTAAGCTTCTGGCACGTTATTTAGACACGTCCACTCCAACTCAAACGCGAACTTTGCTTACTCTATCGCTAACGTGTCAAGAATAAGTGAACGGGCGCATACTTGAATCAATGCGCCGAAGCAAGGGTGACTGCAACTACACCGACAGCACACTCATGTTCGAAGCTGAACGTTTCGTAACTGTCCACACAGTAAGCGAGTGAGTACGAATGTTACGTATTTTCTACAAGCTATTACAAAGTACAGAACGTCTACGTTACAAGTCTGGTGCGCAGCAAGAACAAATCTATCGCAACTGATCCCACCCAAGAGCGATCAGGCAGATACTAAGCAGATTGTGACTGCCTAGGGAATTTACTGAGGGAGAAACGTGACAAGCGGCTCTTTAAAAGTATTTGCTAAATAATGAGAGAAGAGTTAAATGCACTGATTCAGATTCAGTTCATAAGCGGAAAGTTTCTGGAATACATTTTTAGCCCCGTTCATACACTGCTCGCGCCGTTAGGGGAAAGTGCAATATGCTCCGGAAGCGCTTACATGCCATCTAAACCAGTGGTCAAGGTTTCGAGTGTCGTCAATCTAGTCATCCTCTACGATTTCCACCGAAACAAACGTTTGCAGAGGCGCACCATCGCCATGTACATCGATTGTAAACACAGAGTCAACGGAGGTAGCTGAGGCAAGCAATGAACACGTCACCACGTGATTAAACGTGGCAGTGCCCATGGCATACCGTCGTGAAAAGGGTCTGTAAGTAGGAGTACATGCTACTATACATAAGGAAGGAGATCGGTGACACAGAAGCCCTAGGAGAAGAAAAGTGAAAAAGGAAATAGAAACTAGAAAAACGTGATCATTGTATATACGGATGACACAAAGTAGATTGGTATTACAGTTTGTCAAGCTATATAGTTTGTTGCTTTAGGTGGTATTAGCCTAGAGAGGGAGAGAATAAACATCGCTATTCAGGGATTGTACAAGCTTTATTTCCGGCGTGGTCTCCGCTTTCCAGGAAACAATAGACTTTCGCCGCGTCGACGGGCCTCGCTACCAGCCGGCGCTGGCTTGCGAGGGGGGAGCTGTCTATAAGGCTCTCTCCCAAAGCTTAGGTGTGTAGTATGGATTGGCTGTGCTAAGCGGTGATTCCGTGCAGCTCCATACTATGTGGTAAAGTGGCACAATGGAGAGGAAATTTAGAGGGTGAAGCGGTAGATGGGCGCACGGGGAACCTGTTGGTTCGGAGTGCCCTGAGAGTGCTGTCTTGACATTTGGTTAGCTTTTTATGCGAGGGTGTGAATCTTGCACGACGCAACCTATAGTGCATGATGAGAAACTAGAGGGCGAAGGTGCCAAGGCTCCTCCGTTGCGCCATGGGCTTGATTAGTGAAACCTCGAGCTGCGAGATGCGCCATCTCGTTGACTGAGATGCCATGATGCGCTGGTACCACACCAGCTTTACTCGTCTCTCTGGAAGGAGGGCGGGGGGGTGTTGTCCCTCTGGTGTAGTTGCCACCAGGTTCGGTGAATTCTGCCGTAACAGAAAGTGCGGCACGCTTGCTGGCAGTCTGTTATTCTGGCAGTCTGAATTTTCTTTCTCATCACGGCATTGATGACTATTACGCAGAATCTGGTATGACGACGACTTACGCCTGACGTCGCTAATCCAGCTGAAAACATATGTCGCTGTTAGCGGTTAAATAAGAAACTGCTACCGTCTGAGAACACAGTGGGAAACGCGTTCGGGGTATACCGACCGTGCCGACAGCAGCATGATGCCTTGAGTTATTATGCTCACCCGTAACGTAATGAAGTAGACAACCCACACTGCCATCACACAGGCACCTTTGTATCCCCAAGATCAAGGACTCTATCAGGGGTTCAGGGACGTAAACACCACACCCAGCTTCCGTCACCGTGTCTAGGACTGCAGAGCCTTCTCGAAGAAGACGGGCTGCGCCGCACGGCATGACCGTATGTTCCTATAAGAAATTAATCGCTTTCAGAGACAACGAAGCCGTTAAAATGACAGGGGCATTACTGCGGTATGGCCGAGAATTTGCGGTTCTCCATAAGAAAAAGTCGCAGTTTCTTCCAAAAAGGGAAGGATCGATTGGGATAGCAAATTAATAGACAGCTACACGAAGTAAGGACCGTAGTTTTATCGGCCGTATAAACTTGGAAACATGTCTTTACTAATTATATTAAGAAGCATGGTGTTAACGTGAACGAGCAAACATGAACACATCACACCCAATGAGCGCGGACACTCGCTGTCGGAAACGCTGGAGGCTGGGGCCAACAATGGCGGCAGCAGCAGCACGAAAACTGACCGTCGTGCGCTTTACTACTTCAACGCAAGAGCCGCGAGAACACAGGGCGCAGAAAAGCACGAGCCTCCTGCAGATGCTTTCCGAGATACGGCGCTCGCGACCGCAAGCGGCCGTGCCAAGTACATGCTTGTTCGCGGACTCGAAGCCCTCCCCCCTCCCGTGCTGCGTCCCCGCTTTCCTCCATATATGGCGCTCGAGATTGAGCCGCGATCGTAACTCTTGCTCCTGGTCGCAATAATGCGCAGTTGCTGCCGGAGCACAACGCCTCCCCCTTTCCCTCCCTCTGATACCCCTCCCCTCTCCCGGCTTGTCGCGCGGCGGAAAACGGCACGTTTGCACTCCGCTCTCACTTTCTCGCGAGCCAGATTGAACTGCGATCGTCGGCTTCCCCGGCGTGTTTTCGCTGTCTCGTACAGTAAACGACACGCGGCAACGGTATCTTTAGACATGCAGTTTATACCGAACATCACGGCGACGGCAAAAGTGCGCGAGGAGTGTACATATTGACGCGTGTACTTATCTTTATCGGGCGACCACGTTTCGCCGCCTAACAAATGTAATCGCACAGCGCTGGATGCGCCTGCATGTATCCGAATTTTCTGGAAAGTTATCGATGCTTCCATCGGGCTGTCTGTTGTCGCTGATTATGTGTTATCTGATTTCATCGCGTGACGCGAATGGTGTAGAACTTTATGGAAGGCACGCGGGTCCGAAGGATTAGTCTGGAACATTCGATGACTGCTGTATAAAAGCCGACGCGCTTGACCCGCTGATCAGATTTCCGACGATCGCCGACTGTGTTCGCCGCTTTCGTTGTGCTAGAAGTGTAGCCTGTATTGTGGGCACAAGTTCGCCCAATAAAAGTTAGTTTTCTCGTACACAGTATTGCTACTGTGTTCTTCTACGTCACCACCACGTGACATCTGGTGGAGGTGCTTTTCTTTCATGTACCGGACGCCCCCGACAAACCGTGATCCAAGCCCGGACCGCAAAGACAGCACCAACGTAGTCCCGGACCATCGAGCAAGCCGCCGTCTTCAACAACTGCCCCCGGAGCACGGACTTTTGCCTGAAACCAGGAAGATCACCACCAAGTCCACCCCAATGGCAGCCCCAGCATCTCCCATCGTGCTGCAGCAGCCCAGGGAGCCTCCGACGTTCCGCGGTTCAACGTTCGAGGACCCGGAAAGCTGGCTTGAGACATACGAGAGGGTCGCTGCTTTTAACAAGTGGAACAGCGACGACAAACTGCGACATGTCTTCTTCGCATTGGAAGACGCTGCCAGGACGTGGTTCGAGAACCGAGAAGCCACCTTGACGACCTGGGAGCTATTCCGAAGCGGCTTCTTGCAGACATTCGCAAGCGTTGTACGCCGAGAACGAGCCCAAGCGCTATTAGAAACCCGGGTGCAACTACCAAATGAGACCACCGCGATTTTTACAGAAGAAATGAGCCGCCTATTCCGCCACGCCGACCCGGAAATGTCCGAGGAAAAGAAAGTCCGCCTACTCATGCGTGGTGTAAAGGAGGAACTTTTTGCCGGGATGGTACGAAGCCCACCGAAGACTGTCGACGAGTTTCTTCGCGAGGCCACCAGCATCGAGAAGACACTCGAGATGCGAAACCGGCAATTCGACCGCCGCACGAACTCGACAAACTACGCCGGAGTTCAGTCACTGGCCACCGACGACCTACGCGAGACTATCCGAGCTGTCGTGAGGGAGGAGCTTCAAAAGCTGTTCCCATCATCACAGCCTCAAGTGGCTACGATTGCCGACGCCGTGCGTGAGGAACTCCAACAACAACTTGGAGTAGCCCCTGAATCGCCGCAGCCTGAGCCGCAAGCGATGACCTACGCCGCCGTCGCACGCCGTCAAGGTCCCCCTCCGCGACCGCGCCAGGGCCCTGTCACGCCGCAATTCCGTCGTCCGCCGCCGCCGCCGCCAGCCCGACCACCCGTCGCCCAGCGCACCTACGCGAGGAAGACGGACATTTGGCGCGCTCCTGACCACCGCCCGCTCTGCTACCACTGCGGCGAAGCCGGCCATGTGTACCGCCGATGCCCATACCGCGACCTGGGATTGCGAGGCTTCGCCGTGAACGCACAGCGCCCGAGGGAAGGTGAACGCCCTCGTGACATCGCCGACTACCTCGCCGCTACTCAGTGGAGCCCTCGACGACCGTCCCGTTCGCCGTCACCAGGCCGCTACCTGTCGCCGCAGCGCCGACCGTACACCGGCCCAGCACGGGGCCGCTCTGCGAGCCCATATCCGGAAAACTAAAAGCAGCAACCGATGGAGGTGCGGTTGCTGTTCGTCGAACTGACGAAGATCCTCCGCCGCCGACGAAGACGACAAAGAAACCATCTCGACGACCTAATGACGACACGCCGCCGTCCCGACGAAGTCAGGAAGCCAAGACTACACCGATGAAAGACGACTTGACGACCCGACGTTCCAGCTTCAGTTCAACACGACGCAGCCGTGATCCGACGCCAAGACCCAACTGCAACGCCAGACGAAGAACCACCGACCTCGACGTACTTCTCGACGGCCACGCAGTCACTGCCTTAGTCGACACAGGGGCCGATTACTCCGTAATGAGTGGACACATCGCCGCCCAGTTGAGGAAGGTTAAGACTGCATGGGAGGGCCCCCAAATTCGGACCGCTGGAGGACACCTCATTACGCCGACTGGAATCTGCACGGCAAGAATTACCATTCATGACCGGACTTACCCTGCCACCTTCGTTATCCTGCAACAGTGTTCACGAGACGTCATTCTCGGCATGGACTTCCTGAACCAACACGGCGCAATCATCGACCTGAAGTCGCAGTCAGTAACGCTGTCCGAAGATCAAGCGATACCGTCGGAGAGCCCTCGTAGTCACCACGCCTTGAGTGTGCTCGACGATCAAGTGAGCATCCCGCCTCGCTGCAGCATCGTTATTTCGGTCGGCACCGAAACACCCGCTGACGTAGAAGGCGTCATCGAAGGCGACCAACGTCTACTACTCGACCGTGAAATTTGCGTCGCAAGAGGGATCGCTCGACTGCACGGAGGAAACACGAAAGTGCTGCTGACAAACTTCAGCCAGGAGTTCAAGCACATCAACAAGGGCACGACGATCGCATTCATCGAGGAAATACAGGAAACCAGCGATGCGTTTGTCCTCTCGGATTCTGTCGTATCTACCCCGACGACCGTAGTTCCCGAGCCAGACTTCGACATAAATCCAAGTCTCCCCGTGATTAAGCAGCAACAGCTCAGAAGTCTGCTTCGACGATACAAAGACTGCTTTTCGACGTCATCGAGGATTCGACAAACACCAGTCGCAAAGCATCGCATAATTACCGAAGAGTGCGCTCGACCACTCCGCCAGAGCCCTTACCGAGTTTCGACGCGAGAACGCGAAGCTATAAGACAACAAGTCGAGGAAATGCTGCGCGACGACATCATCCAGCCATCGAAAAGCCCGTGGGCGTCTCCAGTTGTTTTAGTGAAGAAAAAGGACGGAACCCTACGTTTCTGCGTCGATTATCGTCGACTGAACAAAATCACGAAGAAAGACGTATACCCCCTCCCACGGATAGACGACGCATTGGATCGGCTCTGCAATGCTAAATACTTCTCATCGATGGACCTCAAGTCTGGCTACTGGCAAATAGAAGTCGACGAAAGGGATCGCGAAAAGACCGCCTTCATCACGCCAGACGGCCTCTATGAGTTCAAGGTTATGCCATTTGGACTGTGCTCGGCGCCTGCAACGTTCCAGCGAGTGATGGACACGGTTTTAGCAGGATTGAAGTGGCAGACGTGTCTTGTTTACTTGGATGACGTCGTTGTCTTCGCCGCAAATTTCGACGATCACCTTAGGCGGCTTGCGACAGTATTAGAAGCCATCAATTCATCAGGGCTCACTCTGAAGCCGGAAAAGTGCCCTTTCGCTTACGATGAGCTTTTGTTCCTAGGCCACGTCATCAGCAAATCAGGAGTACGCCCCGACCCACAGAAGACAGCTGCCATCGCAAAGTTCCCGCAGCCAACCGACAAGAAGGCAGTGCGCAGATTCCTTGGCATGTGTGCCTACTACAGGCGCTTTGTCAAGGACTTTTCACGCATCGCTGAGCCGCTGACGAAGCTAACTAAATGTGACGTCGAGTTCAAGTGGGAAACGCCGCAGGCCGACGCATTTCAAGAACTCAAACGACGCATGCAGTCGCCGCCCGTACTTGCGCACTTCGACGAGCACGCCGATACCGAAATACACACTGACGCCAGTAGCCTAGGCCTCGGTGCCGTCTTAGTCCAGAGAAAAGATGGACATGAACACGTGATAGCTTACGCTAGCCGGTCGTTGTCAAAAGCGGAAGGCAATTATTCTACAACCGAAAAGGAATGCCTCGCCATCGTTTGGGCTACGGCGAAATTTCGCCCTTACCTCTATGGCAGGCCATTCAAAGTGGTCAGCGACCATCACGCGTTGTGTTGGCTAGCTAACTTAAAGGACCCTTCAGGACGGCTGGCGCGGTGGAGCCTCAGACTACAAGAATATGACGTCACGGTAGTATACAAGTCCGGAAGAAAACACTCCGACGCCGACTGCTTATCACGTGCCCCAATCGATCCCCCGCCGCAAGACGACGAGGACAACGACGCCTTCCTTGGGATAATAAGCGCGGAAGACTTCACTAAACAGCAACGAGCAGACCCGGAGCTAAAAGGCCTCGTCGAATATTTGCAAGGGAACACCGACGTTGTCCCTAGGGCATTTAAGCGCGGGTTGTCTTCGTTCACACTACAAAAGAACCTGCTCGTGAAGAAAAACTTCTCACCAGTCCGCGCCAGGTACCTTCTTGTTGTGCCATCAGCGCTGCGTCCAGAAATACTGCACGCCTTACACGACGATCCAACCGCTGGGCACCTCGGATTCTCCCGGACGCTATCGAGAATACAGGAAAGGTATTACTGGCCGCGTCTGACCGCCGACGTCGCCCGTTACGTCAAGACATGCCGAGACTGTCAACGACGCAAGACACCACCGACAAGGCCAGCAGGATTACTACAGCCGATCGAACCTCCTCGCCGACCATTCCAGCAGATTGGGATGGATTTGTTGGGGCCGTTTCCGATGTCAACATCCGGGAATAAGTGGATCGTCGTGGCGACGGACTATCTCACCCGCTTTGCTGAAACCAAAGCTCTACCGAAAGGCAGCGCAGCCGAAGTGGCGAAATTTTTCGTCGAGAACATCCTGCTGCGACATGGTGCCCCAGATGTCCTCATCACCGACAGAGGAACGGCTTTTACAGCAGAGCTCACCCAAGCCATTCTGCAGTACAGCCAGACAAGCCACAGGAGGACAACTGCCTACCATCCGCAGACGAATGGTCTCACGGAGCGCCTGAACAAGACCCTCGCCGACATGCTAGCAATGTACGTCGACGTCGAGCACAAGACGTGGGACGCGGTCCTGCCGTATGTAACCTTCGCTTACAACACGGCGGTGCAAGAAACAACACAGATCACGCCGTTTAAGCTGGTTTACGGCAGGAACCCGACGACGACGCTCGACGCCATGCTGCCGCACGTCACGGACGAAGAGAATCTTGACGTCGCGACCTTTCTCCAGCGCGCCGAAGAAGCTCGACAACTCGCCCGCCTACGGATCAAGAACCAGCAGCGTACCGACAGCCGACATTACAACCTCCGACGACGCTTCGTCGAGTACCAGCCCGGTGACCGTGTTTGGGTTTGGACCCCTATACGCCGACGAGGACTGAGCGAGAAGCTTTTGCGTCGCTATTTCGGACCGTACAAGATCATCCGACGTGTTGGGGCACTGGACTATGAGGTCGTGCCAGACGGCATTTCGCTATCACAGCGGCGCCGCTCACGACCTGAAATAGTCCACGTTGTGCGACTCAAGCCGTACTACCAGCGATAATGAACTTTGGGACTTCGCGTAACTGACCTTTGGACTTACTTTCTTTTCGTTGTTTTGTTACTTATGTTTAATAAGTGTCCTTTTGTGTTTTGCTCTCTTATATTTGTAGCATCGGGACGATGCTTTTTAAGAGGGGGGTATTGACGCGTGTACTTATCTTTATCGGGCGACCACGTTTCGCCGCCTAACAAATGTAATCGCACAGCGCTGGATGCGCCTGCATGTATCCGAATTTTCTGGAAAGTTATCGATGCTTCCATCGGGCTGTCTGTTGTCGCTGATTATGTGTTATCTGATTTCATCGCGTGACGCGAATGGTGTAGAACTTTATGGAAGGCACGCGGGTCCGAAGGATTAGTCTGGAACATTCGATGACTGCTGTATAAAAGCCGACGCGCTTGACCCGCTGATCAGATTTCCGACGATCGCCGACTGTGTTCGCCGCTTTCGTTGTGCTAGAAGTGTAGCCTGTATTGTGGGCACAAGTTCGCCCAATAAAAGTTAGTTTTCTCGTACACAGTATTGCTACTGTGTTCTTCTACGTCACCACCACGTGACAATATAATTTCTATCGCAATAATGTGAGAGGAAATATGTTGCAGATCCAGAGTGCCAGCTCTCTCTTCCCCTTTCTTAGCCCATCTTCCCTTTCCCCAATTTGGTCGCGTGCTGTCCTTTTTGAAATAAATTCATTCACTCATCGTGTAATTGGTGCAGGGACGACTCACTATGTCTCTCTTAAAATCCATGAACACCACGATAATACGTGACACCGCGGGGTCCGTTCTGTCTTTGTGCCATTGCGTAGTCTTTATTTCTGTGCTCATAGAGTCATTGTAGTTTTGTTATCATTGTAGTCGTCGCGTCGTCACTCCTGTCATGACGTCATTTTTGTTGTTTTGCAAGCTATCGTCATGTTGGGCTCTGGTTTGCGACTTTATGTACTTTTTTTTGCTGTCTGAATTCCCCAGGACAGTAACTATGCAAGAACATAATTCTGTTCAGGTCGAACAGAGAGAGCAAGTAGTCAACATCAACAAAAATCGGTGAGTTTCACAAATGAGTGTGAATTGGAGATATTCGGGAGTTTTCTCGGAAGCTTACGAAAACGTTAAAGCAAATGGTATAAAACGTGGCCCAAATGACAATGTCCCCAAACTGTCCTATTCTCAAGGCACTTTCGCAAGAGGACAAATGTCGAAAGATGGTTGGAGACTGATTATTCAAACTTAATCAGTAGCAAAAAAAAAATGTTAGGTTACTAGGCTAGGCTACGCTGCTGAATGAGTTAAAGTCGAGGAATCTTCGAAAGACGATGGAAGTTCGCGTCCTCAGGAAACAGATTCGCTGGATTGAGCGCAACCAGAAGAGGCAAAAACATGTTCTCAAGTTTGAGTAGCTCAAAAATATTACGAAATTTGTAATGTTGTGTGGTGGCAGCCAGAAGAAGCGGCTTGCGCTAGTCCTCAAAATTATGCTGGCAAACAATATATCAACGACACTTGGATGTCACAATGTGCCGCGAGTCGTGGCGAAGTCGGAGCAGCCGCTCTCGTTCCCGACGTTGCTCATCGGCTGGCATTGGAACGCGATGGAGAAGTCGGCGCTGTGCTTGGTAGGTCCGTTCACCGAACCACGGCTGTTGTCTCCGCTGCATCGGAAGTAGGCGTAACGAGCGTAGAAGAACTGCGCCTCGGACATGTAGTACAGACTCCAGGCGAGTTTCTTTCGGAACCACTCAGTCCTCGCGAGATCCCCGCCGGCAAAGCTCGCGGCTGCGACATTCGTTGCGATCCGCAGGCCAATGGTCCGTGCAAACAGGTCTTCTTCGTCGTCGTCGTACATGGACAGCCTCTCCGACTGCTGTACGCATTCCCTACATCGGAGATAGAGGCGATAGCGGACAGCAGGAAAACAAAAAACATCTTTAGTAAACCCAGTTCAATTTCAAGGTCGTAGCTTAGTCAAAATGGCACATTTAATCATGTAAAGTAACCAACGTGATTTAGTATATGCAACATCGAAGCGGAAGGTTTCGCTTCCTTTGATGAGGTAGCATTGTACATGACGTTATCGGGATTCAGCCATACGAGTATGTAACACGTTTCCTCCCGCGAGTAAAGGGAAGGAAGCGTAGGACAGGGAACTAATGACAAGTCATGAGCAAAGCAGCCCTCGGATTGGTTAGCGCGTGTGCTGACTTCGACTGAGCGCTAAGGGGAAAGGAAGAAGGGTGCGAGCAATGAGCAGGAGGCCAGCCTATCTTCCCGCCGTTGATCGATGGCGTGGCGTGAGTGATGGCGTCACTAATTATCAGGCACGGTGGACACAGGGGGCGCGGGTTCGCGCACTTAAAGTGATGAAAGTGTTATCCTGGACACTGTCAAATTCTGCCACATTTTGTTATTTGCCATCAGGACAGATTAAGTAACCCCCCCACTCTTCCAACAGCTCCTGTGGTTGGCATAATACACCAATTTGGCTGAATCTGACTGTATAAAGAATAGCACCACTGCTGGCTTCATCGATCATACTCGTTATATTGTGGATCAAACATAACGAGATATAATACAGCAGACGGAGTACACCCTGACGTGAAATGCCAGCAACACGCATCCCGTATGGAAGTGGTTAGAAGGGCGTGGCGCAGACGCAGTTAGCGGTGGCTATTTACGAACGTGCATCCTTTCGGCGTAAAGTTGTGGCATGCCGACACACATTCGGCGTTTATAATAGCTTTTACTGGCGTTGTATCAGTCGACACGGAGGGACGTGACAAACGACGAAATGGGAGCCGACGAAATCGCTGAATGTGCGTAGACTTTAAGGCACAGTTGTAGCACTATTGTATCACCATGAACACATGTAGCGGGCCGGCCTCATACATGCTATCGCATATATCTCACTAAATAAACGTTTCCTAACTGACGCTGAGAAACTTTAACAGCCGAACTTTGTCTAGTGAGGCTAGCTTAGCAGGACTCTTTGAGGAACTATCAGATATTGTTGGGGATATCATTGGCCTTAACGAGATTAGGAGAACTGGTGATGCTTACACAGTGCTGACTAACGGCTATGTCCTCTGCTATAGAGGTCTCCCAGATAAGAAGCAATGCGGGCTAGGATTCCTAATCCATAACGAGATAGCGAACAACATTGACCAATTCTACAGCATTAATGAGAGGTTAGCAGTAGTCGTAATCAAACTTAATAAGAGGTATAGATTAAAGGTAGTACAGGCCTACGCTCCAACATCCGTCCACGATGATGACCGAGTAGATGTTTTATGAAGATGTGGAATTATCGATGAGAAAACCGCCAACTCAGTATACTGCAGAAATGAAAAAATGGGGAAAACACAGAGTGGTGAACAAGCAATGGGCAACTATATGGCGCCGATTCTAGAAACGCTAGAGGAGAGATGCTGGTGGAATTCGCAGAAAGGAAGCTGCGAATAATGAATACATTATTCAGGAAGTGCTGCAACAGGAAGTGGACCTGGAAAAGCCGTAATGGTGACACAAGAAATGAAATTGATTTCATGCTTTCTGCCGATTCTAGCATAATGCAGGATGTAGAAGTGATAGGTAGCGTAAAGTTGAGTTATCATACGGCTAGTATTCACCACAATTTCAAGAAAGAGTAAACTTCGTCAAGAAGAAACAGGTCAACCTAGAGGCAGTAAGGCTTAAAAACAAGTTCAGGCTGGTACTAGCAAGCATGTATGCTCCCTTCGAACAGACAGATGAAGATGACATAGAGGTAATGAATGAAACCATAATTAGGCTGGCTTCAGAGGGAGCAATTGAAGTGGGACGCAAGGCTCCAAGGAAACCAGTAGGCAAGCTCACAAGTAACAAAGGATCTAGTAAAGAAACGACAAAGAAAGAAAGTGTCCAACTCATCAGATGAGATAGATTGTCATAACTGATCAACAAGGCGGAAACAAGTGATATTCGAAATTACAATGTGAGAAAGACTGAATTAGCAGTAAACAATGGACGCAGCCTGAAAATTGTGAGAAGAAAACTTGGCATTGGACAAACCAGGATGTATGCACTGAAAGATAAGCAGGGTAATATCATCAGCAATCTCGAAGGTATAGTAAAAGCAGCAGAAGAAAACTATACCTCCATTCGAAACAGTAATAAACATCATACAGAAACTACGCCGCCAATTAGCGATGAGGTCTGAATGGCCTTGCAAGACACGAAACGGAGAAGAATGGCAGGAGAAGATGGAAAAACAGTCGATTTAATCAATGATGGAGGAGGCATAATGCTTGGAGAATAGGCGACTCTCTGCAGTGTCTATCGACTGCAAGGGTCCTAGAAAACAGGAAGAATTGGAACATTATAGTAATCCTCAAAAAGGAGATGTCAAAACATTAAAAAATAATGGACCCATTAGCTTACTCCTAGTATTATATAATCATAATCATCATCCTAGCTACGTCCACTGCAGGGCAAAGGCCTCTCCCATACTTCTCCAACTACCCCGGTCACGTGCTAATTGTGGCCATGTTGTCCCTGCAAACTTATTAATCTCATCTGCCCACCTAACTTACTGCCGCCCCCTGTTACGCTTTTCTTATGGAATCGAGTCCGTAACCCCTAATGACCACCGGTTATCTTCCCTCTTCATTACATGCCCTGCCCATGCCCATTTCTTTTTCTTGGTTTCAACTAAGATGTCATTAAAGCATGTTTGTTCCCTCACCCATCTACTCTATTCTTATCCGCCCTTTGTTACACCCATCATTCTTTTTTCCATAGCTCGTTGCGTCGTCCTCAATTTAAGTAGAACCCTTTTGGTAAGCCTCCAGGTTTCTGCACCGTAGGTGAGTACTATTATATGAGCTATTATACACTTTTCTCTTGAAGGATAACGGCAACCTGCTATTAATGATCTGAGAATGCTTGCCCAACGCACCCAACCCATTTTTATTTTTCTGCTTATTTCAATCTCACGATCCGGATCAGCGGTCACTGCCTGCCCTAAGTAGATGTATTCCCTTACGACTTCCAGTGCCTCGCTACCTATCGTAAGCTGCTGTTCTCTTCCGAGACTGTTAAACATTACTTTAGTTTTCTGCAGATTAATTTTTAGACCCACCCTTCTGCTTTGCCTGTCCAGGTCAGTGAGCATGCATTGCAATTGGTCCCCTGAGTTAGTAAGCAAGGCAACATCATCAGCGAATCGCAAGTTACTAAGGTATTTTCCATTCTTCCATTCTCAGTTCTTCCCAATCGAGGTCACTGAACACCTCCTCTAAACACGCTGTGGATAGCATTGGAGAGATCGTATCTCCCTGCCTGACGCCCTTCTTTATTGGGATTTTGTTACTTTCTTTATGGATGACTACGGTGGCTATGGAGCGGCTGTAGATATATTTCAGTATTTTTACATGCGACTCGTCTACACCCTGATTCCGTAATGGCTGCATGACTGCTGAGGTTTCTACTGAATCAAACGCTTTCTCGTAATCATTGAAAGCTATATATAAGGGTTGGTTATATTCCGCACATTTCTCTCTCACCTGATTGATAGTGTGAATATGGTCTATTGTTGAGTAGCCTTAACGAAATCCTGCCTGGCACTTTGGTTGACAGAAGTCTATTCTATTCTATTCAGATCCCATTTGTGATTACCTTAGTAAATTCTTTGTAGACAATGAACAGTAAGCTGATCGGTCTATAAATTTTCAAGGCTTTGGCGTCCCCTTTCTTATGGGTTAAGATTAAGTTGGCGGTCTTCGAAGATTCCGGTATGCCCGCGGTCATGAGGCGTTCCGTATACAGGGTGGCCAGGTTTTCTAGAACAATCTGCCCACCATCCTTCAACAAATCTGCTGTAACGTGATCTTCCCTAGCTGCCTTCCCACTTTGCATCGCCCCCAAGGCTTTCTTTTGGGATGTCAAATTCCTCAAGACTGTTCCCTCTTCCATTACTTTCGTGGGTGCCACTGGTACAGTATAAATCTCTATAGAACTCCTCAGCCCCTTGAACTATCTTGTCCATATTAGTACTGATATTGCCGGCTTTGTCTCTTGACGCCTACATCTGTTTCCTGCCTATTCGTAGTTTCTTCACTGCTTTTAAGCTTCCTCCGTTGCTAAGAGCATTCTCAATTCTATCCATATTACTCTTCCTTATGTCAGCTATCTTACGCTTGTTGATTAACTTGGAAAGTCCTGCCAGTTCTAGCTGTAGGGTTAGAGGCTTTCATACATTGGCATTTCTTCATCAGATCTTTCGTCTCCTGTGATAGCTTTGCAGTACCCTGTTCAACGAAGTTTCCACAGGTTCTGTTGCACACTTCCTAATGATGCCCACAAGATTGTTGTTCGTTTCTTCAACACTAAGGTTATCTTCCTGAGTTAAAGTCGAATACCTGTTCCGTAGCTTGATCTGGAATTCCTCTATTTTGCCTCTTACCGCTAACTCATTGATTGGCTTCTTAAGTACTGCTTCTTCCGTTCCCTCTTCAAATCCAGCCTAATTGGAGATCTTACTGTCGTATGGTCTCTACAGCGCACCTAGCCGAGCACGTCCACATCTTGCATGATATCAGGGTTAGCGCAGAGTATTAATTCTATTTCATTTCCCGTCTCGCCATTCGGGCTCCTCCACGTCCGCAAATTATACCGTTCTGCAAACTCTCCTAATAACTCTCCCCTGCTATTCCTGTAACCTATGCCATATTTCGCGACTGACTTGTCTCCAGCCTGCTACTTGCCTGACCTGGCATTGAAGTCGCCAATCACTATAGTGTATTTTGATTTGGCTTTACCCATCGCCGAACCCGCCGTGGTTGCTCAGTGGCTATGGTGTTGGGCTGCTGAGCACGAGGTCGCGGGATCAAATCCCGGCCACGGCGGCCGCATTTCGATGGGGGCGAAATGCGAAAACACCCGTGTACTTAGATTTAGGTGCACGTTAAAGAACCCCAGGTGGTCGAAATTTCCGGAGTCCTCCACTACGGCGTGCCTCATAATCAGAAAGTGGTTTTGGCACGTAAAACCCAATAATTTAATTTTTTTAAATTACCCATCGCCGATTGCAAGTCTTCATAGAAGCTTTCGACTTGCTGGTCATCATGACTGGATATAGGGGCGTAGAACTGTACGACCTTCAATTTCTACCTCTCGTTAAGTTTCACAAGACCTGCCACCCTCTCGTTAATGCTATTGGATTCCTGTATGTTACCAGCTATATCCTTATTAATCAGGAATACGACTCCTAGCTCTCGTCTCTCCGCTAAGCCCGGGTAGCACAAGACGTGCCCGCTTTTTAGCACTCTATATGCTTCTTTTGTCCTCCTAACCTCACTGAGCACTATAATATCCCATTTATAGCCCACTAATTCCTCCAATAGCACTGCTAGACTCGCCTAACTAGATAACGTTCTAGCGTTAAGCGTTGCCAGGTTCAGATTTCAATGGCGGCCTGTCCGGATCCAGAGATTCTTAGCACCATCTGCTGCGTCACAGGTCTGACCACCGCCGTGTTCAGTTGCTTCGCAGGTGCTTGGGACTGAGGGCGGGTTTGAATGTAGTATTCATATAGGACGTTGTGGCCATGTATTGCACCAGGGTGGCCAATCCTGCTCTGGTGAGGGCGTGCGTTAGCGGTTCTGGTCACCGGGATCACGCCTCACTCTAGGCCTGTTTAGGCAAGTTTATAAACGCGCGGATTTTTTTTCATCCTATCGAGAATTGCTCGGCACCGGAATTCGAACCATGGTCCTCTTCTACGCGAGGCAGACGCTCTACCTCTACTCCACCGCTCATCAATGTTCATCAAACAACTTGCAAGAGAATAAAGGCAACACTGGACTTTAGCCAACCAACGGAGCATGCTGGCTTCAGGAAGGGATACTCTACAATGAATCACAGCAATATCACTATTCACGTAATCGAGAAATCCGCAGAGTACAATCAGCCTCTCTATATGGCTTTCATAGATTAAGAAAACTCATTTAATTCAGTGGAGATGCCAGCAGTCATAGAGGCAGTACGTAATCAAGTGTTACAGGCCACTTACGTAAATATCTTGGAAAAAATCTTATATTCTACAGCTAGCCTTATTCTACACAAGAAAAGTAGGACGATACCTATAAAGAAAGGGGTCAGACAGGGCGACACAATTTCTCCAATGCTGTACACTGCGTGCTTGGAAGAAGCATTCAAGCAACTAAACTGAGAAGGCTTAGGAGTAAGGATCAACGCTGAAAATCTCAGCAACCTTAGGTTTGCCGATGACATTATTCTATTGACACATGATTGAAGACCTTAACAGAGAGAGTGTAAGACTAGGGTTGAAGATTAATATGCAAAAGACAAAGATAATGATGAATAGCCGGGCAAAGGAACAAGAGTTCAGGATCGTCAGTCAGGCTCCAGAGAAGGAGCACGTTTACCTAGGTCATGTGATCACAGGGAAACCTCATCATGAGAAGGAAATTCATAGAACAATAAATATGTGTTGTGTCGCATACTACAGACATTGTCAGCTCCTGACTGGAAGCGCACCATCATGATCATAATCAGTGCATTTTACCGGTGCTGACATACGGGGCAGAGACTTGGAGACTGACAAAGAAGCCTGGGAACATGTGAGGGAGAGGGCAAAGAGCGATGGAACGAAGAATGCTAGGCGCAACGTTTAGGGACAGAAAGGGAGCGGTATGGATCATAGAGCAAACAGGTATAGCCGATATTCTAATTGACAGGTCATGTAATGGCGCAGGTTAGATAACCTTTGGACCATTAGGGTTACAGAATGGGTACCAGGAGAGGGGAAGCGTAGTCGAGGCCGGCAGAAGTCTAGGTGGGCCGATGAAATTAGGAAATTGGCGGGCGGTGGTTGGCGTTGGTTGGCTCAGGACAGGGGCATTTGGAGAACGCAGGGAGTGGCCTTCGCCCTCCAGAAGACATAAAAGAGGCTGCAGCTGATGATGATGCTGATGATGATGAATTTGAAACTTTATTTTGCTTTCATCCGCTGCGCTTCATATTTCCTTATGGGTTCAATTTGAAGTGATTTTGCGAACAAAAATAATTTCCTCGAAGCAACGCCATCTGTCGAGTTTCTTTTTAAAATTGTTTTTGTATGCTTACAGGATCTAAAGTTTCACGTATGCTGCGCTGAAAATCACTGAAAGTTGTTCGGGTCCTGTTACATCTCAATACGGGGATGAGCAATCCTTGGACATTTCTCACGGGGTCGTCCTTTCATCAGCGCGAGCAGAGATGACAACGAGGCCCGACATAGACTGTGACGCGCAAGTAAAGGAGCATGCTTGGAGGCGACAAGAGCTGCCTGTAAGAGCTGCCTGTAAGATACCCACTCCATGTAAGAGCTGTGCTCTTACATGGAGTGGGTATCCCTACGTAGAACCAGTGTAAATAATGTAAAGCAAAACTTTTTTTCTTCATTGCTTCTACCGAACGTACCCATCGATGTGCTTGGAGGATTCCGAGCCGCAATAGCCCAAAGCAGTGAAGCAAATAAATAATGAATGGCTCATACGTGCCGTCAACACACTCAACAAAACACGTCAACCCCCACAACCCCGTAGCTACAAACACCCGTGCAAGAACTGTCCCGTCTCTAACACGGTTCACCATTCTAAGGGAAAATTTTGCTGAATTCCGCAAAGTTGTATATATATTTAGCAAGTACAAAAGAGTGTACTCGTCTTTAGTAATCGTGGTGATCATGGCGACGTAATTAAAGATTAGATTTGATTTGGTTTGATTATAAGCCAATACAACCGTAAAAGACGAATTCGACAAAGCGCAGGAATTGATATCGATATTTCTAGGTTGACACCAGGTAACGGCAAGGATCTTACTGAAAGGAACGTAGCGCCCTCTGTGTCCTTGCTGACCAACCGCTCCATTCGCGGACGTTGCTCCACATCCAATACGCCATGCGGCTCGCAATCACCGGCGCATCCGCGAGCAGAGGATTGGCAGTACCATTGCTCAGCCAGGCGTACGCTGGCGCACTGACGTAGAGAGTGGTCTTGTTTACAAACAGCATTCGTTCTGCCGCAGATTCCAGGAAACTCTCGGCGAGGGCGGGCATCCCTCGTCGCTCCTTCTCAACTGTTGCGTCGTACTCGAAGCTCTTCGAGCGGAAGATGTTGCGCACGAAACCGCTGTTGTTCAACACGGGCACGCCCATTTCCGGCAGGACGAGGTCACCCGGAAGCATGAGAGTGAAGCTCCGTGTTAGTTTCTCGAAGTTCGCGGTGTCGTTTCCGGTTGCCACGAGTTTTCGAAGCGGCTCGTAACCGACGATGCTCTGCCGTGTCGCCTCGAAGATTTTGCGTAGTTGGCGGTCCTTGTCGGGGCTCGTGAGGGCCGCGACGTAAGTGGCCCTCCACAACTGCAGGTTTCCGCGGAGGTGTAACTGGCAGACTTTTGCGCTACGCAGCCCTGGCGAGTTTAACTCTGCGTCTCCGAAGACGATCCATTTCAGGGCACTAAGTGCTACGATGATCAGTGCGTGACACAGCGACAGGGGCTGATTCGCGACGTTCCAAAGACGCGCTATGTCGGCGAGCAGCTCCGGCTTGGATGACACAATTGCAAAGTCCTTGGTGTCGACGTCTATTAAAAACTCGCGCAGTATGGCCTTGAACTGCTCAGCTTCCATGCCTCCGAAAACCACGGAAAGCTCGTTCCAAGAGATAACGTCCTGTTTAGTGTGGTCGTCAGTAAACAGCTGCTCCCACGCAGCTATCTGCTCCTTCGTGCAGTTTTCGCCGAAGTGCGCGTTAAATGCGGACAGAGCGTTGGAATAACAGGCGTCGTCGCAAAAACGTCTGTAGGCCGCGACTCGGAGCAATTTCCTTGTGAAGTAGATGTTACCGTAGTAGTCGTAAACAGTGAAGTAGAAAGGGAGATCGTACCGTGTCTGGACTTCCAAGGCAAAGCGCAGAAGTTGGGCGGGGCTCATGCGCTTCGTGGTGTTGGCGATTTCAAAAACGGCCGCCAGGATGTCTCTCAGTCGCAGATCTGGCTGCCATATCTCCGTGACGCATGATCTGTAGAACGCCTGAAGTGCTGCAGCGGCTTTCACACTGTAGTTTGAGGTGCCCGTGAGGATGTGCGTATCGATGTCCCACTGCGAAGAGGGAGGCGCGGTGTTATTATTCCTTAAAGGCTATCTCGTACTTTTGAGAGATTCAATGAGGAATAAGGATAAGCATATACTCTGTATAGTGGAGATTAAAACAATCGTGGTATGACATCAAGTTGGGTGGGATTTGCGATAACATGGTAGATTACAATGGAAGATGCGGCAATTGAAAGGAAATCCTAATAAACGAAGGTAGAAAATTGGTACGGTTTTACAATAAGAAACACTGCACCTGGAGGGTGTTTTAACCTAGATAAGGAGAAGAGTAATAGGTGAACTCAAACTCAAGCCTTGATTTTGCCATCGACATTACTTAGGCTAGTGACGATGATGGATTTGGTACCAAGCACTACGTAACTAGATAGTAGTCTAGGGGCACCCACTTGTATGATATTTCGTGCTAGTTAATTAGGAAAAATAGACCTGTTTCGAAAAAATTGGCAATAGTTAAGAACTAATGCGTAGTGTATCCCGAGACTGGAGTTCTTTGGATCAAGTAAAGCAAGAAACAATACCTCAGTTTCTACAATAGGATATAAATTGGGGAAGTGGCTCAAACAGATTTAAAAATACAAGACTTCTATAACTTAACTACTGCCATGTATTCAAGGCTAGGTGTTACGTTAGCCAAGAGAAAGAGAGCAGTTGTGATCAACCTCATTCTTAAGACCCCATTGAAGATGGCCTAGTTACAAATTTTGCAGGATAAATGTGCTTTTCACACATCGTGCTTTAGAACGAATATAAAATCGCTATGACGAGAAAAGTGGGTGCACTGCTTAGACATTAAATGTGAGCGTCAAAATAATGGTAGTTGATTTTGAGGAAACTCTCTTTTCAAACAGATGATGATGTAATTTTTATCTTTAGAAATTTGTTCACCTTATATTATGATTGGACAAGAGAAAGTTCAGGGGAACCAAAAAGAAAGGCTCCCTAACTATATAATTCCTTACAAAATTGTTCAGAACCAAACTGTGTTTAGTGCAGCCTAAACGTTGCGCTGGTGACGTGATTAAAATCAGGTTCTATAACTATATTATCTACGGCAGATGAGATAAACACTTCCGCAGGATGCCTAAGAAAAAAAAAGAAAGTATGGCGCTATAAGAAATTGTACAGGCTTAGAGTTGATTCTATATTACAACAGTGTTCACGCCTATTGCATCGTCGCCCTCAAAAGCGTACACTACGATAAGGATCTCCCCGGTTTGCTCTTTCTTGTGTCGCTTCAGTTGATAAGGCACCCTTTCCGCTACCATTACAGATGACTGGTTATCTATCCTGTAACATCAGATGACATGCCCGAGTCCACGTGTTCCTCTAGGCTTCCTTTAAATATCGCTGTGGGTGTCCCACCTCTAATCACTAATGTTGTGTATTACGTGTAATTAGCATGCCTTGAGTTACGTTCCAGTTTGTGGCACTCTGCCAAATCCTTAGGTGCTTGCAGTGTTTCCATAAAGATTTAGCACGCCTGCAAACTGGCTTTTCTGACCGGTTTACCAGAGCCGGCGACCGTAGTAGCACAGGTGATTTTTCAAAATTTATTTCTGGGGCTTTTCTGGTCAAAACAGCAATCTGATTATGAGGAACGCCGTAGTGGGAGACTCTGGAATAAGTTTGACCACCTGGGGTACGTGCACCTAATTCACAGCACACGTAGTTCCTGCATTTCGCCCCCGTCGAAATGCGACCGCCGCGACCGGGATTCGATTCCGCGACCTCTTGCTTAGCAGTGGAAAGAGAAAACCACTAAACCACCAGAGCGAGTGTTTTATTGGCTTTTAGTTGGCATAGTAGGATAGTGCCACATGTAGGTCGTGGGTCGAAGCCAAGAGTGGGTCGAGCCCAAAAGAACAAAGAAGACCGCCGGGCTTCGCTGCTCGCGAGCCGACCACGACGGACGCGCTCTCCGAGAGCCCGCTGCTGTGCGGTTTATTAAAACCCCAAGAGTATTCTGAAGGCTGGAAGATAACCGAACCATTGGGGTTACAGAATAGGTGCCAAGAGAAGGGAAGCGTAGTCGAGGATGGAAGACGACTAGGTGGTGCGATGTAGTTAGGAAATTCGCGGGTGCTAGTTGGAATGGGTTGGTGCAGGACAGGGGTAATTGGAGACCACAGGGAGAGGCCTTTGTCCTGCAGTGGACATAAATTAGGCTGATGATGATGATGAAAGTAGATGAGGGTAGAATAAGATGGATTAGGGTGGGTTAAGGTGGACTAAGGTAAATTACAGAAGGCTTTACAAGGCTTTCTCCTTCGCATCTCTTAGGCGATAGCTAAGGACACCTGGGGCACATTTTAAACATTTGATCAGCTTCAAGTTTGTTAATGGTCTATACGTGCACGCCAATAGTAAAAAATAACGAAAGCTTTAAATAATCTGCCTATTGTGGTGATTTGTCACTACAAGAAAATGAAGCGAGCAAAAGTTATACTTAATGCACAGATCGTTTACAATAAGCAGCGCGAGTAAGTCATCCCCGTGGCATACGTTGCGTAGATTCCATCGAAAAGCGTTAAAAGTTTCACCGATTATTTACAAACAAATTATCCTCTTGTGGAATACTCATACAGTAAGAGTGGTAGAGTGGGCTAGTTTATCTGATTAGAAGTAAACATGGTGATCTCACGTTTTAACTCTTGTAACCTAATGTTGTAGCCCCTGTGGTTACACCTTTCTGCTACTAAGCACGAGTTCGCGGGTCCGACTCGCACTGATCGCTGTGAAGCTCCGATTGGGGTGGAAGGCAACAACGTTAGTTTACTTAAACACAGCTTGTAGTATTAAATCCACAGCCTCCCACTAACGATTCTCTCATGCTGGTATGCTATTTGGGCTTCTGTTTCTCGACCGATCAAAAAATCAATGAGTCTTCCTCTAGCACAATGTTTCCCCACCATATTCCCAAACAGTCCTCGACATGAAGCACTTTCTACCGCGTCGCATAGCCTACGTACTCACGCTATGGTTGTTGCCTTTCGTGCTGCGCTATTGTATACTACACGATATCTTCTGTGCGGGCTAAATATTATTATCCAGACCTTTAAAGCACGAATGAAAAACGAAATAAACAAAGGAAGTAAAAGAAAGAAATAGTTATATGGTTATGGCAGCGGGCTTCCGGGAAGCCCAACTGCTGTCGCTATTATTCCTTCGAATGTGCAGAGGACCTGAGCTTCTTAACTGACACGAGCATCAGGTGACACTCTTGTTTCTTGCGCAGCACTTGCGGTTCACCTCCTGAGACGACCGAGGGCGAGATTCAACATAAATCAGAAAAAATAGAAAAAATTATCGCAGTCTTTGACTTCCGCAAGAGGGTCACTTGCTAAAACCGCAGGTAACGAAAACACGGCATAAAGTTAGCGCAGCCGTACAACCCACGTGCCTTGCTTTGATACCGCTGTGTCGAGAAAGAAAGCGTCATGCATGAGTCGCATGCATAGAGACGTGGTTGGCCTGCCACGCATGGCGCAATGGGAGCTAAATTTTGCCGCTTGCAACACGCTCAGCGAGGCATACCTCGGCAGCACTTTTGACAACGCGAGTGGTAGTGGTCACGTTTGAGAGATACGACACGTCTAAAGTCGGCGCTGTACTCATAGGGAGCTATGAGGTTTAAAAGCGTTCAATTTGATGCAGAAATTTGACGGTTCCATGGCAATGGCGCTCTTCTTGTTCGACAGGTAGTTTCCAGAAATGGCGTGAAGGCATTCAGGCAAGACAGCGAAATGTTCATTCGCGCGCGCCACCCATGAACACGGCGGGGCCTCAATAAATTGGGAGTGAGCACCGATTCGAGATTAGACCGTGGGACCCTCACTAACTGTTTTCCTAAGTTAAACCCGTAAGCTTGCTAATACGGGAATAAATGTCGCGTGTATGTCACTGCGCCCATTTTTGCACTATGCACTCTCAGTAGCACGCGCAATACAGCCGCCTGATTTTGGAGAAGAACCTGTAAAACTCCCAATAATGTGGCTTTGGTACTGTGTACTTGACACGTTAATCTGGGCGCTTATCAGCGGTCGCTAGAATTATATAGTGCTCATTGTTGTCAACCAAAGTTTAAGGTCTGAAGGATCACGAATCTGTAATGTGCCTCCCCCTAGGGCTTGGACATGGCAGCCTTAGTGGCACTGAGCTCGGCTGCTCAACGACACTTACCAAAATGTCGTGCGCGGCGTTCCGCTGCCTTATGTCTCGGTCGACGGCATTGCTGCAGACGTACGCGAAGAAGTCCTCGCAAGGCGCCGCCTGGTTGTCGATGACGGCGAACAGTTCGGCCGCCTCGCGGGGGCAGCAAAACGGCGTCTCCCGGAGGACGGTGTCATGGCGTCGCATGGCAGCCAGCGGGACCGAGAGCCAGATAATGACGAAGGCGGCCACGGAAATGAAGAGGGCGCAGGAGACGCCGAAGGCGGTGCCAGCTATACGCGTGCGTTTACTTCGGGGCGCCGGCGTTGGAGAGATCGCACCAGAGACGGACGCTGGGGGCTGTTCAAGTGGCGACTGCGCTACGTCGCTCCGGGCCATAATTGCACTTCTTTCTCTTCGTCTTCTACTTCTGCACCATCAACATCTATGATGATGATGAAAAACTTTATCCCTCTTTTAAGGGAAGGGGGCGATGGAATAGAGGGTGAGGGAGGAACTACTTGAAGTAGGCCTCCTTTATCCTCTCAGTCCACTCCAGGATGGCCTCATGAAGATCGGGCCTGGACCTGCGCAAGGCAGCCTCCCGCTGCTCCTCACTAGATATTAATTGCTTGAGGAAAGGGGGAAGGGGGTGCTGCACCCCCACATGATGTGGTTTAAGTCTGCTTTGGGAGAGACACAGAATTTACAAGAGGGAGAAAGGTAAATTGCGGGATGAATGCGGTGGAGGAGGTAAGGGGACGGAAAGGTGCGAGTCTGCAGCTGTCGCCACAGAACTTCACACCTACGCGGGGATTTGCCCATGAGTGGCGGAAAGGTTAAGCGGTCTAATCGGTAGTGTGCACAGATGTCGTGGTAAGTAATAAGTCGATCCCGCGCTGTAAACGGCGCCTCCTCCGTGGCGAGGTCCGACACATCTGATGCCTGAGCCCGGACTGTAAATCCTCGGGCACTGGCATGAGCCGCCTCGTTTCCGGCAAGGCCCGCATGCGCGGGAGTCCAGATTAAGTCGCGCGGGAGTCCAGACCTATAGTGCATCATGAGAAACTAGAGGGTGAAGGTGCCAGGCCTCCTGCGTTGCGCCAGGGGCTTGGTTAGTGAAACCTCGAGCCGCGAGATGAGCAATCTCGTTGACTGAGATGCCATCATACGCTGATACCACACGATCTTTGCTCGTCTGTCCAAGGGGGGGGGGGGGGTGGGCAGGTGTCCCTCTGGAGTATATGCCAGCAGGTTCGCTGAATTCTACCGTAAGAGAAAGCGCGGCACGCTTTCTGGGAGTAATTTGTTCTGGAAGTCAAAATTTTCTCTCTCAGCAAGGCATTGATGAATATTACACAGAGTCTGGTATGACGACTGACGGCCGACGTAGCTAATCCAGCTGAAAACATATGTAGCTGTTAGCGAATTTTAATAAACTGCTGACGCCTGAGAGCACACTGGGAAACGCTTTCGGAGTATACCGACCACGCCGACAGCAGCATGACGACTTGAGGTATTATGCTCACTCGTAAAATTATAATGAAGTGGAAAACCTACACTTCCATCACAGAGGCGCCTGTGTATGCCTAAGATCAAGGACTCTATCAGGGGTTCAGGGACGTAAACACCACACCCAGCTTCCGTCACCGTGTCTAGGACTGTAGAGCCTTCTCGAAGAAGCCGGGCTGCGCCGCACGGCATGACCGTTTGTTTCTATAAGAAATTAATCGCTTTCACAGACAATGAAGCCGTTAAAATGACAGGGGCATTACTGCGGTATGGCCGAGAATTTGCGGTTCTCCGTAAAAAAAAGTCGCAGTTTCTTACGAAAGGCGAAGCCTCGAATGGAATAGCAAATTAGTAGACAACTATGTGAAGTAATGACAGTAGATTTATCGGCCGTATAAGCTAGAAAACGTGCCGTTACTAACTGTATCAAGAAACATGGTGTTAACGCGAACACGCAAGCATGAACACATCATACTTGACAAGCGCGGACACTCGCCGTCGAAAACGCTGGACACTGTAGCGTGCAGTCGCGGCAGCAGCAGCAAAAGAAGTGACCTTCGTGCGGTTTATTGCTTCAACGCAAGAGCCGCGACAGAACAGCGCGCAGAAAGGTACGAGGCGCCAGCAGATCCTTTCCGAGCTACGGGGCACGCGACCGCTCGCGGCCGGGCAAAGTACGCGCTTTTTCGCGGACTCGAAGGCCTCCCCCCTCCCGTGCTGCATCCCCGCTTTCCTCCATATATGGCGCTCGAGATTGAGCCGCGATCGTGAGTTACCTTGGCTCCTGGTGGCGAAATGCGCAGTTGCTGCCGGAGCAAAACGCCGCCCCCTCTCCCTCCCTCTCATACCCCCCCCCCCCCCCCTCCCTCGGCCTGTCGCGCGACGGAAAACAGTGTGCTTGCATTCCGCTCTCTCCTTCTCGCGAGCCAGATTGAGCCGCGATCGTCGGCTTCCCCCGCGTGTCTTCGCTGTCTCGTAGAGCAAACGACGCGCGGCAACGGTGTCTTAAGACATGCAGTTTATACGGAACATCACGGCGACGGCAAACATGCGAATGGAGTGGCCATGTAATTGATATCGCAATAATATACAAGGTAATTCTTGTTTTGGATCCAGAGTGCCACCTCTCTCCTCCCGTTTCTTAGCCCATCTTCCCTTCCCCCAAGTTGGTCGCGCGCTGTCCTTTTCGAAATAAATTCATTCCATCATCGCGTAATTGCTGCAGGGACGACTCACTATGTCACTTAAAATCCGTGAACGCCACGATAATACGTGCAGCCGTGGTGTGCATTCTCTCTTTCTGCCATTGCGTAGTCTTTATTTCTGTGCTCATAGAGTCATTGTAGTTTCGTTGTCATCATTGTAGTCGTCGCGTCGTCACTGCTGTCACGACGTTGTCATTTTTGTTGTTTTGAAGCTATCGTCATGTTGGGCTTCGGTTTGCGACTTTACGTACTTTCTTTTGGTGTCTGAATTCCCAAAGACAGTAACTGTGCAAGAGCATAATTCTGTTCAGGGTCGAACAGAGAGAGCAAGTAATAAACATCAACAAAAATCGGTGAATTACACAAATGAGTGTAATACGTGATTGGATATATTCGGGAGTTTTCTCGAAAGTTTACGAAAACGTTACAGCAAATGGTATAGAAATGTGGCCCTAATGACCTAGATGTCGTCAAAATGTCGTATTGCCAAACCACTTTGGCAAAGGGACAAAGATCCACACATGGTTGGAGACCCTATCAGTCGATCTTAATGAGTAACAGAAACAAGTTAGATCACTAGGCTGATAGATCACGAGTTAAAGTCGAGTAATCTTCGAATGACTATAGAAGTTTGCGTCCTCAGGAAATATATTGGCTAGATTGAGCGGAACCATAAAAAACAAAACATTTAAAGTTTCAGTAGCTCGAAAATATATCGTCAAGTTTGGAACGTCAAGCGGTGGCATGTAGAAGAAGCGGCTTGTGCCAGTCCGCAAAATTATGCTAACAAGATATCAGCGACGACACTTCGATGTCACTAAGTGCCGCGCGTTTTCGCAAAGTCGAAGCAGCCGCTCTCGTTCCCGACGTTGCTCATCGGCGGGCATTTGAACGCGATTGAGAAGTCGGCGCTGTGCCTGGTAGGCCCGTTCACCCAACCGCGGCTGTCGTCTCTGCTGCATCGAAAGTAGGCGTAACGGGCGTAGAAGAACTGTGCCTCGGACATGCGGTACAGGCTCCAGGCGAGTTTCGTTCGAAACCACTCGGTCCTTGCGAGATCCCCGCCGGCAGAGCTTGCGGCTGCGACACTCGCCGCTATCCGCAGGCCCATGGTCAGTGCAAACAGGTCGTCCTCGTAGTCGTACATGGACAGCCTCTCCGACTGCTGCACGCATTCCCTACGACGGAGATAGAGGTGATAGGGAACAGCAGGAAAACAAAAAAAAAAAAAACATCTTTAGTTAATCCAGTTCAATCTCAAAAAGGTAGCTTAGTCGAAATGGCACATTTAATCATGTAAAGTAACCAACGCGATGTAGTATAGGCAACAGCAAAGCGGAAGCTTTCGGTTACTTCGATGAGGCAGCATTGCACAAGACGTTACCGGGATTCAGCCATACGAGTATGTAATACGATTACTCCCGCGAGTAAGGGGAAGGAAGCATAGGACAGGCAACTAGTGACAACAAGTCACGAGCAAAGGAGCGCCCGGATTGGTTAGCGCGTGTGCTGACCTCGACTGAGCGCTAAGGGGGAAGGAATAAGGCTGCACGCAATGAGCAAGAGGGCAGCCTATCTTTCCGCCGTTGATAGATGGCGTGGCGTGAGTGATGACATCGCTAATTATCAGGCACGCTGGACACAGGGGGCGTGGGTTCGCGCACGTAAAGTGATGAGAGTGTTATCCTGGACACTGTCAAATTCTGCCACATTTTCTTATTTGCCATCGTGACAGATTTAGTAGGCCCGCACTCTTCTAATAGCTCCTCTGGTTGGCATAATACGCTGATTTCTCTGAATTGGACTTTTATAAAGAATAGCATCATTGCTGGCTTTATCGATCCTACTCGTTATGTTCGGGATCGTGCATAACGAGGTTATGATACAGCACACGGAGTACATCATGATGTGAAATGTCAGCAACCCGCATACCGCATGCAATTGGTTAGAAGGGCGCGGCGTAGACGCAGTTAGCGGTGTCTACTTATGAACGTGCATCGCTTCGGTGTAATGTTGTGGAACGCGGACACACATTCGGCGTTTTTAACAGCATTGGCTGGCGTTGTATCAATCGACACGGAGGGACGTGACAAACGACGAAATGTGAGCCGATGAAATCGCTGAATGGGCGTTGACCTTAAGGGACAGTGTCGGCAGCAAGCCCACACTATTGTATCACCGTGAACACATGCAACGGGCAGGTCCCATACATGCAACCGCATATATCTCGCAATAAACGGTTCCTAACTGATTTTGGCAAACTTTAACACCCAAGATCTGTCGAGTGAGGCTAGCTTAGCAGAAATCTGAGACTATGCATGTGACATAAGCTTTCCAATGGACCCTGTCAGGTTTAGTTATGACGGAATTATCAACATAATTAACAATTTGAAAATCTCCTCTTCTTGCGGGCATAATAACATTAACACTCAAGTCCTGAAGAATACTAAAGTGTACTCCGCAATTTTTTTACTGAGGATATGTGACAATCGCTTGAAACAGGAGATATACCGCACGAATGGAAACTGGCTAAAGTGATTCCACTCCATAAATCTGGCGACAGGCATTCACCCTTCAGTTATCGTCCCATATCAATTTTCCATTTCCTGTAAAATCATGGAGCATATATTATTTTCTCAATCATCTGGTTTTCTTGAATCATTTTCGTTTTTCACGCCTACACAGCATTGTTTCAGGAAACTGTTTTTCTGTGAAAGACAGTTATTATCTTTCAGCAATGAAATTTATTCCATTCTTCATGAAGGTTCCGAGGTCGGCGTCATCATCTTAGATTTTTGCAGTGCTTTCGATAAAGTGTCCCGTAGTCTGCTGTTCTATAAGCTTGGTCATCTTCATTTCGACCCGAATGTTCTAGCATGGATTCGTTGTTTTTATCTAATCGCTCGCAGTTTGTCCACGTTAACCATCTTCAATCATGTTCAATGCCGGTTGTCTGGGGTACCACAAGGATTGGTACTCGGACCCTTGTTATTCCTTATGTACAACAATGATCTGCCAAACAACATACAATATTCTATCAAACTCATTGCAGATGATTGAATACTATACCGTGAAATTAAAAAAACACTAATGATATCCACTTATTGCAAATTGATCTTAGCTGCGTTACTGATTGGTGTACTAAATGGAAAATGGTTTAAACGCATCAAAATACAAATCCATGCGCTTTTCACGTCAAGGCGTCTCGCCATCAGCCTCTTACAGCATCAACAACGGTTCGTTAGCCCCGGTTACCTCGTATAGATACCTCGGTGTACATCTGACATCAAATTTATCTAGGAACTAGCATATCACCTACGTTACTGGAAACGCAAACCGCATGCTCGTTTACATAAAAAGAAACTTTTCTAATGCACCCATTTCAGTCAAACTCCTTCTTTATAAAACACTGGTTCGTTCAAAGCTTGAATACGCCGCGTCGATATGGGACCCTCAAGCTAAGTCACTTATATCTGTGTTGGAAGCTGTACAGAACCGTGCCGCTCGTTTTATCCTCCACAACTATGACCGCGCATCAAGTGTCACACTAATGAAAAACACTTTGTCACTACCATTACTTTCATTGCGCAGAAAAATTTTGGGACTCTGTCTTTTTTTAAGATCTACAGTCGGAATCATGCTTTGAAAAACGCTTTGCTCCTTCCACCCACCTATGTTTCATCGCGCATTGACCATCCACGCAAAGTGGGTGTTCCACCTTGTCACACTATCGCTCGCTTAAATTCTTTCATTCCAACTACGTCATTCGAGTGGAATCACTTGCCAGCAGATGTGGCACTCGCTGACGATCTCAAGCATTTTAAGAAAAAGTGTCTGCATTTCTTGTTCATGACATGTCTGCCCTTCGTTTTGTGGTCCCTCATGAACTCTGTGTTGCTGATTTCTAGTTTGCCTTGTTGTTTTCTTTTCTCGTTTTTTAAGTTTTAGCTTTCCGTGGATGTGCACAATTGGCGAAATCTGTAAAACTGAGTGCAGTGAGCTATATGTAATGCTATGACCCATGAATGTATTTGCATTTTTTGTTATCTGTGTTATTGTATGTCTTGTTCCACTCCCCTCAATAATGCCCGCAGGGCCATGAGGGTACTTGAAATAAATAAATAAATAAATAACTAAAAAAATATTTCAAGAACTATCAGACATACTGTGGGATACCATTAGCCTTAGCGAGATTAGAAGAACTGGTGAAGCTTCTACAGTGCTAACGGCCATGTCCTCTTCGATAGAGGTCTCCCAGACAAGCAATGCGGGGTAGGATTTTTAATCCATACGGGCATAGCGGGCAACATTGACTAATTCTACAGCTATAATGAGAGGGTAGCAGTAGTCGTAATCAAACATAATTAGAGGTATAGATTAAACGTAGTACAGGCCAACGCTCCAACATCCGGCTACGATGATGATCAAGTAGATCAGTTTTATGAAGAAGTTGAATTAGCGATGTGAAAAGCGCAAACTCAGTGTACTTCAGTAATGAAAAAGTTGGGAAAAAGCAGACTGGTGAAGAAGCAATTGGCAACTGTGGCGCCGATTCTAGAAGCACTAGAGAAGAGATGCTGGTGGAATTCGCAGAAAAGAAGAAGCTGCGAATAATGAACAACTTTTTCAGGAAGCGCAGCAACAGAAAGTGGACCTGGAAGAGCCCTGATGGTGAAACAAGAAATGAAATTGATATCATACTTTCTAGCGATCCCAGCATAGAAATTATGGGTAGGGTAAAGTGCAGTGATCATAGGTTATTGAGGGCTAGTATTCACCTCAATTTGAAGAGAGCAAGAGTAAACTTGGTCACGAAAATCAGGTCAACCTTGAGGTAGTAGGGTTAAAGACAAATTTAGGCTGGTACTAGGAAGCAAATATGCAGCCTTCGAACAGAGAGATGAAGATGACATACAGGTAATGAATGAAACCATAATTAGGCTGACTTCAGAGGCAGCAATAGAAGTGGGAGGCAAGGCACCAAGGCAATCAGTAGGCAAGCTTCCAAGTAACAAAGGCCCCAGTAAAGAACGACAAAGAATGAAAGTGTCCAACTCATGAGATAAGATAGATTTCTCGGAACTGCCAGAACTGATTAACAAAGGGAAAACAAGTGATATCCGAAATTATAATGTGAAAAAGATTGAAGAAGCTTTACACTATGGGACGCAGCCTGAAATCTGTGAGAAGAAAACTTGGCATAGGACAAGCCAAGATGTATGCGCTGAAAGATAAGCAGGGTAATATCATCAGCAATGTCGAAGGTATAGTAAAAGCAGAGGAAGGATTCTATACTGACTTGTACAGTATCCATAGTACTCAGGATACCTCCATTCGAAACAGTAATGAACAGGATACGGAAACTCCTCCTATAACTAGCGATGAGGTCTGAAGGGCCTTGCAAGACATGAAACGGGGAAGAACGGCAGGAGAAAATCGAATAACAGTCGACTTAATCAAAGATGAAGGAGACATAATGCTTGGAGAACTGGCGACTCCCTATACGAAGTGTCTATCGACTACAAGGGTAGTCGATGCTGCTGCTGCTGGTGGTGGTGGTGGTGGTGGTAGTGGTGGTGATGACGATGAATTCGAAACATTATTGTGATTTCGTACGCTGCAGTTCATATTTCCTTATGGGCTCAATTTGATGTGATTTTTCGAACAAATTCTTTTCCTCGAAGCAACGTCATCTGTCGAGCTTGTTTTTTAAATTGCGTTTTTGTATCACGACAGGATCTCAAGTTTCACCTGCGCCGCGCTGGAAATCACTAAAAGTGGCTCGGGCCCTCTTACATCTCAATACGGCGATAAGCATTGCTTGGTTGTTTCTCACAAGGCCGTCCTTTCATCAGCGCAGGCACAGATGACGACGAAGACCGACATAGACTCTGACGTTCAATTAAAGAAGCCCACTTGGAGGCGGCAAGAGCTGCTGTCCTCCGTGAAAACTTTAATTACCGCGAAAACCTGTCTACTTGAACATGACGCAGACAAGTAAACTCATTACTGAAAGGGCCAACGTCGAGGACTGCTGTGGGAACAGCGTCGACTTGAGTTTTCCAGATTGTGACGTGGTTGCCTCGTGTGCGAGGGCGGAACGGTGCGACAACATGACAGGGATACTGCAAGCGGTTCGACAATTATGATTGGCCGAGATACATTAATCAGATTTCCTAGTTTGGTCTGCTAGGGCAGACGACTCTTTCAAAAGCTCCGTAAAACTTTAATTACCGCGAAAACCTGTCTACTTGAACATGACGCAGACAAGTAAACTCATTACTGAAAGGGCCAACGTCGAGGACTGCTGTGGGAACAGCGTCGACTTGAGTTTTCCAGATTGTGACGTGGTTGCCTCGTGTGCGAGGGCGGAACGGTGCGACAACATGACAGGGATACTGCAAGCGGTTCGACGATTATGATTGGCCGAGATACATTAATCAGATTCCCTAGTTTGGTCTGCTAGGGCAGACGACTCTTTCAAAAGCTCCGTAAAACTTTAATTACCGCGAAAACCTGTCTACTTGAACATGACGCAGACAAGTAAACTCATTACTGAAAGGGCCAACGTCGAGGACTGCTGTGGGAACAGCGTCGACTTGAGTTTTCCAGATTGTGACGTGGTTGCCTCGTGTGCGAGGGCGGAACGGTGCGACAACATGACAGGGATACTGCAAGCGGTTCGACGATTATGATTGGCCGAGATACATGAATCAGATTCCCTAGTTTGGTCTGCTATAGGGCAGACGACTCTTTCAAAAGCGTCCTCCTTTACTGCAGTAAAGGTGGGCTGATATGTCCCGATGTGAAGTCAGATATTTGATGTGCTCCTACATGGAGTGGGCATCCCTTCATGGAACCAGTGTAAATAATGTAAAGCAAAGCTTTTTTTCCTTTATTGCTTCTACCGGACGTACCCATCAGTGTGTTTGAAAGTACTCCGAGCCGGAACATCCCAAAGGCGTGAAGCAAATAAATAATGAATGACTCATACGTGCCTCACACGTCGATCCCCACAACCACGTAGCTACAACCACCCGAGCAAGAACGGCCCCCCTCTAACATTGTTCACGATTGTGCATTTTGTTGAATTCC
Source organism: Dermacentor andersoni (assembly GCF_023375885.2). Taxonomy (NCBI): domain Eukaryota; kingdom Metazoa; phylum Arthropoda; class Arachnida; order Ixodida; family Ixodidae; genus Dermacentor; species Dermacentor andersoni. The sequence continues at coordinate 54,890,023 of NC_092823.1, forward strand.
GCAGTGTTGTATATTTTTAGTAAGTACAAAATAGCGTACTCGTCTTTACTGGTCGTGGTGATCACGGTGACGTAACTAAAGATAATATTTGATTTGGTTTGATTTATAAGCCAATCCAACCGTAAAATACGAATTCGACAGAATGCAGGAATTGATATCGGTATTTCTAGGTTGACGCCAGGTAACGGCAAGGGCCTTACTGAAAGGAGTGTAGGGCGCTCTGTGTCCTTGTCGACCAGCCACTCCATTCGGGGACGTTTCTCCACATCCAGTACGCCATGCGGCTCGCAATCACCGGCGCATCCGCGAGTAGAGGATTGGCCGTACCGGCGCTCAGCCAGGCGTACGCTGGCGCACTGACGTAGAGAGTGGTCTTGTTTACAAAGAACATTCGTTCAGTCGCAGATTCCAGGAAACTCTCGGCGAGGGCAGGCATTCCTCGTTGCTGCTTCTCAACTCTTACGTCGTACTCAAAGCTCGTCAAGCGGAAGATGCTGCGCACGAAACCACTGTTGTTCAACGCGGGCACGGCCATTTCCGGTAGGACGAGGTCACCCGGAAGCATGAGAGTGAGGCTCCACATTAGGTTGTCGAAGTTCGCCGTGTCGTTTCCGGTTGCCACGAGCTGTCGAAGCGGCTGGTAACCGACGAAGCTCCGCCGTGTCGCCTCGAAGATGTCGCGCAGTTGACGGTCCTTGTCGGGACTCGTGAGGGCGGCGACGTAAGTGGCCCTCCACAACTGCTGGTTTCCGCGGAGGTGAAGCTGGCAGACGTCTGCGCTCCGCAGAGTGGGCGAGTTTAACTCTGCGTCTCCGAAGACAATCCATTCCAGGGCACTAAGTGCGACGATGATCAGTGCGTGACACAGCGACAGGGGCTGATTTGCGACGTTCCAAAAACGCGCTATGTCGGCGAACAGCTCCGGCTTGGATGACACAATTATCAAGTTCGTGGAGTCGACGTAGGTAAAGAACTCGCGCAATATGGCCTTGAACTGCTCAGCTTCCATGCCTCCGAAAACCGCGGAAATCTCTTCCCAAGCGATGACGTCTGGTTGAGTGTTGTCGTCAGTAAACAGCTGCTCCCACGCGGCTATTTGTTCTTTAGTGAGGTTAGCGCCGAAGTGCGCGTTAAATGCGGACAGGACGGTGGAATAACAGGCGTCGTCGGAAAACTGTCTGTAGGCCGCGACCCGGAGCAAGTTCCTTGTGAAGTAGATGTCACCATGGTCGTCGTAAACAACGAAGTAGAAAGGGAGATCGTACCGTGTCTGGACTTCCAAGGCAAAGCGCAGAAGTTGGGCGCGGCTCATGCGCTTCGTGGTGTTAGCGATTTCAAAAACGGCCGCCAGGATGTCTCTCAGTCGCAGATCTGGCTGCCATATCTCCGTGACGCATGATCTGTACAACGCCTGAAGTGCTGCAGCGGCTTTTACACCGTAGTTTGAGGTGCCCGTGAGGATGTGCGTATCGATGTCCCACTGCGAAGATAAGGCGCGGTGTTATTATTCCTTAAAGGCTATCTCGTACTTTTGAGAGATTCAATGAGCAATAAGGGTAAGCATATATTGTGTATAGTAGAGATTAAAACAATGATGGCATGACATCAAGTTGGGTGGGATTTGTGATAACATGGTAGATTACAATGGAAGATGTGGCAATTGAAAGGAAATCCTAATAAACGAAGGTAGAAAATTGGTACGGTTTTACAATGAGAAACACTGCAGTTGTAGGGTGGTTTAACGTCGATAAGAACAGTAAATGATGAGCTCAGACTCAAGCTCTTTATTTTGTCGTCGACAATAATCAAGCTAGTGAGGATGATGGATTTGGTACCATGCACCAGGTAACTAGATAGTACTCTATGTGCACCCACCTGTATGATTTTTCGTGCTAGTTAATTAGGAAAAATAAACCTGTTTCGAAAAAATTGGCAATAGTTAAGAACTAATGCGTAGTGTTTCCCGAGAGTGGAGTTCTTTGGATCAAGTAAAGCAAGAAACAATACCTCAGTTTCTACAATAGGATATCAATTTGTGAAGTGGCTCAAGCAGATTTACAAATACAAGACTTCTATAACTTAACTACTGCCATGTATTCAAGGCTAGGTGTTACGTTAGCCAAGAGAAAGAGAGCAGTTGTGATCAACCTCATTCTTAAGACCACATCGACGATGGCCTCATTACAAATTTTGCAGGCTAAATGTGCTTCTCACTTGTCGTGCTTTAGAACGAGTATAAAATCGCTATGACGAGAAAACTGGGTGCTCCGCTTAGACGTTAAATGTGAGCGTCAAAATAATGGTAGTTGATTTTGAGCGGACTCTCTTTTTAAACATAAGATTACGTAATTTTTATCTTTAGAAATTTGTTCAACTTATAACATGATTAGACAAGAGAAAGTTCAGGGGAACAAAAGAAAGGCTCCCTAACTATTTAATTCTTTAGAAAATTGTTCAGAACCGAATTGTTTTTAATGCAGCCTAAATGTCGAGCTCGCGACGTAATTGGAATCAGGTGCTATAACTATCTTATCTACGGCAGATGAGATAAAAATTTCTGCAGGATGCCTAAGAATAAAAAAGGAGATATGGCGTTAGAAGATATTGTACAGTTTTAGAGTTGATTATATATTACAATACTCACGCCTATTGCATTGTCGCCCTCAGAAGCGCACACTACGATAAGGATCTGATCTCGCCGGTTTGACGTGGCACCGTTTCCGCCACCATAACAGACCACTGGTTATCTATCCTGCAACATCACATGACATGCCCGAGTCCACGTCTTTCTCTAGACTTCGCTTAGAACATCGCTCTCCTTGTCCCACCTCTAATCAGTAAGGATGTGTATTACGTGTAATTAGCATATCTGGTCTTCTGTTCCAGTTTATGGCACTCTGCCAAATGCTTAGGTGCTTACAGTGTTTCCATAGAGATTTAGCACGCCTGAAAACTGACTTTTCTGACCGGTTTACGAGTGCCGGCGATGGTAGTAGCAGAGTTAACTTTTCAAAATTTAATTCTGGGGCTTTACTGGTCGAAAGAGCAATCTAATTATGAGGAACATCATAGTGGCAGACTGGAATAAATGTGACCAACTGAGGTAGGTGCACCTAATTCACAGCACACGTAGTTCCTGCATTTCGCCCCCGTCGAAATGCGACCACCGCGACCGGGATTCGATTCCGCGACCTCTTGCTTAGCAGTGGGAAGCCCAAGCCACTAAACCACCAGAGCGGGTGGTTTGTTGGATTTCAGTTGGTGTAGTAGGACACTGCCACACGTAGGTCGTGGGTCGGCGGCAAGAGTGGGTCGAGCCCAAAAGAACAAAGAAGACCGCGCGGCTTCGCTTCTCGCGAGCCCACCCCGACGGACGCGCTCTCCGAGAGCCCGCTGCTGTGCGGTTCATTAAAACCGCAAGAGTATTCTGAAGGCTGGAAGATAACCGTTGCACCATTAGGGTTACAGAATGGGTGCCAAGAGAAGGGAAGCGCAGTCGAGGACGGCAGAAGACTAGGTGGTGCGATGTAATTAGGACATTGGCGGGTGCTAGTTGGAATGGGTAGGTACAGGACAGGGGTAATTGGAGATCGCAGGGAGAGGCCTTCGTCCTGCAGTGGACATAAATTAGGCTGAGGATGATGATGAAAGTAGATTAGAGTACAATAAGGTGAAATAAGGTTGATTAAGGTGGGCTAAGTTGAATTACAGAAGACTTTACAAATCTTTTCATTCGCATCTCTTAGGCGATAGCTGAGGACACCTGGGACACTTTTTAAACATTTGATGAGCTTCAAGTCTGTAACTCAGGCACGTACCCAAGGGTGGCCCAAGGGTGGCTACGCAGTTTTACGGGACTGGTGACCACGCATCGTTACACAACTTCACAAATAACAACACGAGTCGGTTTTGCTACTTGGTAGTGCAGTAAACGAGGGATGCAAAAGAACTGTGACTGTTCCGCAAATACACTTTTCTCTAAAATTATTCCAGAGCTAATTCGAAAAACGTTACCAGAAATCTTTATTTTGCACTTTTGGTTAGTTAACTTGTTCTTGGCAAGGTTCTTCCCGCGCATCTTTAATGCGTGAGTCCATTTGATGTGGTTCTTTGTTTGCCAAGTAAAGAAGAGGTGTATCTCACAGGCGTACCTGTGAGATACACGTTATTTCAATTCCATTTACGGCTTTACGCGTCTTTGTGGCAGATGGTGGGCATTATTCACATTTGTATAGTAGAAGTACCCTCCACCTCATTTGCATAGAAAAGTTGCCTTGGGTTGCCCCCCCCCCCCTCCCGAAATAATATCCTGCGTACGTGCCCTGCTGTAACTGCTCTATACGTGCAACTAAATAGTAAAAAAATAACGAAAGCTCTAAATAATGTGCTTTTTGCGGTGATTAGTCGCTACAAGATGAAGCCAGCAAAAGTTATACTCGCAGCACAGATCGTCTATATTAAGCAGCGCGAGAAAGTCACCCTCGCGCCATACCTTGCGTAGATTTCATCGAAAAGCGTTATGAGTGCCACCAATTGTTTGCAAACAACCTATCCTCTTGTGGAATATTCATACAGTAAGAGTGGAAGAGTGTGCTAGCTTATCTGATTAGAACTAAACATGGCGATCGCACGTTTTAATTCTTGTAACCCACTGTTGTAGCCCCTGTGATTACATCTTTCTGCTATTAAGCACGCGTTCGCGCGTCCGAGTCCAACCCACGGCTGTGAAGCTCCGATTGGGTTGAAAGGCAACAATGTTAGTTTACTGAAGCACAGCTTAATGAATTAAATACACAGGCTCGCACTAATGATTCTTTCATGCTGGTTTGTACGAGAAGAAAGGGGATTAAACGAGGGGCCCGATATTTATTAATCATATCATGAGATGCCAACAAAGAAAGCAGGAAAAACATACGGGGAATTGCTTGTACTTACTAATTGAATTAGAGAAATGATAAATTAATGGAATGAAAACGGATGAAAAAACAACTTGCCGTTGGTGGGCAACGATCTAGCGTCTTCGCATTACGCGTGCGATGCTCTAACCAGTTGAGCTACCGCGGCGCGGTTTGCCCATGCACTTTCTTGGATATTTGTTTTACTACTAGAACCAGCGAGCGCCACCACTCACAAAGCTTGGCGGCGGACGCGGAACAAACTTTCTGCTGCAGGCGGCACGAGTACGCGATCTTTCTTGGTGAAGGCAACCAGTCAACAGACCCGCACATGCTGCCTGAAGGCATCAATGTTGCCGGATTCGAGACCCTCCTTATGTAAGAACGAGAAGAAAGGGGGTTAACCGAGGGGCCCGATATTTATTCATCATATCATGAGAAACCAAGAAAGACACCAAATACAACAGTTGGTTAGAGCATCGCTCGTGTAAAGCGAAGACGTTGGATCCTTGCCCAGCTGCGGTAAGTTTTTTTCGTCCACTTTCATTGCCATTATTTATCATTTCGTTAATTCAGTTAGTAAGTACAAGTAATTTCCCCTATGTTTTCCTTGATGTCTTTGTTGGCTTCTCATGATACGATCTCATGCTGGTATGTTATTTGGGCTTCCGTCTCTCGATCGATTAAATGAATGAGTCTTGCTCTAGCACCGTGTTTCCCACCATATTCCCAAACAGTCAACGACATGAAGCACTTTCAACCACGTCGCATAGCCTGCGTACTCACCCTATGGTTGTTGCCTTTCGTGCTGCGCGATAGTATACTGCACCATATCTTCTGTGCGGGTTAACTACTATTATCCAGACTTATAAAGAACGCAGAAAAAATAAAATAAACAAAGCAAGTAGAAGAAACAGATAGTTATGGCAGCGGGCCTCGGGGAAGCCGCTACTGCTGTCGCTATTATTTCTTCAAATGTCCAGAGCACCTTGGCTTCTTTAGTGACACTCTTGTTTGTGGCGCCGCACTTCCGGTTCACCTCCTCAGACGACCGAGGACGAAATTCAACGTAAATCAGAAAAAAAGAGAAAAAAAAATTGGCTGGGGCTTAGCTAAGGTTAAGCCTGGCAATCTCGTAGCGAAAATGTTCGGTGATTCTTATGGTTTAGCTTATGGTTATGCTTTATGATTATATCTTTCATACACATCCCATGGGAAGCCAAAGGGACTGTTCACAAAGTCCGTCGTGAAGGTTCTGGTCGCCCTGGCACTTTCAACAAGTTTCAACACGTTGTCTGTGTAACGGCGAGCCTTTACGTCCTCTTCCGTAGTTGTGTCCTCACTCTGATGGCTGGTGGCACTGGCGGCTAGAAGCCGCTTTTGAGCATCTTGTCGTCGTCGTTTAGCGAGACGCTCCTCTCGTTGCTCGGGTGTTTCGCTAGCTCGTTTGGCTCTGGCGTTTTCATTATTCCTTCGCAACTGCTCAGCGATTCCCGAACATTCACCATCTTGGCTACTGTCAGCTGATATGGCCGAACGTCGCTGTTCAGCTTCCTTTTCACGCCGTTTAGCAAGACGTGCCTGTGAGACGTTCTTCTCGTTGTTCGGGTGTCTCGGACGCTCGTTGAGCTTTCAGCCTTTCATTCCTTCGCTCCTTTTCAGCCAACTCCCGTGGTAGCACTTCTGTATCGCTATTTGTTACTAGCGATACAGAAGTGCTACCACGAGAGTCACACGTGACGTCACGGCAGCCGTGCGTGACGTCACGCGCGGCAGCGGTGAAAGATCAGCCGACGGAGTCGGCGGTGGCCACCTGCGCCGTGCGTGACGTCACTCGTGCTCCGACATACGCCGGCTCGCGCGAAGCGTGGTGTTGACTAGCGTAGTGAAGCTTTTCGCTTCAAAATAGCGCCCTCTTTCACTTCAGTCAGCGTAGTGGGTCACTTGCTAAAACCCTATGTAACGAAATCACGCCATAAAGACATCGCAACCATACTACCCACGTGCCTTGCTTTGATACCGTTGTGTAGAGGAAAAAAGCGTCATGCATGGGTCGCATGCACACAGATGCGGTTGGCGTGTCAAGCATAGCGCAATCCAAGATAAGTTTAGCCGCTTGCGACACGCTCAGGGAGGCATACCCAGGCAGTACTTTTGACGATGCGAGTGGTAGTGGTCGTTTAAACTCGGTTCTGTACTCATCGGGAGTTATGAGGCTTAAAAGCGTTTGATTTGATGCAGAAATTTGACGGTTGCTGGGCTATGGCGCTGCCCTTGTTCGACAGGTAGTTTCCAGAAATGCCGTGAAAACATTCAGGCAATACGACAGCGAAATGTTCATTCGCGCGCGCCACCCATGAATACGGTGGGGACACAATGAATAGGGAGAGAACACCGATGCGAGATTGGACCGTGGGACCTTCACTAGCTGTTTCATAAGTTAAACCGTGTAAGCTTGGTATTGCGGGAATAAATGTCACGTCTATGTCACTGCGGTCATTTTTGTACCATGCACCCTTAGCGAAACGCGTCATACAGCAGCCAGATTTTGAAGAATAACAGCCGATAAGACTCTCAATAGCGAGGCTTTGGTACTCTGTACTTGACTACGTTAATCTGGGCGCTTTTCATCGATCGCTAAAATTATAGTGCTCATTGTTGTCGACCACTGTTTAAGGTCAGAAGGGTCACCAGACTGCAACGTGCATCTCCCTAGGGTTTGAACTTGGCAGCCTTAGTGACACTGCCCTCGGCTGTTCAACGACACTTACCAAAATGTCGTGCGCAACGTTCCGCTGTGTTAAGACTCGGTCGACGGCGTTCCTGCAGACGTACGCGAAAAAGTCCTCGCAGGGCGCCACCTGGTTGTCGATGACGGCGAACAGTTCGGCCGCCTCGCGGGGGCAGCAGAACGGCGTCTCCCGGAGGACGGTGTCATTGCGCCGCATGGCGGCCAGCCGGACCGAGAGCCAGATAATGACGAAGGCGGCCACGGAAATGGAGAGGGCGCAGGAGACGCCGAAGACGGCGCCGGCTATATGCGTGTGTTTACTTCGGGGCGCCGGAGTTGGAGAGATCGCACCAGAGCCGGCCGCTGGGGGCTGTTCAAGTGGCGACTGCGCTACTTCGCTCGGGGCCATAATTGCACTTCTTTCTTTTCGTCTTCTACTTCTGCACCATCAACATCTATGACGCATACTCATGTCGACATACTGGGGAATAGCGATCGAGCTGCGGGTTTGATTGCTAGTCTCCTCTCTTGTTCCTGAAACCAGATATGGGGTACTAACCAAGAAGCCGGCGGTTAAAAGGAGGAGCGAATAAACTTAAAGAAGGTAAGACATGCTATGGAAGGAATCTTACTAGAACCTGAGTATCCTTGTACAGACAAACAAACAAGAATTTTGGAGTTTCGCCGGAAAGTAGAAGCATCATTTGCGATAGCAAGTTAACAGGCAGCTAAACGAAGTAAGGATAGTAGTTTCATTGGCTGTATTGACTTGTAAACATTCGCTTACCTAACTAAAATAAAAAGCAATGTTTCAAACGCGCACAGATAGACATGAACACATGTCACTCGATGACGGCGGAAACTCGCTGTCAGAGCGCTGAAGTGAGGAAGTGCGCAAGCAGCAGCGAGGAGATTTAAGACAGCAATTTTCGTCCTCGCTTTCCTCCTCCCTTGCGTGCGCGAGATTGAGACGCGATCGTCGGGGACGATGTTATCGTGGTTGTATTTCATTGTGGACACCTCGGAGTCGGCGGCGCTGATGACAGAAATGAGCCTGGAGTGTCGATATGTCTCCTATCGCCATACAAATTGACTATATTTCCAAACAGACGGTAAATTGGGAGTATAAAATAATTGCAATAATTACGATGCAAATATTACTTCAGAAAAGAAGCACGTAATTCTTGTGTCGCAGCGGTATTCATAATTGCGCGTTTCAGTTTCCAATGGCTGACGCCGAACAAAAGGCCTTGAATGTCGAAATATCTTGAGAATTTATGAGAATATCTATTAGTCGAGATGACAATTTCCAACACTTGTGCCTTTGACTTTAATGTGATTAGCATTCTTTGGGCAACTTCATCAGTTTGCGGGCTGCCTCTCTGTCTGCATATTTGCGCTGGGCTAACATCTTTCACGCCAACTGCGGTCACAGTGTAGTTCACTGTTTAATGGGTGGAGCTTGGTATGTGCCAATCTTCAATGAATTTCTTTCACACCAACTTCTGTTATGGGTCACGTGCCACTCTTCCCCGATCTCCAATGAAAAACAAAAGAAAAGAAGATTCCTAAAACCACTTCTGCTGCCATGGGGAACCTAACCCCTGCCCTGAATCTTTCTCTGAATGCAGAACAGATTTTTCATAGCCTCGTAGCGGGAGCGCTAGCCGCGCCACTACTGGATGGATGGATGTTATGCGCGTCCCCTTTGGAGCGGGGTGGTGGGTTGCGCCACCAAGCTCTTGTTGTTATACTGCGTAATGTCCTACCTAGGTTAAACAAGAAAAAAAAAAAGAAGAAACCACGATCAATTTCCATAAACAAATTTTTGACCCTCTATTCTGAACTTTCTTTTTGTACGTCTTCGTTTTTTGTCGTTTCCCTACGTTTCTTCTACCAATCTTCCAATCGCCTCTTACTAATCTCTTGTGCGGACATGTTTACTTTTCCCCTGCTCTCACTGAACCCAAGGGCTTCAAGGCGGCCAATGGTGCCTAAATCGACCGCTGGGCAGATACCTTCACCTTCTAATACAACATGCTCCATAGTTTCCCTAGCTTTACCGCAGCAAGCACATGCTTCTTCTTCCTTCTTATATCTAGCTTTAAAGGTGCATGTTCTAAGGCATCCTGATCTCGCTTCGAAAAGTAATGAGCTTCCCTTTATCATAAATTGTTTCTTTCAGGATTTCGTTTTTCCCTCTTAGGTAGTTGGTCATAGCCGGTTTCTTTTCCATTGGCGCCACCCATGAGGTTATTTCAGCCTCTCCGACTTTCCGCTTGACCTTCTTTGTTGCTGTTTTGCTCACCCCACAGGCCGCATATTTGCTGGTAAGCTTCCTAGTTCGTTTCCTCCGCTGTGAATCAATGTTCATCCTGTAGAAATACCTCAACACTCTCCCAGCCCATTTATTTTCTTCCATATTCATCAGTCGTTCTTCATAATCACTTTTACTGTGAGCTTCTGCCACTTCAAAACTTGTGCAGCCCATGTCACCCTGCACATCTTCATTTGTATTCTTCCCGTGAGCGCCCAATGCTAGGCGTTTCACTGATATTTGGTTTCCATCGAGTCCTGATTCCATCCCCGATTTCAAGCAAACAACCGCATTTGCAAAAGTATGTCCTGTAACCATTACACGTTTCTACATATCCCGAAGCACCTCGTACCTATAGTAGCCCCATAGCACTCCGTGCTTTATTATCGCTGTATTTCTATTCCCCTTTTATTTAGTTTTCTGTGTTTCCACATACCTATTGTCTTCTTTTATCCATATACCAAGGTATCTATCTTCTTTTGCCTGAGGTATTTCCTGGCCCTGTATCGCCACTGTCTCTTCACTGTTTTAATTGAATACCATAACACCTGATTTTCTAACACTGAATTTCAAACCTGAATTCTCGCCTTCCGGACCACAGATATTACCCAGACGTTGCAAATCACTTTGCTTGTTAGCTAGCAACAGAATGTCGTCAGCATAAAATAAATCTGGAAGCTGCTGCTCTAATACTGTACCCGCCTGTTTGTATAAGAGATTAAACCCGTTATTACTTTCTTCTAGCGGCCTATCCATGCTCATCATGTACATCATAAACAGCAGTGGGGACAAAGGGCACCCCTGCCTCAGTCCATTGTTGATATCAAGTGCGCGATTCGGTGTCAAGTTGTAATTAGACTAAACCTGAAGCTCAAACAGTTTAAAGGCGCGACAACCTCGCGTCAACGTACACTGTGAATATCTCTGTGTTGTCATCATTGTAGTCGTCGCGTCGACATTGCTGCATGACGTGGTCGTCATTCTTGTTCTTTTGCAGGCGGTTGTCATGTCGTTGGTTTGTGACCTTAAATACTATATTTTGTTTTGCTGTTGGAATTCTCATGGATAGTAACTACCCAAGAGCACAATTCTGCTCAGAATCCAACAGAGAGGGCAAGAAACAAACACAAAAAGCGGGGAATTCGACAAATGAGTGTAAATCGGAGATATTTGAAACTTTCTCTGATGTTTGCAGAAACATTAAAGCAAACAGCACACAAAGGTGACGCTAACCGCCTAAACGTCGCAAAATCTCCTAGTGCCAAAGAACCTCGGCAAGACGAAAGATGATTGGAGACCGTACGAGCCAAATTTAACGAGTGCTGAAAGGAGTTAGATGACTAGGCTTAGCAGCTGAACGAGTTGAAGTCGAATAATTTTCGAATTACTATAGAAGTTCGCGTCCTCGGGAAAGAGATTCGCTTGCTTGAGCGCAACTATAAAAAGTAAATCATGTTCTAAAGTTTCAGTCGCTCAAAAATATATAATCAAGTTTGCAATGCTACACGGTGGCAGCTAGAAGAAGCGGCTTGTGCCAGTCCTCAAAACAATGCTGACAAACAAGGTATGGGTGACACTTGGACGTCAGAAAGTGCCGCGCGTCGTGGCGAAGTCGGAGCAGCCGCTCTCGTTCCCCGCGTTGCTCATCGGCTGGCATTGGAACGCGATGGAAAAGTCGGCGCAGTGCCTGGTAGGCCGGTTCACCGAACCACGGCTGTCGTCTCCGCTGCAACGGCAGTAGGCGTAACGGGCGTAGGACTGCGCCTCGGACATGCGGTACAGACTCCAGGAGAGTTTCTTTCGGAACCACTTGGTCCTTGGGAGAACCCCGCCGGCAGAGCTCGCGGCTGCGACACTCGAAGCTATCCTCAGGCCCACGGTCAGCGTAAACAGGTCGCCCTTGTTGTCGTGCACGGACAGCCTCTCCGACTGCTGCAACGCATTCCCTACGACGGAGATTAAGGCGACAGCGGAGAGCAGGGAATTAAAACACGTTCAGCAAATCTAGTTCAATCTCTAGAAGGTAATTTAGTCGAAATCGCACATTTAAATATGCAGAGGTAACCAACCTGACTTAGCACATGGTAACAGCAGCGTGGAAGCTTTTGGTTACTTAGATGCGGCAGCATTGTACAGGAAGTTATCGGGATTCAGCGATACGTGCATTTTAATACGATTCCTCCCACGAGTGGCCGTGCCTAAATGAGGAAGGAAGCCTAGCAGACGGAACTAGTGGGGACAGTAATGAGCAAAGCAGCGTCCGGATAGGTTAGAGCGTGGGCGTGAAAGGAAGAGTGCACGCAATGAGGAAGGTGGGCGCCTATCTCCCCGCCGTTGATAGAATGGCGTGGCATGAATCATGACGTCGCTGATTATCAGGCACGAGGAGGCAGCGGGCGTGCGTTAGCGCACGTGAAATGATGAGGGTGTCATCCTGGGTACTGTCAAGTTCCGCCACATTTTCTTATGCGCCATCGTGACAGATATAGTTGGCTCAAAACGCCAATATGTCTCACGTCGAATGCGTAAAGAATAATATCACTGCTGGCTTGATAGATGACGTTACCTGCGATTCCTCTGGGTTACAGACAGCGTGCGAGAGCGAACACGACGAGGTATAATACTAAACACGCAGTAAGCGATCGTTTTAAATGCCAGCAACGTGGCTCCTGTATGGAAATGGTTAGAAGGGCATAGCGCAGGTGCCCTTAGAGGTCGGTGCATATGAACGTGCATAGCTTCGGCGTCAAGTTGTGAAATGCCGACACACATTCGGCGTTTCTAACATCTTTGGCTGGCGTTGCGTCAGTCGGCGCGGAGGGACGTGACAAACAACGAACTAGGAGCTGATGCCAATGAAATCGCTGAATGTGCGCAGGCTTCAAAGGACAATGTCGGCAACAAGCGCACTCTACTTTATCACCGTGGACGGATGCAGCGGGCACGCCCCGTACATGCTTCCGCGTATATCTCACTGAATAAGCATTTCCTAATTTGAAAATTCGTTTTACTTTCATCCGCTGCACTTCACATATCCTTATCGGGTGAATTTGAAGTGATTTTGCGAACAAATTCAGTTATTCGAAGCAACGTCATCATCTGTCGAGTTTTTACAGCAAAGCTGTTTACCTGACGGTACCTGTATGAATGAGCCGTATGTGTGGCCTCGTAGGGGGGCGGGGTGAGGTATCCGGGCTGGTTAACGTCCGTAAAGTGAACAAAAAAGGTAACGAACGAAAGTACGGCGCAGAAGAAAGAAAGGACACGTGATTCCACCGCGCGCCTCATCTACGGGGGAGTGCACCCGTGCTGGCCGCCGTTACTGCTGGCTGCGTCAGCTGTCGTCCGCCCTCGATACAACTGCGCGGCAGTTGTGGCGGGAAAACATGGGCATGTGCGCCGCGGTAGCCGTCGCGGTGTGTAAGAACCGGATTGCGTGTTCCATAGGGTAGACCATTGCGACAGTTGCAAGTCAAATAAAGATTGGAAAAAAATGGGAAGACCACGCATTGTGCGCACAGCCAAAGAACAAGCCGAGTACGAGACGCGTCGACAGCAGAGACGCGACTATAGGCAACGGCAACGTGCACGTGCGAAAGCGGAGAATTCGTGCAGTGACTTCGCCTCCCAAGAACGTCAGCTAGTGCACATGCGAGAGTCTTATGGTACTTATGGAACGTCAGCTAGTGCACACAAGGTATTTATGGAGATCGCGCACTAGAGGCTGCTCGTAAGCGTCAAGCAATGTCGTTCTAGTCTACGTCCAAGCGGCAGAAGCGTAAATTACCACCTCGTTCGATTTTCACTACGGCGAATTCCAGATTCAAGAGACTGCTTCTGGAAGCGGAGTTTGGCCACAGTTGCTCGGTCTGCAATCGACAGCTTCGATGGCTAATCCGAGACCATATGAATGGTTCAGCCCGAATTTTTTTAGCTTCCATTGTCGGCGACCTTCAAGTGACCTTGAGTCAAAAGGCAGAGCCGTTATCCTAGCAAATAGTTGCTAGGACAAAACGAGATTATCCGTGCAAGCAGTCAACACTTAAGAAAACGCGGTCTGTGGCCGACAACATTTTGTGCAGGACCGCATTGCATAGGCTAGTTATTGGCCAAACAAGGTACAAAAATACTGCTTCCCAGTTCTTCCTTATCACGATATCACTCAAGCTGTAACTTCTAGTACGCTGAAATTTTATTTGTCATTTCTAATAGTGACGTTAAAAAAGCAGATACAGGGCACCAGACACTGCATTGACATCTTTTGGCGTTCAGAAAGGGTTGCCTGTGCTCTTTTGAACACCAGCGGTCCGGGAGTTCCGCGGTGCGGCTTTTGCGTCGCCTTCAGAGTCTGCGCCAGGCCTCGTGGCGCCTTCATCAGGCGCTTTTCGGCTTCTAGCTGGGCAGAGCGCTCTGTCTCCCTGGCGTCTTTTGCTGCCTGTCATGACGCCTTCAGTTAGTTTTGTTCTATTAGCTGCGCAGCGTCCATATGGACCAGTGCACAGTATGGCATGGTGCGGGCGTGCCATTGCAAACATGCTCTCCACCAATTTTAAGATTATGTCTAGCATGGTCTCCGACCAGTCTGCGTTGCCCGGTTGCCATTTCAAGCTTACATCTACCTTCGACTGCGGGAGAGCTAGCAATCTTTTTCAAATTTTGGTTTTTTGTCATTACAGCATCTGAAGTTTCACCTACGCCACTCTGGAAACAATTGAAAGTGGTTTGGGCCCTGTTATATCTCAATACAGCGATGATCATTTCTTGGACGCTTCCCACGAGGCCGTCCTTTCATCAAATAGCGACGATGCCCGACATAGACTGTGACGTGTAAAGGAGCTCACATTGAGGCGAGAACTGTCTTCCTCGGTGGAGCCGGTAATTACCATGAAGACCCTCTACCTGCCTGACAAGCTGAACTAATTGATGAAAGGGGCCAACGTCGAGGACTGCTGTGGGAACAGCGTCGACTTGAGTTTCTCAGATTGTGACGTGCTTGCCTGGTATTCGGGGATGAGGGTGCACTACAGGACGGGGACTCCGGCGGAACGGTGCGAAAACATAGCAGGGACATTGCGAGCGGTTCGACGATTACGATTGGCAGAGCTGCAGCCATCAGATTCCTTAGTCTAGTCTCCTAGGTAAGAGGACTGCGTTAAAAGCGGAATGCTTTGGTGCAGTGAAGGTGGGTTGACATGTCGTGATGTGAACTCAGATGTTTAATGTACATGAAGTGGGCTTTTGAATGATGCTCAAACGTTTAATGTGCTCCTACATGAAGTGGGCTTTTGAATGATGATGATGATGATGATGATGATGATGATGATGATGATGATTGGAGTTTATTGGCGCGAAGTCCAGAAGTGGCCAAAGAGCGCCAAGGCTACGACAATAAACTGCGATTGGTAAATGAGTACTGATCACCAAGACGTGGATGAAACGCGGATGTATAGAGGCTTAAAAATTCGGTGGAAAGTGCGCAAATGTATTCTTAATAAAACTAGACAACGGTACATGATATGTACGAGGAGATGTAGTAAAATGGGTCGCTACAGGAAGCATTATTACTTCACCAAGGCCCTTAAGCACAAGGGCCTGGAGGCTTGTGCAATATACAATGTATCAGCCTCTACTGAGAGGATGTGCTACGAATATCGTATCTGGAGCCATTGTTGATTCTGTAACATAAACCCTTTTTTTATTCATTTATACTACCGGACGTACTCCTCAATGTGCTTGAAGGACGCGCCCGCAGGGCGCGCCGTGTCATTGCGCCTGACGCATGTATGGAACCACGTGTCGCTGACGTCACGCTGGTTAAACGGCTGTGGAAATAAAGACGGGGCTCTTTCCGCTTGCTGGCGGGTTAAGCTACAGTCGTCTCTTGTCTTTCGTCGATCACGCACTGATAGCGGGGGGCGCCGTTACGACAGATTAGACAAGACAAAGGTCAGACCCTGTGGGAAGAAAACGAAAGAAAGTAGGCTCCCTAACTGTTAACGTCTTTAGAGAATTGATCAGGATGGAGTTGTTTTTAAAGGAGCGTATGGGTTGCGCTTGTGACGTGATTCTTGTCAGGATGGCATCTATTTTATGAACGTTGATTGAGATAAAATTTCGGCAGGATGTCTAAGAAAGGTACGACGCTTTAACAAATTGTACAAGTTTAGAGTTGCGTCTATTGTAGCAATAGTCATATATTATGTGTCGTCCACCTCAAAGGCGCACACCAGGATAAGTACCTCGCTAGTTGTCCCTTTCTTGTGTAGAGAATCCGACCATTATTACTTTCTATCCTCTAACATACCATCTCCATGCTCGCTTGCGCTTCACTTGCCTTGACATTCTTTCTGCTACCATAACAGACTGCTGGTTATCTGTCCTACAACATCACATGACTTTCCCCAATCTACGTGCTCCCCTAGACTTCCCTTAGACCTCGTGATTAGCAGCAGCCAATAAACCACAACTGCGGCTCAAGAAAAACTGGTAGCGACATCTACAATGAGTTTGAAAAGTTTTCACGCCACGTCAGCGTTCTCGTCGACAGAAAATCATAAAACGATTGAACGTTCGCGATAATGTAGCTGGCGTCGCTGTTACACCAACAGTTAAGTAGCATCTGGTTCACTGCAGCATGATCTTTGTATGCTCTGTTAAATTTTGCTCGAACTCTGGCTCACAAGATGTCGCTAAGTGTCGCTGCTGCCGTACGCCTCTCCAGTAATCTGGCATTGTGCAAAAGGTAATACGTTCATGTGAAAGGAGGGAGAGGATAGGTTGAAGCTGTCTACTGATGGCGAAGTTGCACGTGCTTTATGCTACGTAACCTCTTGAATCAACGTATAGATTGTAGTGTAAGAATAGAGTCTTAAATATTCTTATTTCGCAAGTAGTACTTGCGTCTGTCAGAAGTAACTGTTTCTCTAATATGGTACAAGGACGGAAGTATTTCAGCTACATCATGCTAAGCAGTCATGAATAAAATGAATGTGTTAATTCGTGCCGGAGCTTTGCCTTGATATTGATGCATTCACACTTCACTAAAATGGGCTAGTTATCCATTTATGCCTGATAAATAAGTCATCTTCATGTATAAGGAAGATACAATGAGAGAAAAATTGCAGTCGTTGCTGGTGATTATAATAATAAAGTGGCGGGCATCAGAACTTGGCCGCAGATCGCCTTCCAGAAATGTTTAATAATTTGCTATGCATTGCGCACGAGTTTTCACAAGCTTTGAGGAAAATAGGGTAATACACGGCCTAAGAAAGAAAAAAATAGGCAAAAAAAAAAACACGGACGTCATCCTTCTGTGCAAACTGAAGGAAACAGAAATTTAGTAGCCCTTCTTTATGTACATAAAATGTCACTGGTCTAACAAATGCGGCAAGGCGCTATGACGTTTGGGGGGTATTTTCTGCACCGCACAAGCTTAGCCACATTTCTTCCATTGTGCACAGAAGAGCACAGGCTTCACCACAGGGTATCAGGAAATGCAATCAGAAGCACGGTTAGCGTTTTCTCGATTGCGTCTTAAGATAGCGACGCAGCAAATTGCCACCGTCCGGACAAGTTATCTTCTTTGGTTAACTTGGATTTAATGGTGTAAAGCGACTAAGGCTATGCTGAACCAGCCAGAAGACAATAGAAAAGGTAACGGTAAAGCAGATAAACCTGCGTTACAACATAGTACGCGTAAACCATTAGCTCCCTCTAAAAAGTTGAACATGTTAGTGAATGGCACTAGCGGGTCATCTTGCCAATAATAGGGCAGGCTGTAAAGGTATATGCAAGTTATTCATGTTGTGTAGAAGCTTCTGTCTTTGCGTTTCGATGTGTGGACATGTCACACGAATTTGTATCACTGTAAGAAGCCCATGGCACTTCTCGAAATTCTCCGGGTATTGTTTTCGAAGGAAAAAATTGTGTTTAAGAAGTGTGTGTCTAATTCGCAGTGGACATAAGATCACCTATTAGAACCGTTGTTCGTGACAGCCCGACTTCCACTCTCCAGTTACGGGACTAGTAAGCTGTAGCTCGTTGCTTGTACAATGGTCCCATCCGTGTTGCCATTTTGACCTCAAGGCCTTCAGAATCGCACAGATACTATCTTTATGTGGGAGTGTTGGTTTTGTTATGTCTTTGTATGTTGCCTCTATCAGCTGCCTCATTAACCGGTATACCAACATAGTTTGGCACCCAGCAAAACCTAATTGATTTGCCGCATTTCTTTGACGTCACCCTGTTTAAAATGTCCCCTGACAGGGGTTCACATTCGAATTTCACGTGTAGAGCCTTCAGTGTGCTTAAGGAATCAGTGTATATGACTGCGTTTTCGAAGGGGAGGGGGTATTTCTCAGCGATGATCTTTTGAACTACACTCCATATTGCGCAGACTTCGGCTGTGTAAACAGAGGCATGCTGTGGTAATCGAATACTTGTCTCTGAATTTTTTCTGACGGCCCCACACCCACGCGTTCTTTTGTTTTAGAGCCATCACAGTGTGAAATTCCATGTAATTCTTACATTTGTCTTCAACAGCACGGAGTTATTGTGCAATGTGTTCATGTGGGGTGCCAGTTTTCTTTAGAGGTACCAATGTCCATTAACATAAATGTATGAATCGCACCACGGGGGTAATCGGTGTGGCCTTTTAGCGACCTGAAGGAGTTCATGAGGAAAGTCGTAATTGCAACAGTATTCCTCATATCGCAGAAGAAGCAGTGTAATCATGTTTCCTTTATTTGTGTAGTGTAATAGTGAGTTTCACTGTATGACGATGTTGTGGCAAATGTGTTGAAGCGATGACTGAATTGTGAGTGTGTAGGAAAAAAGTTCGTAAAACTTTGTTCTGCTGTAAAGTAGGCTCATTACAGTCAACGCATAAACTCTGGGCAGATGAAGTTCTGCAAGCGTCACTTGCCAGTCGTAGTCCAAGGTTATGAATTGGAACAAGTCGTCGGATGTAAGACTGCCTGGCTGAACCACATATGATGCTACTTTAGTATAATAATCTACGTGCGAAAGTGCGGTAGATGTGTAGCAGGCATTTACGGTCAGAGCTCCAGCGCTTCGGGGATAGGACTTTGAGGATGTTAAGCGCATTGTTCGCTTTAATTTTAGGACTATATACGTGCGCGAGAAACCTCAACTTTTTATGAAACAGAACACCCAGGAACCTGTGTTCGCCTTTTACCGGTAGTGCGGCTTCCTGCAGCTTAAGAATGGGATCGGGTTGTAGGCCTCTCCTTTGTGAAAAGACCACACTTATACTTTTTTTTTCAGTTGAGGAACGAAAACCCTTTTCAGGTGCCCACTTGGTCAATTTGTTTAATGCAATAGGAGTTGGCCGTTCGCAGGTTGATGATGATGATGATTGAAGTGTATTGGTGCAAGGGTTAAAAGTACCGTTCGCAGGTTGCCAGGTTCGATGCACGACACGCAATTCGTTGATTGTCCACGCATAACGTGTGCATTACAGAGGATGGAATTATATTACTTACGTAATTCATTTTCACCACAAAGACTTGTGCTTAATGCACATCCCTGAGGAACATCATTTTTCTGAATGAACACGCGTGACAGCACCGTTCCTAAACGCCCTTGGAATGTTCGGTCGGCCATGAAATCGGCTAGACATTTCAGCATTCTACCGCTGTTTCCTAAATCTGCTAAGTCCTTTAAAATACCAGAACTCCATTTTGTGTCATAAGCCTTTTCTAGATTGATAAAAAACTGTGTCATAGTATTGTTTGTGAAGGAAAGCCGGGCGTATTTCGTCTTCTAACTGGACTAGATTATCTGTTGTAGAACAACCTTTCGTGTACCCACACTTAGCAAGTTCTTAGTTTCAAGGATGTATGTCAATCATGGCTATAATGGTTTCATGTGATTTTGCAAGACAGCTTGTCAGTGCTATAGGTCTATAGCTGGTTGCTGTTGTAAGATGCTTTCCAGCTTTCGAGAAAGGGAGTACGATGTCTTTCTTCCACTCATTCGGCATTTTCCCGTTTCCCAGATTATGTTGAAAACACGAAGCAAGCTCTGAACTGCTTTGGAGATAGGTGAGCGAACATTGAGTAAATGTACTCTGTCGGGACTGGGTGTTTTTTACCAGTAGTGAGTACTTTGTTGATTTCCATAAGTGTTAAGAGGGCGTTATACGATCTCTCCGAATTTCCTGTTGTCGGAAGCTTTCGTTTTTCTGCTAATCGCTTATATTTTCTAAATGTAGCAGAATATTATACTGTGCTTTAGGTGTTATGGAAATGCTGCCCTAATATGTCTGCTTGTTGTCCTATGTTTGTTTGCGTGCCTGGGCGTAATCTTCGAACGAAGACCCTACCGCGAGCACAGGGCACACCACCTTACAAACAAAGTCGCAGCAACCCGAAATTAAGAATACGCTTGCTGCTGATAAAGCAAATTTCGGCTGCAACGGTTTTTAAAGGGACACTAAAGGTTAATATTAAGTCACCGTGGACTGTTGAAATACCATCTCAGAAACCTCGAAACGCTTGTTTCGTGCGAAGAGACTTATTTTAAGAGAAAATGCGCTCTGTAGCGTCCGCGTACCTCTAGCGGAGTGACGTCATGGTCTCATAGTGACGTTGCGCCGTCGGTGAATAAAATGGCGCCCGCAGACGGCGATACGGCTTTTCTGCGCAAAACGCAAATGCGCGGCCAGAAACAGAGCCAAGACAGGGCCGACCGCAGCGCGAAAGCCGAACTATGGTGGCTAGCGGTAAGGAAATCGCGCGACGATACCTGGTTCCTCATTTTATGACGCCAACTTTGACGCTCGTTGCAATGGACGACCCTGAATACGACACATTGGCTCGCAATGCTGGGCTCGACTTCAGCGATTTAAGCACTGATGAACGTGACCTGCTGCTGAGGGCTCGCGCTGCCGGCGTCGTTGCGTACTACTACGACGGCATCTGTATGTCATGGCTGTACATATTCGCACATTTGTAGCTTTTCCTTTGTGAAAACCAAATGCCGCACTCACGGCCCCGTCTTCGGTCTGCAGTTGTTCTTGCGCTTCGGAGAATGCAGGCATGGTGTTAGGCTGCTGAGCACAAGGTCGCGGGATCGAATCCCGGCCACGGCGGCCGCATTTCGATGGGGGCGAAATGCGAAAACACCCGTGTACTTAGATTTAGGTGCACGTTAAAGAACCCCAGGTGGTCGAAATTTCCAGAGTCCTCCACTACGGCGTGCCTCATAATCAGAAAGTGGTTTTGGCACGTAAAACCCCATAATTAAATTAGAATGCAGGCAAGACCAACGGAAGAGCGCTATGGGAAAGCATTGCTTTGAAAGGCACTCCGCACGACTTCAGTAAGTGGGCGTTCAACTCGTAATCCTCTGGACGAAAGTGCAGCGAGCACACTGCGATTTTTCAGGTTTTGCCAACGCACCGTGGCAGAGGTACGGCCCTTAACCACTTCGAGCGGAGAAGTTAACACGTTGGCACGCAGTGATAAGTAACGTTCGATTCGCCGCCGCAACTACCCTTCGCCAAGTTATGCGGACCGTTCGCGCATCCCACGACATCACATGGACGTGGCATTCTCGCTGCTTGTTCCAAATGCGAGTGTCGCGAGCCAGCAGAACCAGCGAAGCACGACGCGATAACGAAACCACTGAAACCACAAAGCGCGCACGCGCAGAGTCGAGCGCGCAAAGTCGAGCGAAAACGAAACCTTTCGACCACCCATGCTACTGAAGGGTAACGTCAAAATGTTTTTTCTTAGTACCGAACATAAGGAGACAAGTAGCATTTTCTTCCGTCTTATAACCTAATGAAATGATCTTTTTAATACGAGTAGTTGAGTACTAGTGACGTAAATTATGAAGAGGAGTGCTTTCGTCATCAGGCTAGTACCGGAATGTCTCTGGGGGGTCTCAAATCGTGTCATGCATTTACCTCAATTTCTCGGTTACTAAAGCTCTGTTCGCGATTATATTGACGCCTTAGACGTTCTATGGCATTGCTTTATCACTTTAACTTGACTTCATAGTAACCTTCAGTGTCCCTTCAATGCGTACTCAATGCAATAACAGAGTTCAGAACCTCATATTCATCATGTTTATTTATTATAGTTCTTTTAGCCTTATATCCCTTAAACAGTTTTATAATTAAATTTTTGCTTATTTTTATTGGCGCCCCCCACTGTTCCGCTTTGCAGTGAACGGTGCCCGCCATGTTGCTCTAAAAATGTGTTACTGTTTGCACCGGGTGGGCGAGACATATCAATGCGTCAATCAGTGAGGAGATATGAACTTTTGGTACGTCATCTTGAAGGCTTTTCCGGGCAGCGCAATTAATTCGTGAATGCAAAGTACAAGACGCTCACACAGCGCTAAGCGCCTCTTGCCCTTCTCTGCGTCGATATGATAGCTGCGCTACACGGAAAAACGTCCAAGCGCAGTCGTGCTTCAACATACTCTTTGACAGAGAGAAGAATCTTCCAGGCGTCAAGCTTGAGGGAACGAATTCAAGCACGCGCTGTATGTGGAATTGTGAACTCGCTTAGAACTTTACGGTATGTGACTCGCAACTTTTCTTGGCCAAATAATGTTGCCGATATTGTGCCTCAGGCGCGAACCAGTGGCAAACTGTTAGCATGGACACGTACAAAATGAATCTTAGCTGCCACAAGCTCTCTTGGACTTGAACGCCGCCTTTCTAATGATTGACAGGCCTGTGATCTACGATGTAGAAACGCAAAGTTAACGTAGTGGGAAAATGAAACCCGAGGAATGTCGGCGCACCTAACTACATCATCGTCACCGTAGCATCAGCGCACGTTGACCTGTGCCGTGGTGACGAATTCTCCGGATAGCAACGCCGTTATCCTTTTTTTTTTCTGTGAAATTTTTTGTTTCTCTACGACTCACACTGCGTCAAACGGCGCAAGACTCTGCGTAATGTTGCGCTATTATATCGACCATGTTATTTCTGTGCCCTTTGCAGCGAAGCTAAAACATTCTTTTTATTTTCTGTGACATCGTACCGATAGTATTTCAACAATAGCTTTGTTAGTTAACACCCACAGATGTTAACCGTGAACTTCACGAACAGCAACGTTTAGTGTTGCACCCTCTAAACTACAAACAGGATGCACCTTACATCTGGTGCACAGCGTTAATAAAGGCTCTGAGCAAAGACGGACAGCTTTGTAAACGTTGTTCGCAGAGACATAAGTTAAAAAAAACAATTTGTACAGGCTTAATAAGTGGGTGAAGCAAGCGAAACCTTATTTTAAGGATAAGTGAACGGAACTCGCGCTTGTAATTTTTTCCATTGTCGCCATAAAGACACAGGACTATAGTGGTGCTAGCGGTCAGTGCGCCTTTACTGAGAGCTCTAAATGTCTAAAAACAACACACAAGCAAAAGAACTAAGGACATAAAGCTGAAGAGCTATAAGAAAGTATGGGATGCAAGTCCTTAGTGGTGTTTCGTCGAGAGCCGCTTCAAACAAGCATGCTTTAATGACTTCGGTTGTCGACATTGCGACAAACAAGCCACTGAGAGCATTCGGAAGCAGAGATCACGCTCACGAGTCGCACATTTGGGCATGCTGTACACACGGAAATCTTACCCATCCTTAGGAGGT